>NW_025336273.1:3602463-3770757 GCF_004798865.1 Varanus komodoensis | reverse complement strand
GCCAGCAAAGTTATGCTCAAAATCCTGCAAGTGAGGCTCCAGCAGTACGTGGACCGGGAACTACCAGAAGTACAGGCAGGATTTCGAAGAGGGAGAGGAACTAGAGATCTAATTGCCAACACACACCAGATCATGGAGAAAGCTAGGAAGTTCCAGAAAAATATCTACTTCTGCTTCATTGACTATGCTGAAGCCTTTGATTGTGTGGATCACAGCCAATTGTGGCAAGTTCTTCAAGAGATGGGAGTACCAGACCATCTTATTTGTCTCTTGAGAAACCTATATGCGGGTCAAGACGCAACAGTGAGAACTGGGCATGGAACCACTGATTGGTTCAAAATTGAGAAAGGAGTTCAGCAAGGCTGTATACTGTCGCCCTGCCTATTTAACTTATATGCAGAGCACATCATGAGAAAGGCGGGCCTAGATGAATCACCAGTTGGAATTAAGTTTGCTGGGAGAAATACCAACAACCTCAGATATGCAGATGATACCACTCTAATGGCAGAAAGTGAGGAGGAACTAAAGAGCCTCTTGATGCGGATGAAGGAGTAGAGCGCAAAAGTTGGCTTGAAACTCAACATTAAGAAAACTAAGATCATGGCATCTGGTCCTCTCACTTCCTGGCAAATAGCTGGGGAAGAAATGGAGGTAGCGACAGATATTATTTTCCTGGGCTCCAAGATCACCGCAGACAGGGACTGCAGCCAAGAAATTAAAAGACGCTTGCACCTGGGGAGGAAAGCTATGGCAAATCTAGACAGCATACTAAAAAGCAAAGACATCACCCTGCCAACAAAAGTGCGTACAGTCAAGGCTATGGTTTTCCCAGTTGCAATGTATGGCTGTGAAAGCTGGACCATAAGGAAGGCTGAGCGCCGAAGGACTGAGGCCTTTGGATTGGACCACAAGGCAATCAAACTGGTCAGTCCTAGAGATCAACCCTGACTGCTCTTTAGAAGGCCAGATCCTGAAGATGAAACTCAAATACTTTGGCCACCTAATGAGAAGGAAGGACTCCCTGGAGAAGAGCCTAATGCTGGGAACAATGGATGGCAAAAGGAGAAGGGGACGGCAGAGGATGAGGGGGCTGGATGGGGTCACTGGGGCAGTTGGCGTGAGCTCAGGTGGACTCCAGGGGATGGTGGAGGACAGGAAGGCCTGGAGGAGTGTTGTCCATGGGGTCGCGATGGGTCGGACACGACTTCGCGACTAACAACAACAATTTGCAGCAGGCATTTAGTTGAGGAAGAAGATCCGACAGAGAAAAACCCTTAATGACTGTGACGTGGAAGAGATCCAGGATCCGTGGCAAAAGCTTTTGGTAACTGTGTGGGAAAGCTGGAGAATGGTGGGTCTGCTACCTTGTTATGCTGAGCCGGACGTGGATGTTTGTTTGAGAAATGATTGGAATTTGGCGATGTTTCCACCAAAATGCTTCCTCCGATGATTTTTCTACTTCAGGGCATTAAATTCGCTTAGCGGGGCTTGCCAGTTGCTGAATAGGTCTTAAGAATTACTTCAAGTAACTATAATTCTTGTTTGTGTTTGTTTCAAATCTGGTCTTAACTTCTGTATCATAAGCTTTTTAATGCCGTTTTAATAGGGAGCATTTTAAATTGTGTTTGCTACTTTGCTGTTACGAACTGTTCAGAAAGCATCAACTATCGGGAGGCACGGAAATTAAATAGATAATTAAACATTGCGATAACGTTTAATTTTTATAATCCCCATAAAAATCAGTGTTTGCTCTAATTCTACCCTGACCCCAACCATGGGGGTTTTCTTGAGCAGCTGCAGTGCATCTCTCAGAGCAGTACAGCAATGGCGCCCCTGACCTGGGAGACGGTGGGGTCTCCCGCCCTGGAGACGCAGCTGTTGGAGAGGGGTGATTTGACTAGCGGTCCTGCACTGAGCAGGAGGGGCTGGACCTGATCGCCCTCTGGCTCCTCCCAACTCTGCTTTTCTATGGTCCTGTGATTCAGTGTGGATAAGTGCACAGGAATGCACAAGAATGGGTGCCATAAGTGCAGGTCAGGGGACAAGTGGCTGGAGAGCAGCACTTGTGAAAGGGACCTTGGGGTGCTGGTTGACTGCAGGCTGAACATGAGCCAGCAGTGCGAAGCGGTGGTCAAGAGGGCGAACGCCACCCTTGGTTGCATAGCCAGAAGTGTGGCTTCTAGATCGAGAGAGGTATTACTACCACTCTACACGACTCTGGTGCGCCCACAACTGGAGTATTGTGCTCAGTTCTGGGCCCCTCATTACAGGAAGGATATAGCCAGGTTGGAGTCAGTGCAGTGCAGGGCCACAAGGTTGGTGGTCGGTTTGCAGGGGATGCCGTATGAGGCGAGACTGAGGGAATGGGGTCTCTTCAGCCTGGAGAAGAGGAGACTCAGAGGGGATCTGTTGGCGACATACAGGTGTGTGAGGGGATGTCACACGGAGCTGGGTAGAGACCTGTTCCCCCTGCAGAGGAAGGCAGGATGCGCCCCAAGGGAGCAAAGCTCAGGGAGCCAAGGTTCAATTTGGATGCCAGGAAGCACTCCCTGACAGTCAGGACCCCAAGGGTGTGGGATGGGCTTCCCCGGGAGGTGGTTGAGGCCCCATCGGTGAGGGTGATCAAGGACGGGCTGGACATGCACATGGTGGGCATGTCGTGAGCGGAGCCGGCTGGAGCCGGGGGTCAGACTAGATGGCCCGGGAGACCCCTTCTGGGTTGCTCTGTTTCCATGTCATACCACATCTCTGTAGGGCTCTTCCAGGAGCATCAAGGCCCAACAAGGACAGTATTTTCACACCACTCTCACTTTGATGGTATTAGAGCCCAGGCGATGATTTCATATAAACACCCTAATACAGTCAGCTTTACGTACAGAGTGTGGGAGATCTTCCCAGAGGACGGGCCAGACACTGCTTCAGGGAACAGCAGCCACCCCCACACTCCTCCCGGTTTCTTTACATGCTTCTGCTACTGGCCATAATGGTCTTGATCTTCAGAGAAGCAACAACATTGGACACCCTATTCCTCTAACCTGGACTCAAGATTTTGCCCCGAGTTAGAGATTATGGGGTCACAGAATCAGAGAGTAGCAGAGATGGAAGGGGCCAAGAAAGCCACTGGGGCCAAGCAAGGTCAAGCAGGGAAGGACCTAGCCATACCTGCATTCCACAGAAAACCACTTTTGAAAGCACTGGAACTCTTGTTCCAGAGGAAAGAGTGTTATTGAATTACTTTGGGCGCTGCCAAATGCTGTTCAGACAAAGATTCCATAAAGATTAGATTTCCCAAGAAACTGTTTAATGAAAGAACAGCCTTGGGTGGCAGATAAAACAGCAGCTTTAAACGTGAGATCAGGGGACTCTAACCAGCTGATGGTGAAGAAATGAGAGCCAGAAGCGAAGGTAAATTCCTTCCAGGTAAAGGAGCTGTGGCCAGTGAGCTTGTTAGTAAAGAGAAGGGAGGGAGATGAGCGGAGGATCCGGCAGAGATTCACTCTCAAGCGCACGGGTCTGAATGCAGCAGCAAAGGGGCCTCCGTGGAGCTGCAAAGCGGCTTCAGTGAAGTGCCTGGAAGCAGCAGCTGAGCTCGGACATAACAGAACGATTTTCAGCTCACCCAGAGGAGTCGCGAGTAGTTAAAACTGGGATGGCGCAGTGGGTTGCACTGTATACGATCAGATGGTATAGAAATTGAATGGTAAAGAAATACCATAAATACATACATACATACATACATACATACATACATACATACAGTGGGGACCCTGCCTTCAGATGACCCCTTCTTATCTCAAACAGAGTAGGCTGAGAAACCAGATTATCCCGCAACTGTCTTTCTAGGAACACAGCCTGCGGAAGACCTGCCACCCTGGAAATGATCCTACTGCTCTTCCAGAAGAGAGGGAAGAATTCACTACCAGGGTATAAAACTTGCTCTGCCTCGGCCAGGAAAACCAAAAATAAGGGAAGACTGGCATGCGACCTAACAGCCTTTTCAGAAGAAGATTTAGGATGGGAAGCAGAAATGGTGAGAAACGGTGATGTGCTCCCAAACTGGACCCAAAGACAAGCACCCCACAGTCAATTCAAATGTTGGTAAGTATCTATATTCCCCCATAATTTTTCAGTGTTATCCTTCTGACAAGTAGTGTCCAATGGAAAACACGATGAAGCAATTAAGTGCAGGATTGTCCAAGGAACCAGGCTTCAGGATAGATGTCAGAAAGTATTTATTTATTTATTTATTTATTTATTTAAACATTTCTATGCCGCCCCATTCGCCGAAGCCTCGGGGCAGCTCACAACATTAAGTTAAAATACAAACATTAAGTTAAAACATTAACTTATCATAACATTAAGTTAAAATGTTTGTAAAATACAAACATTAAGTTAAAAATACAAAAAATAACAATATAAAATAAGGCGCCCTGGCCAGATAAAATCAAATAATACTAACAATTAAAATGACACTTAAATAAAAAGGTCTTCGCCTGGCGCCGAAAAGCAAATAACGACGGCGCCAGGCGGACCTCTCTGGGGAGTGCATTTCACAGATGGGGCACCAGCGCAGAGAAAGCCCTCCTCCGGGTGCTCACCCTCCGAATATCCTTCACGGAGTGTCCCCGGAGAAGGGCCTCTCCCGCCGATCTCAAGGGGCTGCCGGGCACATATGGACATAAGCGCTCCTTCAGGTAACCAGGACCCAAGCCGTCCAATGGAGCAAAGCTCAGGGAACCAAGGCTGGACATGCACATGGTGGGCACGTCATGAGCAGAGTCAGCTGGAGACTAGATGGCCCAGGAGACCCCGTCTGGCAGGCTTTGTTTCTACGTTTCATCATTCTTGCGAGTGATCTTAATGTTAGAATCAGGTCATTGCCCACTAATCTGATAGATCGGTAGGAATGCCAAGAAGAGTTTTATGAGAAATATCCCTGCCTTCCTACGGACAAGAAAGTAAAGAAAGGCAGTTAAAGTACGTGAGGGGGCATCACACGGAGGTGGGTAGAAACTGTTTTCCCCTGCGGAGGAAGGCAGGATGTGCTCCAACGGAGCAAAGCTCAGGGAACCCAGGTTCGAGGTGGATGCCAGGAAGCACTTCCTGGTGGTGAGGATCCCTAGGGCAGTGATGGCAAACCTTTTAGAGACCAAGTGCCCAAACTGCAACCCAAAACCCACTTATTTATCGCAAAGTGCCAACACTACAATAAAACCTGAAAACTGAGGTTTCAGTTTAGAAAAAACCACCCACAGCCAGTCCAAACATATATATATATGTATATGCATACGTATATGTAACTATATATATGTATATATGTATTGTAGCGCAATGACCGGTCATGCAAAAGCTCGGACAAGTCATGGCTAATGAGTCGTGGCTCGTGACGGCATCGCCTGGCGCGCTACTCCTTTCCGAGCATGCACATGGCCCCTATGTGCACTGTTATCCGATGCTCGGTTGCTGGGGAGATGCTGGGGTGACTTGGCTCACATGCTGACAGAGAGGGCTCTGCGTGCCACTGCGGCACACGTGCCATCGGTTCGCCACCACTGGCCTGACCCTACCCTGGTGCACTGCCCTAGAGGGCTAAAGTTCCATTGAAAAGAGGGCAATTTTGAAGAGCCTTCCTTGAGTAGCTTTTTCTGCACAGCTCATCGTTTCTGCCCATTCTAAACACATTCCAACCATCAAAATTATACCAGGACACTTCGTTTTTCTAACCCTAACCCCGTGATGGCGAACCTTTTAGTGACTGAGTTATCTGGACCCATTTCAGTCCAGTTTCAGACCTGGGTACGGCACTGAATCTGCCTTGGTCGCCCTGTACGATGACCTGTGCAGGGAGAAGGACAGGGGGAGTGCGTCCCTGTTAGTTCTTCTGCACCTCTCAGCGGCTTTCATTACCATTGACCACGGTATCCTTCTGGAGAGGCTAAGGGGACTGGGAGTAGGAGGCACTGCTTGGCAGTGGTTCCACTCCTACCTTGACGGCCGATTCCAGAAGGTGGTGCTGGGGGCCTGTGGCTCTGCGCCATGGCGGCTATGCCATGGAGTACCGCAGGGGTTCATTTTGTCCCCCTTGCTATTCAACATCTACATGAAATCGCTGGGAGAGGTCATCAGGAGGTGTGGACTGCGGAATCATCAGTACGCGGATGATACCCAGCTCTACCTCTCGTTTTCCACCAATCCAGGTGAGGCAGTGGCTGTGCTGAACCGGTGCCTGGCCGAGGTAATGGGCTGGATGAGGGCCAATAAACTGAAGCTCAGTCCAGATAAGACGGAGGTCCTGTTGGTGGGTGATTTGAGTTTCCGGGTAAGGGCCCTGCCCTGGACGGGGCTGCACTCCCTCTGAAGGACAGGGTCCGCAGCTTGGGTGTGCTCCCAACCCGGAGCTGTCCTTGGAAGCTCAAGTGACTGCGGTGGCAAGGAGCGCTTTCCTTCAGCTCCAGCTGATCCACCAGCTGCGTGTTTACCTGGAGGAGAACTGCCTGGCAACTGTGACACATGCACTGGTTACCTCCCATTTGAACTACTGCAATGCACTCTACGTGGGGCTGCCCTTGAAGACAGTCCAGATACTTCAGATGGTACAAAATAGAGCTGCCAGGATGCTGTTGGGGACTGGGCGTTACTCTCATATAACCCCAGTCTTCTACCAGCTCCATTGGCTTCCCATCGGAGTCCGGGCTCAATTCAAGGTGCTGGTTATTGCCTATAAAGCCCTAAACGGCTTCGGACCAGGATACCTGAAGGAACGCCTTTTTCCCTACATGCCCTTCCACCCCGAGATTGGCAGCAGAGGCCCTCTGGGAACCCTCTTTGAAAGAGGTCAGGAGACAGAGTACCCGGAGCAGGGCCTTCTCTGCGGTGGCGCCCCAACTGCGGAATGTGCTCCCTAGAGAGGTCTGCCTGGCACTGTCAATTATATGCTTTTTGTCTCCAGGTTAAGACCTTTTTATTTAACCAATATTTTAAAGTTAATTAATGTTAATTGTATATTTATTCATTTAATGCATTTCAACCATGTTATTTTACACTCAGTTGTGGTGTAGCCAATTTATTTGTTTAGGAGTGGATCCTGTAAAAGGTAAAGGTTTCCCCTTGACATGAAGTCCAGTCATGCCTGACTCTAGGGGGCAGTGCTCATCTCCGTTTCCTGGCCGAGGGAGCCAGTGTTTGTCCGCAGACAGTCTCCACGGTCATGTGACCGGCATGACTAAACACTGAGGTGCACGGAACGCTGTTACCTGCCCACTGAAGTGGTACCTTTTTATCTACTTGCATTTGCATGCTTTCGAACTGAAAGGTGGGCAAGAGCTGGGACGGAGGAACGGGAACTCACCCCATTGTGCAGATTCGAACCGGCGACCTTTCGATCTACCAGCCCAGCAGCACGGCAGTTTAAACCACTGCGCCACCTGCATCCCTTATTTGGGGTTTTAATGTTTGTAAACCACCCAGAGAGCCCTCTGGGCTATTGGGGTGGTGCATAAATGCAATAAATGAAATGAAAATGAGTGCCCAAGCTGCAACCCAAGCCCCACTTATTTATCGCAAAGGGCCAACACTGCAATGAAACTGAAAACTGAGGTTTCAGTTTAAAAAAACAACTCACAGCCAGTCCAAGCAATAGATATATCCTTGGCAGCGCACTGACCAGCTGTGGGAAAGCTCGGACGAGTCGTGACGAATGCGTCGCGCCTTGTGATGTCGTGGCCTGGTGCCACTATTCCTTCCCAAGGACGTGCACGGGCCCAATGTGCGCTGTTCTCCGACGCTCGGCCGCTTGGGCCGTGCTGGAGCGACGTGGCTCGCGTGCCAACGGAGAGGGCTCTGCGTGCCCGCTGCAGCACACACACCACAGGTTCGCCACCAGTGCCCCAGGGCGTGGAACGGGCTCCCACGGGAGGTGGTCGAGGCCCCATCGGTGAGGGTGTTGAAGGACAGGCTGGACGTGCACATGGAGGGCACGCCGTGAGCGGAGCCGGCTGGAGCCGGGGGTCAGACTAGATGGCCCGGGAGACCCCTCCCGACTCGCTCTTTTTCCATGTTTCTAAAGCCTTCTGTGACAAAAATGCTCCTCCAGACAGATTACAGAGTAAGCTTAGCACCAAATGACCCTAGATTTCCTTATTCCTATCAACTCCTGGAGTAGATAAAGCGCACAGTCATGTTCAATTTAAAGCATGGATACACAAAATTACTCATCGCTCAGAAAGCTATCCACTCCAAAGCTGAGCAGATGTGGGACTGGAGGCCAAGCGCACTCCTCTGGTGGTTAACCTCTGGCAGAGAAAGCACCTTCCATTACACCTCCGAGGCACCTGCGCCTGCATCCGTTTGGGAGGCTTCCCACCTTGATGTAGCCAAGTGCGAATCAAGCATTAGTGAACCGTGTGGATACGGCGACATGAGCACCAACTACCATGCAGGAAATGAAGCCGGGGAGCAGCAGCGCTCCTGCAGAGAGCTCCGTGCCCCCAGCACTTTCCCAGGATGATGCTGGCAGTGAGCTGCTCCACTAGCTGGCTTGTTTAGCCACGTCACTTATCCTGGAAGCCTTCCTAAGGGAGTGAAACTCGGCACGGCTGACCCATCCTTTGAAAAGGGAAGCTGAGGGGACCCTAGAAATTACAGGCCCATCAGCTTAACTGACCTCCCAGCAAGCAAGTACACTAAGCTTCTTTTCCGGAAATTAGAGGACTGGGCTCAACGAAACTCCATCTTAGCAGAACGGCAGGTCAACTTCGCGCAGGGAAGGCCTGCCACTGATAACTGTTTAATCCTGCCTCACTTGGTATCAAAACAGACTGCAAACAGTACGTCGCGCCACACTGCTTCCATTGATTTAAGTGCTGCCTTTGATTTGCCGAAGGGAAAGCTTCTTTGGGGGGAACGGCTGGAAGCAGGTAGAGCTCAGAGACTGTGGTGCCTTGTAAAGGTGGTTTATAGAGATAAGTTTAAAGGTTTGAACTGTTGTAAACCAGCAAGGCACTCACAGATGAAGGGGGTCAACAGGGCACTGTTCTAGTTCCTTTTTAAACTTGATGATGTAGCTTCTTCTGTTCATAGCAAAAATTTCTGTATGCCAAAGGTCCTGGACAGATCAGTTAATATCCTTCTGTATATAGATGCCATAACATAGAAACAGAGCGAGTCAGAAGGGGTCACCTGGGCCATCTAGTCTGACCCCAGCTTCAGCCGGCTCTTCTCATGACATGCCCACCATGGGCATGTCTAGCTTAGCCTTGGCCACCCTCACTGGTGGGGCTTCAAGCACCTCCTGTCCCATTCCATTAGTTACTGATTAAGTGTAATGCCTACAGTCGGAAAACCGTTTATTAATTAACAGTACAAAATTAAAAGTGCTGATCTTTGGTGAGAAAAGAAATGACAGAAGAGGTTTTTAGACTCTGATGAATCAGAGCAGGTGGGGTCACTTACTTCCTTAAACATTGTCGCTTCATCTGTGGGAATGTGGACATCACAAGCCACACAGTATGAGCTGAACGTGCCTGCCCTGTGGGCAAACTCTGGACAGGCTCTTGAAACATCCAGGCTGGGAATGGGTGTTTAAGGCAAAGGTGCTGCCAGTACAGAGCTCTGGTGCAGACATTTGGGGGTTTAACAAAATAACAACAACAGAACTGAAAGGGTCCAGAACTGTTTTCATATTCCATTTTAGATGTGTTGAGATTCACAGCAGTTCATACAATCACAACTAAAGCTGGATTACAGGCAGTCTCAGACCTGATGCATCATAGGGTATCTGACTAGTGATGAGAGAGCTGGATCAAACGAGTGAGTCGGGCTCCCAAGGAAATGCTTAAACAGACAGATGGCCAAACCTTGGAAAAATCTCTTCTACCATTTTTCAGTTGCTTTTTTTTTTATTAAGCTATGGTTTTACTCTGGAGACTCCAAGTACTTCTAGTCCTATTATAAAATGTTTTAAACAAAGATTACAAGGCACTAGAGAGCAGGTGGACGTGGCTGCTCTGTCAAACACCAGGTCTGTGAAATGGCTATTGAGGGTACCGCGCAGCTGCAGGAAGACAAGGATCTCTTTTTCCCAACGAAAAGGGGTTGGCGCTAAGGCCTTTGCCTGCCTGCAAGTCAAGCAAACGGACAGGAGAACACAGCAAGATTGATTCTGAGGTGCACTAAAGCCAGACGTGCTCCATATACGTGATGCCCCAGGAGCGGACGCTTCGGCCCACTGCAGGAACGCCCATTATAGTCCCGCTGGAGGGAGCACTATCCCAGTTTTTTGGCCACGTGAGAAATCGGGAGATTGCGCACAGGTGGAATTCTCTCTTACAAGGATTTGTGACTTGGCAGGCTGTCCTCTTTGCAGTTAAGGCAGACAGTCTCTTTTCCTCTATTCTTTATTTTAAACATTCAATGTGTATTCTCATTCCTTATCCAACTGCCTTTTAATCTATTTTGTTAGTCACAAAGGGGAAAGGCAGAGGTGCTTTAAAGAAACAAATGCCCATTTCAGAAGTAACACGCAGACCATGCTTGGCCGTGCCAGTTTGCTCTCCGACCCACTCCTCCTCACCCAGGAGCACCAGACAACACACAGCCAGAGAAATGCTTTCACAAAGGGGGGCCCTTACCTCAATCTGAAGGAGTTCTCGGCGGTAGTTCTTCGTGATGTTTCGGATCTGCTCCTCCATCCGTTCCAGCAGCAGGTTGATGTCTTCTGCCTGCCTCCGGAGATCCTTCACATACTGGTCATCTTTGCTCTTCAGCTCCTGGGAACAAAACCAGACAAGAATGTCCGGTAAACACTTTTCTTTGGGGTATGCCAATCCAAAGTTCCTCATTTTCAGAAGTCTGAGCTGACCATCAGACAACAATCCACTGGCTGAGGGTAAGCCCTCTCTGGCAGCCCTTGGCTCCCCACTCCGAAAGCACAGCAAGGCAGCCCTGTCCGAGCTGAAATCAGTCATTCTTCCCTTCCCACAGAGCCTGCCGGCACATCTGGCCCTCCCCAGAGTCGCCACCCTGTAACACTGCGTGACCCTTTCCGGCAGCAGCACCCAGGTCTGGAATTCCCTCCCAGAGAGGCCTGCCATGCAAGCAACGCTGTGGTCCTTTGGTCTCAGATGAAAACCTTGGTAAGTCTCCCAGTTTCTCGACCTTGGGCACCAATCCTACTGGTTTTATTTGGATGACTTTTACCTTGTTTTCAATGTTATGCTTATCTTGCCTTTTTGTATTTTACAGATTTACATGTTTTTCTGAAGAGACTCTTTGCTAATGAGTGGGAAGCAAGTATGTACATAAGTGAGGCAATACTGGCCAGCCAAGAGTCAATGTTTATTTATTTTTATTTATTTTTATTATATTATATTTATTTATTTAGTAAACTTATATGCCGCCCCATTTGCCAAAGCCTCAGGGCAGCTTACAACCACAAATAAATAAATATCATTAATACAATTATATAAAGTCAGAGACATCCTGGCCAAAGATATAAAATCTATAAATAACAATTAAAATGACGTTTACATAAAAAGGTCTTGGCCTGGCGCTGAAAAGCAAATAAGGACGGCGCCAGGCGGACCTCTCTGGGGAGCGCATTCCATAAGTTGGGCGCCACCTCAGAGAAAGCCCTCCTCTGGGTACTCACCCTCCTAATGTCCTTCACGGAGGGCTCCCGGAGAAGGGCCTCTCCCGCAGATCTCAGGGGGCAGGCGGGCATATATGGACGTAAGCGCTCCTTCAGGTATCCAGGTCCCAAGCCGTTTAGGGCTTTGTAGGTGATAACCAGCACCTTGAATTGAGCCCGGACTTCGATGGGGAGCCAGTGAAGCTGACGGAGGACTGGAGTCATGTGAACATAACGACCAGTCCCCGTCAGCAGCCTGGCAGCTCTACTTTGCACCATTGGAAGTATCCGGACCGTCTTCAGGGGCAGCCCCAGGTAGAGCGCTTTTAGGGCCCAGCAGGGTCTCCCAGCATGACTCCAGAGCTCCAGCCACCACATCACTCCACCCTGGCCCACGCCATGGACACACAGAGGCGTCCGTCTGGGAGTGGGGCCCCTGCTCCGGAGTGCCGCTTGCTCCCAGCAAGTGAGGCCAGCCCTTCTACAGCAGGCACCCTGTCGTCAATTTAAAGTGCCTTGGGGTTTTCAAGTATTTGAAAGACGGTGCTAACTGCTGTGAGTGATGGGATTTTATTCCTCCTTTGGTACCTATGCTATCCAAATGGTTCCATCATGCATTCTCTGCCTGCATGTGTCAACCTGAGCACCGAGGACTGACTGTTATCAGTACGTTAAACTTAAAAACAGGCACAGTTAAAGCAGCAGCTGCGTCAGCACGGTCAACTCAGGGACGAACCCCGTGTTTCAAAGAGACCGAGGCAGCGGAGTGTTCGGCCTGCTCCTCCCTGCCCCTCGGGAACAGGCCCCGCTGCAAGCGGCTGCCCCCGGCCCGGCCCGGCCCCCACCTGCTGCAGCTCGCTGATGAGCTTGTTCTTCTCCTCGATCAGCAGGGCACACTGCAGCTGCTGCTGGCTGAGCGCCTCCCAGAGCTCCTGGGGGATGACCTTCTGCTTGGCGCCAGCCCACTTGGCCGTGATCTCGTCGAACTTGTCCTGGTTGGCCCTGGCCTCGTTCTCCAGCTTCTCAATCCTGCAGGCAACCACACCGAGGGAGTTTCTTCGCAGCAGGCCTCTGTGCCCCTCTCAACGTGTCCTACCTTAAAGCCCTGAGGAGCGCTGCGGATCTTGGCAGACCTTGGCAATGATCTGCAGGGATCTCCGTAACAAATTACCCTTTGATCTCCATCCTTGCTACAAACAACTCGGGCAGGTCCCAACGCAGGGTTTCCCGAGGGCTTGTTCATACGTATGCTGAGCAACCCCTCCTGGCCCTGGCAGTCCAACCAGCAGGCTGGAGACTGGCAAGGACTGCGTGACCGGCGCAGCCCGGAAGGGGGGTGCGGTGCAGTCCTGCCACTGACAGGGGCCCCATTTGGAAGACTTTCCCTCCACAACCTCCCCTTAGCAAAATAGTGTTAAATCAGCAATGAGTGGAAATGCTATTGCGGGGGCCACATCCTGTCCGGAGCAAGGAAATCCCAGAAGCCGCCCTCATCAACACGAGAACTGCTGGAGGGCAGACCCGGTGCATGGAAACCGCACGTCGCCACACAGCGCGATGGACACCTCTAGAGGAGACAGCTGCAGGTGCTCTGCGCGGGCTCCGTTCCAGAGTTCCCGCCCTGGGAGTGCAGGGCAACCGTCCGAGGCAGGTAACTTTGGGGTGCTGCTGGGAAGGACAAACTTCAGCCTAACCTACCTCACAGGGGTGCTGTGAAGACATACAGCGGCGCCTCGGCTCACGGACTCCATCCGTCCCAGGACTCTGGTCGCACCCCAAATTGGCCGTGAGCCAAGTCAAATTTCCCCATAAGGGTCAATGTAAATAAGGTTAGTCCGTTCTGTAACTATTTTTTTCTTAAATCACAAAAACTTGAAGCAGGCACACTTGGGTGGGGGGATAAGATCGGCACGATTGTGGGTGCGATCACAGGCGCGCTGGGAGGGAAGGCAGGTGTGATTGCGATTGTCACCCGATGCGGTCACGAGCCGAGGCAAACATTTTTAGAAAAAAATTCTGTTCGCAACCCAATTTGGTCGTGAACTGATGCGTTCGTGAGTTGAGGTACCGCTGTAATGGGAAAATATATACCCTGAAGAAAAGTGAGAAAGAAATGCTAATGTGAAGAAAAATGCAGCAGTCACCTGATTCAGACTCAAACTGCTTCATGTGTTCACATCAGGGCTGGGATGCGCCCAACTGGCACCTGTCCCTCCAGCAGGTGTGGCCTTCCTCTGGTGCCTGGTCAGACTTGGGGAGCAAGCCTAGAGCAAGTCTGCCAACACTTGTGGGGTGAAGGACGCACAACTCGTAACCTTCCTCCATGTCAGGTCGAGCAGCTCAAACAGCTGCTGTGGGTGGTGCAGAAAATGGCCGTTGCTTGCACAGCACTGGGAACATGTAGCAGGAACACAGACTCGTTGCAGAGAGACTGGAGTCTGGCAAGCTGACGGATTCCTCACCCATCTCCAGCTCGTATATTATTTGTGAGGAAACATGCAGCTCACCCAGGATCAGGCCAGCAGCTGTCACGGATGAGTCCTTGTCCTCAAAGTTAGGATCTCACAGAATCATCCAGAAGCCACCTGAAGTGCCAAGCCTGGCTGCCTCCCTTGCACATTTCCCACAATTCCAAGGGACATTTAGGCTTAGCACTGACCTCTGCCGAGTCAATTCCTCTTCCTCTGCCCTCCTCTGTGTCTCCCGAGAATCAGCTGCCACCTGGATGTTTGTCACTAGCTGTGTGCCATCGATGAGCAGCTTGGCCAGTCTCTGAGCAGAAAGAATGTGTCAGTGCCCATCAGTTTAAGCTAATAAAAGCAACGAATCAATGAAGCAGTATCTTTTTCTGCAACGACGAAGGGTCCGGTAGCCTTTCAAAATTCACTGATGGCTGTGAGCAAGTGCCGCTTGCCAAAGCTGGCTGGTTCTGGCAAGTTTGCAAACCTGCAACTAAGCAAGGGATTGGGGGGGGGGGGTCTATGGTTGCCAAATTAGGGGCTGTACGGATAAGCTATGGGAATGGGACTAAAGACCCTTAAGTCTGATCCCCTCCTGAAAGGAAAGAGACATTCGCACGGTTATTGCTAACACCTCCAGCTGAAGCTCCTCACCTGCCCCCCGGCTGCAAAAGGCATTCCTGGTACGGTAGCTGTTACTGCCAAGCAAGAACTGCACTTCTTCCTTGTAACTAATCGATTTATTACGAACTTGATGGCTTTTACTATGTATCCTATCTTTCTGAAGCTCTCTAGAATTTTCTTTATATAAACATTACAGACAGAAAGCTAATTTTATCACACTGTTACAAAATATTCCAAGTGTCATGTATTTGGAAAACTGGAGTACAAATCAAATTGGTCTTGTTCGTGGTACCATCCCTGGTTTTTATGTACCACAGAAAAAGGGCCCTAGCACAGAAAATGACTGCTACAAGCTGGAGGGAAATGCTACCTCAATGCATAACTATGTGCTAACACTACTACCACATTGCTCTTCGTCCTGTCTGCTTTTTCACTTAATGCCCAAGTACTATGAGCACTTTTTGCCTACAAAAAGGCCTACAACTCCCAGCATGCCGCAGCCAGCATTGCTGAGCTTGTGTAGGATAGTACCTTTAATTAACCAAAAGAAAAGGTGCTTTACAATGTTCAACCAGGGGTTTGCGGCTGGACTTTTCCAACTCCAGCATTCTCTGTCAGTTACACAACAGCTTCAGTTGTGCGTCTGTTGCGGCACCTACCACTGACAGCCACCCACACCACTTAGCCTTAGTGAGGCACCTGTTAAGAGCGTGGCCCTTAACTGCTGTATCCTGCGGACCCAGAATGAACACGGAGGGCAAAACATGCGTAACACAGGTGTCTCCTGTTCAGGCACAGATTAATGAGGCCGCCGCATGGCGGGATGCGCAGAAAGGGCTGCTCCCCCAGTCCGGGCTCAGCCAACCTGTCTGCTGTCCTCTATCTGCTTGTGGCTCCTGCTCTGCTCCTCCTCCACAAGCTTCTTTGCATCGGGATCTTCCGCAAGGGCTTCCCTGGAAAGAAGGATCAGCGACGTTCACCCCTGGCCAAGGCACCCCTTGCCTCCCCGGTGCGACGCGGAGGCCACGCACTGGCTCTGCGGACCACCGGGGCAAAGCTCTGCAGGGTGACAACCAGGAGGAGGTGGGGGATGTTTCCGCCGGGGGCCCTGAGCGGGCGCCCCCGAAGTGCAGGGCACGGCGTCAGCCGGAGGAAGAGAGAAGCCCCCAGCCTTCTGCGGAAGCGCCAAGGGGGGCGCAGCTGGGGACCTGCCACTAGAGCCGGGGGGGGGGGGCAGGGGAGCCGCGCTCTGGGGGGCGCCGGGCCGCATCCACGAGGTTCTGCAGCCCTTGCGCCGGCGCCCCCCCCCCCCGCGCCCGCGGCGGGCCAGCTGCCTCCAGGCCGTTCCCCGCGGCACCCGCTTCCCGCCCCGCGCCGGGTGCCCGCTCCTCCTCCGCCCGGCCCGGCTCGGCTCCAGGGGGAAGCGGGCAACTCGGCCGTCCGTCCGTCCCCGGGGCTCCCGGGCCCGGCTGCGCCCCTGGGCCCCCGGCGGGGCGCGCCGGACCTGCGCTTGGCCTCCAGGCGCGCGGCGATGCGGATGCGGCGCGCGGCGATGCGCTCCTGCGGGTCGTCGGAGGAGACGTTCGGGGGCCTGGCCCGGGCGCCGCCGCCGCCGCCCTCCGGCTCCGCGTCAGCCTCGGGCCCCGCTTCGCCCTCGGCGGCGGCCATCGCGGAGGCTCCGCCGAGGGCCGCGGCAACGCGTCGCTAGGCGACCGGCGCCGCCTCGGCTCCCCGCGCGCATGCGCGGCGACGGCGTTGCCTGGCGACGAAGGCGCGGGGACGGCCGGCTTCTACGCATGCCTACCACGGTCGTGTTGCCTCTTTCCCTCTCCCGCCCTCCATTTCCACATAGAGCCAGAAAGTGAAGAGGTGGGCGCCTGCTCGGGCGTGGTGTTTTTACTGGGGGCAGGGGCGCCCCGCATTTCCAGACAAAGGGACAGCGGGCTTGCGGGGAAGAGTGTTCATGTAAATCGACCAAGCTCTCCTGCAAGCTCTCCTGCAAGCTCTCTCCGCTTACGTCCGTATATGCCCGACTGCCCTTTGAGATCTGCGGGAGAGTCCTTTCTCTGGGAACCCTCCGTGAAGGAAATTAGGAGAGTAAGTACTCGGAGAAGGGCTTTCTCTGCGGTGGCGCCCAACCTATGGAATTCACTCCCCAAAGAGGTCCGCCTGGCACCGTCGTTACTGGTTTTTCGGCGCCAGGTAAAGACCTTTTTATTTAAACATCATTTTAATTGTTAAAACATATGATCTGGCCAGGGCAACTTCTTCTTCCTTCTCTTTTCTCCTCCTATATTATTTATTTACTTATTTTATACTGATAATTTTAATTTTATATTACTATGTTTGTAACTCAATGTATTTTTGTATTTAATGGTAATTTATTATGTTCTATTGTATTTCAATGTATTTTATTGTGTTGTAAGCCGCCCCGAGGCTTCGGCAAGGGGTGGCATAGAAATGTTATTATAATAATTATAATAATAATAATAGCGGGAGTTTTATTTCTTTCTCAGTATCTTGCCAGCAGTGTGGACAGTGCTTTAGAGAGGAAAGCAGGTCCCTGCCCCAAGGAGCTTGCAATCTCTGGTGCGATGCAGTGGACACCATAGGGAAACGGAGGCGGATAAGGCTGTTGGTGGCTACGAAGCCTACCGCAAATGCTACCTCTGCCTGCCGATGACTGCCCCAAGCCCTCCCGGTGGGCTTCCTGCTGGGCAGCTCTAAGTGGCTGGCCGGACTGGGTGGACGCTGGGCTTGATCCATCGCCCGTGCCCCTCTTGGGCCTTAAAGCAGCTCGCTAGAGGGTGCCAGGCCTGGGCTTTTGCCCGCAGCCAGCCACGGCGCCCCCTGGCCGCCTTGGGCCAGCCGCAGCCTCTCAGCCTGGCCGACCTCGCAGGGTGGTGGTGGTGAGGCTGTCTGGGCCCCAGTGCCGCCCCGGGGCTGCTCAGCTGGCCTTCTGGCACCTCTGCAGGCAGGCCTGTGCGAGGCCTCCTGGCTGGGAAGATGGGCAAAGGGTTAGGTTTTGGGCTCGCTGGCGGCTCGCCTGCCAGACGGAGGCCGGGCTTGTCCTGCTGTGGCAGAGGCACGGCCTTGCTCGTGCCCCATGGCCCTCAGCTGGTGGAGGACTGGTGGGGCTGACGCGAGCCCACGGCGAAACGAGCATTTTGCCAATCGCCGAGTTGGGCCTGACGTGACCCTAAGGCGAACCGAGCGGTTCTCCAGGTGACTTTGGAGTCGGTGCCCCCATTGACCTACGCTTTGTGGGAAAGCGTGGCGGGCATCTGGGGTGGGCGCGTGGCCCAGCCCCTCTTCAGGCGGCCTTCTCAGGCCAAGGGATCCGTCCATCTGCCTGGAGGCACGTGGCTTTGCTTGGCCTTCCAGAAAGCCTTGGCCCCCCGCCCAGGGCAGCGGGGAGGCAGAGCGGCGCCTGCGTGAGCTGCTCGGCTTCCTGCAAAGAGGACCGCGGCAGGGTGTAAATGCAATGAATAAGAAGGCCACCTGGCTACACAGCGGAGGATGCGGTTTGAGGGCACTGCATCCCGGACTGGCCGGGGCTGCTGGGAACTGCTGTCCGATGCATCTGAAGGGGATCGAGCCGGGGAAGGCACACCTCCCAGGCAGACACGCGCAGCCCGCAAGGAGCTTGCGCTGGCCCATCGAAGGCGCCTCATCTTCCCAAAGCAGAGGGGGTTCGGCTTGGGGGTTCGACTCCAGAGCAGAATCCCGGAAGGAGGCAAATCTGCAGACTGGCCGTGATGCTGCAGAACCGAACGTCCTCGGAAGCGCCCGTGGGACCGGAGCCGTTCAGAGGGAGTGGCGGTTTTCCGCGGCTCCCCCTTCCGTTTCCTTTGTCTGCTCCGAGGGGTCCCCTCCCTCCCATGCAGCCTCTTTGGGGCAGCTTCTGCTCCTATGAGCCCCCTCCCTGCACTCTTTCTCTTCCAGGGCTGAGGATGGTCCGTGGTGGTCCTGGGCGGGGAAGGCTCAGCCAGAGGCGGCTGCCCGGCATGGGAGCAGAGGGCTGGTCGGTCCGGCGAGGAGCCCGGCGCTGGCGTGGGCGTGGGGCCGGCTGGTCTCCGGCCGCCTTGTCGTGCCCAGTGTGATGTCACGCAGAACTAGAACAGGTTGCCAGGCGCCTCCTCAGATCCCTCGAGGGTTTCGACGCGGCGCCTTCAGTGCATCGTTTCTCTGCGAAACCGGAGGACTTTTGGCACGACCTGGACCAGGAGCCACCTGGGGTAGCCACTTTCTGTTGTGACTTCTTCCTTCTCTCCTTCTGCGTGGCGGGAGCGCTCGTTGCCGGGGTCTTGCACCCCAAGCCACAGACGGCGAGCTAATGCGGCTCACGAGCACCCTCAGGCGAACGAGCCCCTTGGTTCCCATTCAAAACAGGGCTGGAGCCAGGCGGGCCTCCCTGGACACGCAGTCCCGGGACGGGACGGGGCCGCCACTGGGAAGCCCGTCCTCCCTCGGCAGATCCTCATGTCTGGGGGGGTTCAGGTCAGGAGAGGCAGGAAGAAGGCAGGAGAGGCAGGATGTGGCGTGGGCAGCTAAGCTGGGCGGCGTGGGTTGCAGCTCTGGGGGTCGGTGAGCTGAGACGGGCAGACTCCCTCGGCAGGCGGGCAGCAGGGCTGGGGAAACCAGGCAGCCCCCCAGCTCGCCTCTGAGCCAGGCTGGACCGGTCGCCTCCCGGGGGTCCGTGGTGAAGTCTGAGCCCTCTGCCGAGCCCATCCACCTGCCTGCCTTCACCTGGCTGCTTCCCTCCGGCCCTTTCCCATGAACCTGCCTGCTGACCTGTAACTGTCCAGGAGAGAGGGCTTCGCCCCCCGCCCCCCGATGGCTGGCGTACCAGGCCAAGTCCAATTCCTGGTTTCCCTGATGCCTGCTGTGGGCGGGGGGAGAAAAAAGACCCCCCTTCCTCCATTCAGCCCCTGGTGGAACAGGTGAATGGGTGGGAGGGAGCAGGCGATGGTTTGACAGAATCCAGGTGGGTCTTTTCTCAGCTGGAAGGAAAATCTGAGAACCTTCCAGGTCATAATGCTCATCACACCTGAGGAAGCATGATGCCCCCCCCCCCCCCGAGCCTTGTCTTTTGTGAGCCACGAAGTGCCGCTGTTTCCTCCACAACCCGGGCTTCAGCACATCTGCCCCGGGGGGTCCGTCACGATTTTGCCCCATTGAGCACAGGGTTAGCAAGTTCAGCATGGCATTAATTCTCCCACTGCAACCAAAGGCGCATCCCCATGCTTGAATTTCATGGCATTCTGTGCATAAACACCCACAAGCGTTACACATTTCCCTGCGAAATGCTTTTAATCTAACAGTCTTGGGGGTAAAGCAGGCCTAGTCCTCTGCTATTCTGTGTCATCATCTCCAACTTGTGGGCGACCCCCGAAATGAAAGCCCCCAGAATGACCTGTCCACACCCTCCCTGCTTAGTGGTTCTAAATTCAAGGCTGCGTCTTCCTTTATCCACGTCAATCCGTCATTCATGCATTCATTTTTCGATGTATATCCTGCCTTTTTCCTACAAAGGGCTCAAGGCAGCTTACATCCTCCTCCTCCTCCATCTTATCTCCACAACAACCACCCTGTGAGGTAGGCTGGGCTGAGAGTCTGTGACTGGCCCAGAGTCACCCGGTTGGCTCCATGGCTGAGCGGGGACTTGAACCCGGATCGCCTGAGTCCCAGTCTCACACTCTAACCGCTACGCCACACTGCCCCTCGATACGGTCCTCCTTTGCACCTCCTCCTCCTCCCTTTGGGTCTCCTCGCGTGATTGTCTTCTCCAGAGAGTCTGGCCCTTTCATGATTTGCACCCAGTGCCACAGTTCTGGTTCTCCCAAACTCCTTGCTTCAAGATCCAGCCGCTCCTCCTGCATAGAACCAACTCATGCCCCAAGCGCCCGCGTGTGCCTGGAAAGTGGATTCACGGAGGTGCTGGCAAAGGGTCAGAGGAAAAGTAACGGCCCCCACCATACGGTCCTGCCTGAAGTGGCAGCTGCATCCTTCGTGGGCAAGTACCCATGACGGCTTCCCCAGCGGGGTATTTGGGACAAAGGGAACTTCACTGTACTCCAGCCTAAAGGGCTCTGGGTCCCAATTCTGCCATGGAGAGAGACAGAAACCAGATGTTCTGATCTAGACTGGCAGGAAACGAAATGTGCAGAAAATGGAGGGGGGGTCTGGCAGAAGTGGGCAACTTGGGGTGTGGCACATGGGTTGGCCTTTGATTCCCATGATCCCTTCACCTTGCTGTGCTGGCTGGGGTCGATGGGAGTTGCTCGCACGTTGCTCACTCCCCTCCCTACAGTTTAGGCCAGTGGTTCAAGCATGAAGCAAATTGCAGGAATGAACTAACGTTACTTGGGATCCATGGGTGGGGAGAGATGGTCAGCAATCCTTACATTCCTAGGGAAATTTCTTGCCCCCCCCGCCCCAAGGCCTACGCTTCCTTGAACGGATCCATGGACCCCTTGCTTGGAAAACTGATGCCGAGCATGCATCCTCTTCTGGAACATTTCTATTTCGGCAGTCTCAGGAGACAGGAGGGCTCGCATGATGGCGACAGGGAAGAAACATAGAAACAGCGCGAGCCAGAAGGGGTCTCCCGGGCCATCTAGTCTGACCCCCGGCTCCAGCTGGCTCTGCTCACGACATGCCCACCATGTGCACGTCCAGCCTCTCCTTGAACACCCTCACCAATGGGGCCTCCATCACCTCCCAAGGAAGCCCATTCCGCACCCTCGGAAGGGAGCCCTCAAGAAGCAGGTTCCGAGATAAGGGCATTGGAAGATCCCCAAGCCTGGATTGGACCAAGGCTGTTCTGGAGCAGCGCCAGGCTCATGCCGTGGCTGCCCAGGGCCCTCCAGCAGACCGTCCTGCTTGTGTCCCCTGGCATCTGGCAGCCCATGTGCCACAAGCCATACACATCCACTGCCGCACGCCAGTCCTTGCATGGGTAGGAGGAACTCGGGGTGCCGGCGTTTGCCCCCTCACGGCGCATCCCCAAAACAGGAGGCAAACTGCTTTCAGATCTGGAAACGATTACATGGAAATGCAGCTCGTCTCGCCACATGAGGGGAAACGCCGCAGCACAGGCTTGCCCTGTCCGTGGTTCCGGTGCCACGAGCTGCTCCCGTGCAAAGCGACGGAGCTGCTGCCACGGGCCGGAGAAGCACCATTCACGAAGGGAAAGCTTTCGCAGGAGGACCGTCCCTGCGGCCGCCCTTCAAGTGGAGAGCAGGCGCACGGCCACCCGACCTCAGCTGCTGCGCGGATCTTTCAAAACAAGTCTGTGTGGATGCATGTCGAGAACCGATGGTCCTCAGAGGAGATGATCAAACCTTTTCCAGGCAGGCAGCTGTGGAATCTACCCGCAAAAGGCTTGTAACACTCTAAAAATTTGGAACCGGCCTTCCATGGCAAAGCTCAGTGCCAGCCATTAATTTAATTTTTTCTTCCAGAAGAGAATGTTGCCGTTCAAAACAACCCAAGAGTCTCATGCAGCTATTTATTTGGTTTATGAATTTATGAGTCACTCTACACCCAAAGCTCTCAGGGCGACATGCATAATAAAAGCAAATGCAATAACACACTGATATGGTGACACATTGAAAATAAGCTTTAAAAACAGCAAAAATGTTTAAGCTGGGCTAAAAGATGGGGGAATGATTTCAGAAGGCAACATCACATCTGAGATCCTGCAAACTGCTGTTGCAAGTATTTTAAGAGCTAGTTCGAGTAAAGGCGCCTTTGCTCGGCCCCCGCGAAATCAGGGAAGGAGTCACGCGGTTTGGAGCCAGCACTGCGGGGCCCGCTCACAAAGCAGCTGCCTGCCAGCCCTCTCGCCACGGAGGGCTCTCCCAGCCGGGTCTCCGAGGACGGTCTGCCACAGAGCGGGAAGCGGTGTGGCTCCCGAAGCTGCAGCCACGGGTGGTGCGAGGCTTGCTGGCAAACACCTGTGCTTTGACAAAGGGCGGCTGGGGCAGAGCGGCCTCACCTGTCCCAGCGGGACCGCAGCCTCCCTTGCCAGCCAAAGCTGCTCTCCCCCTGCTCCTCGGGGCTCTCCTCCTGGAGGCTGGATGCCACCGCGGGTGGACTGCCTTGGAGTGTGTACAGACGCGCAAGCACGCTTGGAAAATGGCACGTGGCGTCTTGTTGCCGCGCCGTACGGCAGCTGCCATCGCCTGCGGTTTGCACTCCGAAGCCCCGTCCTTCCTTCAATTGGTACAGAACCACAGAATAGACGAGCTGGAAGGGGCCACGAAGGCCATCGAGTCCACCCCCTGCGGCTGCAGGACACCGCGTCACCCCACCCCACTCGGAGGGCTGCCCAGCCTCTTTCTGAATGTCTCCGGTGTGGGAGAGCCCCCCACCTCTCCGGCCAGCTGGTTCCTCTCTGACAGGGAGGAAGCTTCTCCTGATGTCCAGCCTGAATCTGGGTTGTTGCACCTTGACTTTTCCGTGTCCTGCACTCTGGTACCAGCAAGGAGAGATCTTGACCTTCCTCTTTGTGACAACCTTGGAGGTCCTTCTAGAGGGATACCATGTCCCCCTCAGTCTTCTCCTCTCAAGGCTGAACATGCCCAGTTCCCTCAGTCCCTCCTCACAGGGCAGCGTTTCCAACCCCTGGATCATTTCTGTCGCCCTCCTCTGCACCCTTTCTAAACTACCTGCATCTTTCTTAAATCTTGGTGCCCAGAACTGGACACAGAATTCCAGGTGAGGCCTGACCAGTGAGGCATATGGGGGAACTGCAACTTCTCGTGATTTGACCCTGCAGTGGGGTGGATCTGAGCAGCAGGGCGATCCCTGGCCGCCAGGTTGAGCTCCACGGCCCGAAACCCTTCGGTGATTTACCACCGTCAGATGCTCAGTGTAGCCGAGAGACGTGGTGGCACAAGGGCAGCCTGCAGGCCGACTCTCCCGTGGCCGGGCGGAAGCAAATCTCAGCCCCGTGTGGCGTTTCCACACCACCTCGTTGACCACGCAGGGAGCTGCAGCCGCTGGGTGGTATTTTAATTAATTACCGGCCAGTAGCAGAAGGTCTCTGGGCGGCTCACAGCCATTTCTCAAAAAACAAGAAGAGAGACGATAAAATTGCAAATACAATAAAACACAGTATATATAATTCCAATATGCATCTTTAAAACCCAATATATAAAAAAAGTAAAACAGCGTAAACGTCTAGAACAACGATGATATTGGTGCCAGGAGGTGTCTCTGCAGAGATCCTTCCCTAACTGGGACCCACCACTGAGAAGGCGCTTGCTGCCCCTGCGAATAAGCACAGAAATTCCAGGACAGCAACACATAAACACACAGCACTCATCTCACCAGGAATTAACCAGGGCATGAATCACTGCAGCGTACCCTTCCTCCTCCTCCTCACCCTTCCTCCTCCTCCTCACCATGGGAAAGCCACGGCCAAAGTGGCATACAACATCAGCACTGCGTGCAATAAAATTTCGAAACTTTTTCTAAATAATATCACAAATCAAAGCAAAAGTTTAAACACAGAAAAACATCTCCCCTTAACAAATGCACACTTGGATTAAATAGCCCAAAAAATAGCAGGACCAAGAGGGGTTTAGATACAGGAAGGGGGACCCCTGAGGGGGACCAAGGTGGATGCAAAGCACCCACAAGCTACGGGCTCGACTCTTTCAGGGTGCAGGACCCCCTCTGCACGGGGCTGAATGCCGCTCACCTGGACCGGCCGGCCACCTCCCAGGAGCCCCTCCGTCCCGTCCGGACTGACCGTCATTGACTGATCGCACCCAGTCCGTTGCCATGGCCAAGGATGGATTGAGCACGTCCGCTGAGAGAGGGAATGGGGCTGCCTGTGGAGGCTGAAGGGCACGAGGGGCGAGAGGCATCCCGGGGAGCACAGAGCCCAAGCGCAGTGGAGTTCGGACACGTCTCCCCGTGCCGCCTTTCCGAGGTGGCCACACGCAGAACAGCAGAACCACCAGAAAAGCGTCCCGCCACACCCAGCTTAGACAGCCTCTTCTGGAAGATGCCACGGCCGCCTGCGGCCTGGACCCTTAGTGCATCGAGGACGGCATCGGTTTGGGTCCTCGGAGGCACCTGGTCGTTTTCCAAAGAGATTTGCAGCAGGGCTGTTCCGCTGTGTTGAAACACACGATAATAACCGAAGGCTGGGTGTGAAATGCTGCGGAGCGTCGCAAAGACCTTGTCTGTTGATATAGGAGATACACTTACATCGGGGCATTGTGTGCCGCCTCGTTTTGTCCTCTTATAGAATTGATTGATGGTTCTATCCGGATTTGGGCCCTCCGGGCTTCTCTGGGTCCCCCGCGGCCTGCAGAATGTTGGGGGTCTCCACCCTGAGAAGTTGTCACGGAGATTAACTGCCGCGGATCCTGCTTCCGACAGCCCTGGAGGTATGGTGCCCCTTACCAATGATCCCCTACAGGAGCTATGAGGACTTTTCCCGCACTTCCGCGGCATCCCGGCGTCACCGGCCGCTCCGCAATTGCAGCTCGCAGCCATGTTTTGTGTCTTGCACTTTCTTCACGCCCATTTGCTTTCCGCTTGCATCCGATGAGAGCAAGTTCAGTCTCAAGGCGAGTTGAAGCTAAAGCACTCTCTTCTGACGCGTCTTGCCGCGCGCATTTCTGTCTGTGCTTTGTAACGGAGGCAGAAGGCCTCGAGGCTCTTGGAAGGACCAAAAGAGAGGTCAGGAGAGGCGGACGTGTATGGGGAGGGCAGGAAAAGGCAGAAGGGGACCCCGGAGTCCTTCACACGTGTCTCTTGCGCGCCAATCCCACCTTCTGCAGTTAGCACAATGTATTTAAGGCATGCTACCCCAGGGGAAGGAAAGGGAAAGGCTGCCCGCGGGGGTACACCTAATGGATGTACTCCTAGAGAATCGTTCTGTGTGGACATGTATAAGGAACATCATCATTATGACAAAGGCCCCAATCCCAAACACGCAGGATGGTTAAGTCTTGCTGAGCACAGTGGGACTCACTTCTGTGTCATCTTGCCTAGAATCGGGCTGCATGTGTGCTTAAATCCCCCTGCGATCTCCTCATGGACTGTGGGCCCAAGGAGCTCCATGAGCTGTTGCCGGGGGAGACCGCCACCATCTGGTGCGATAAGACATTCAGCACAGAGGTGCCATAAATTAAAGGACGCATCCGGTTGGCCAACCCCAGAACTTCGCTCTTTCGTTCCTCTTTGGGGGTTCCCTCTTAAATCCGAACCCACCTTCCATCCTGTGTCCCTGTGAGCAGCTTGCATGGTGAACGCCACGGGCCCAGCCATCCTGGGCACAGCGCCCAAGCCAGTTGGTGCGCATCCGAACTGCTTTTCCAGAGACACGATCCAGGCAGCCTCCCTCCCGGATGTGGACAGTGACATCATGTCACCGCAAGAAACCACATTAAAGCACACCGAGTTTAAACTGGTAACGCAAAGGCCCGCAAACTGGTCCTCTGGATATATAACCAGCTGGGATTCCCAGGAGCAACAGAGCCAGGTGCCCGAAACGCAGCGAGTCCGCAGCACACTGTGCCAGGAAATCCACATGCAGGAAGAGAAGACCAGAAATGGCAAAGAAGACCATGGGGCGTGTTGAGCGCTTCCACGGACGAGCAGGGGCCGTTTCTTCCTGCCTGAGCACAGCAAGAGCAGAAACGAATCTATGGGATCCTATCGATAATATTTGCAATCTCTTGGCTGCTGTCTTGCTGCTTCGTGAGGCTGGGGCCTATCTCATGGTCAGGAGAAGTGGCCTCTGTGGAGCTTGGGGGCCATAGTGAAGAGAAATCTAGTAGGCAAGGAGCTATCTTGGCACATTTAGGATGTCCCGCCAGGATATATAGGGATGCCCTCTCTCCTGTCCCCACAGATGCATGCAAATTGCTCTCTGCTTGAGAATTCTTGTTTATCTCCTCCTGGTCCTTGAATTTAAGAGCCAACCAGCTCATTGCACGGAGACGGAATGCCTCCCTCCCAGGAGATGAGGCCTTCATCCAAGCAGTGTAATTCCATATCACGGAATTCTTGGAAACAAACTGCCAGAAAACATCTCGTGGTCGCTCCTCTGGGACACAGTAAAAAGAGTCTTTAAGAGAATTCACGATTTCCCTGTACAGCATGTTGAGGGGAAAGCTCAGGCGAGAAACATTGGTCACCCTAGGAACCAAACTTAAACAAAGCCCGTAGTCTGAAATAACCCACCGCCACCAGCATTTTGGACTAGGCAAGAAGGGAGGTAAAGAGACCGCATTCTGATCGAGCAGAATTTCCTGTTTTGGATCACAAAACCCCGCTGGGATTCGGGGGAAAGAGCAGGAAAGGGCCAGCGTTCCACCCGAGGCACACAATCACACCTCTGGCGAGCCGCAGGGAGGACGCCCTGACACAACCCGAGCAGCTGTCAGTGGGCAGCGGAGAAAGAAACGCTTGGCACGTCGCCGAGGCGTGCTCCACTCGCGCAGCTGAGCTAGCAGAGGCCAGAGTAGCTGCGGTGGCTGTTGGAGGGGAGAAGCCTGCGCTCGAGAGGCAGCTGGTGTGGCCCAGCCTTGAGGGTGCTGGAGGAAGCGGGGGCCCGTGGCAGGAGCTGCGCTCGGCTCCCAGCAGTGCCGGCTCAGCAAGAGCAGCGCAGGGCCAGCCCGCCTCCGCGTCCAGGACCCCAGCCCCACAACATTGCCGGCCGCTGGCCCTCCTGGCTGCGGCCGATCGCGTTGAAATGCAGGGGTGTGGAGGGCACCGGGTTGGGGAGGCTGCCTTGGCCATGCACTTTTGCAGAACCGAGCCAAGATCAGTCCGTGTAAAGACAGCCCCTTGTTCCCAGACAACAAGCTTCTTAAGCAACACGCTTCTCTTGGACGTTTGCACCACAGACAGCCTTGGATGAGCGGGATACTGTGCTTAAGCTCCTAAAAAAGGCACGATAAAGCTAGGATCGGGTGTGCAGCAAATTGCGCAGAGCCGCTCGACAAAGGGACCGCAATGCTTGTGCAGCAACAAGCTTAGAAGAGGACCCCAGGCTCCGCTTTCCACTTCACACCCCACCCCGAAGCTTCCTCCTGCAGCATTTTTCCTAATGTACCTGCAGCCAAACTAAACGTGATCATTATCCAGGCGTGACCTGGTTTAAGTCTTCCGCAAGGCCATGAAATATATTGCAGTTCTGTTCTTGTTGGACACATTCCTTTTAGCGGTGCATTTCTGCATCTTAATTAGCCTAGGTAAACTTTATGCAAATTTGTGGCCTCCTTTTTGGACATGTGTCTGAGGCCCTCTGAGCTGTAAGCAGAGCCGAGACAAAGACTTGAACATGAAGCTCGGGCTCTGTTTCAAAAGGAGAAAATTTTGGGGCTGAATACCTTGATGTTTCCTAAAGCTGGGCAGGTTCTGATGAAATACGCAGCCCCCCCCCCCCCCGTTTTTCTTATGCATTCCAGGGACCAGCTGTTTGCTGCGGGGTTTTTCCAACATGGCAGCCCTGCTCTTCCTTGAACCTCTTGCCAAAAGATCAACCGCAACACGGGGAGGAAAGTCTGACCCGTATGCAGACTGAGACGTACAAACATGTCCCTTTTTTTGTCCTCAGAGCATGGAAAGGAAGTCAAAATCCGAGGCGGATTCTGTAGGCAAAACCAGTTCTAGCAAGAGCGACAGGAGCTCGGAGATGTGAGTGTTTCGGGGTCAGTGGAGAAGCCCCCCGCGGAACTGGGCGTGCCGTGGTTGCAGTGCCCCGGGAGGATGTTTCTGATGGGGCAGGCGGGAGAGTATCCCGTTGCAATTCTGTTCTCTTGGGAGGTCCCGCCTGCTCCATTTTACCCTCGCAGCGACATCCCTGCGAGGTGGGCCAGGCCCGGCCCAAAGCCCCCCAGCAAGCATCACGGCCGCGTGGGGAACCGAGCCCAGAGGTCGCAAGCCACCCAACGTTCCCACCGCAATCCCGCACCAGGGCCGGGCAGGGTTCCTCACTTGGGGGCTGCTGTAGGGGTTCCCTGGGGCTGCTGGGCATTCAGCAGACCCCCCTCCCCCGTTCCAGCCCTTGAGCGCGTCCAGGTGACAGGTGGGAGCTCCTTCAAGAAGGGAGGGAGGGAAGGAGGACACCTGGAAATGTGCAGAGAGGCAGCCACCTCGCACGACAGGTGATTCCTGGCTGCCGGCTGCTGCCAACACGCCAGACATCCTGCCTGTATCTGGTGGGACGCCCAGCGGAGCCTGCAACCCCACGAGAAAACCCCACGGAGCACTTGGGCTTCCCTGAAGCAGTCACCTGGTTCTTAAACCCCTCAAAATGCACCTACCTTTTCAAAATAATCGCCCATGACTTTGTACTGCCTGATTTTCCAAACAGGGAGAATTTCAGTGTCTGGAAATACCGAGGATCAACAGTGTGAAAACTCTCTGTCCTGACAGTGTGGTTTTGGCATCATCCCTTATTCTTCCCCATCCCATTTATTCGTGTGCTTGGTTTGCCATCCTACATGCCTACCTGGGAGTAAGCCCCGTGGCACTCAGTGGGCCTTACTTCTGAATAGACCTATGTATGACTTATTTCAGTTCTTTGGGGTTGCTTGTACTGTTGAATAACTGTGCAACATTTGCTGTGCAGATGAGCGTTACGTAATTATTGTAGTTAAATGTCCATAGTTGTACAATTACATTTATTGTAATTGAAATGATGTCTGAGTGTCCCTCGTCACCCAGGAAGAAGCAGCACAGGCGTCGCAGGTTTTGTTTTCACCTCAGATCCAGTCTTAATCACGGGAATTGTCTTTTCCAGGGAAAGAACGTTGAAGATGGAAAGTCTGGTGGGTACACATTGGATTTCTGCCAAAAAGGGGCTCACAAGGTGGCTTGCAAAACAATTAAAAAGGGGGTGAAGCACTTTGAAATGCAATTCAAGCATGATAATTGCAAGGTAAAGAGCCACCCGAGCCAGAGGCCGCTTGAGTGATGTGGGAAGAACAGAGGTGGGGAAAAGCGGAGGGTGCCCATTTCTACTGACAGTAAAGTGCACTTTCCTGCCTGTGTCTTCTGCCAGAGGCCCGGCCGTGGGGCCGGCGTGGCCCTTGGGCAGAGGGACAACGCCGCTCCGGGCACGGGCTGCTGGAAGGGGGCAGCGAAGGGGCTGGAGGGGGGGCTGTGCCCCCCAGCATGCCCGCTGCCCTCTGGAGGACGCCGCCTCACCCACAGCGTGGCGCAGGGCCCAGCTGTCTCGGTCTGCAGGGCGTGAGCCGGCACCGATCCCTTGCCGTGGGCAGCAGGGGGCGCGGGTCCAGCCACGCCGCGTGCAGAGGCGCCCAGCCGCGCTGCCCGTCCATCCCTCCCCGGTCGGGCGAGACGGACACGCCAGAGCCCCTCTCCTGCCTCGGTGATTCACAGATGCGGCCAGTCGAAACCGCAGTCGAAGCCCCTCTTGGGACGTGCCCAAGCAGACCTGGCAAGCCGGCCTGGGAAACAGCCCAGAACTTAAGCCCCGGTGCAGCGTTGTGCGCTGCCGCCTTCGCGGTGACGGTCCGAGTGCACTGGGGCAACGGAAGGCGGCTGAGCCCCCCACCCTTTGGTCAGGGTGTCCAAGGACAGGCTGGACGTGCACATGGTGGGCCTGTCGTGAGCGGAGACAGCTGGAGCCGGGGTCAGACTAGATGGCCCGGGAGGCCCCTTCTGGCTCGACCTGTTTCCGTGTTTCTCGTCTGGGCTGCGCTCGCTCTTCAGATTTTTCTCGGAAGCACGGCTGCCTCAATGGGGCAGACGGCCCCTGCGTTTCCCTGTGTGCGTTTAAATCGCTCATCTGCCTTTGCCTCCTCTGGGGCCGGGCTGGTTTAGGATGCATTTACTTGAAGCATTTTTCCTGCTCTTTGGCCAGAAAGTGTTCTGGACCAGCTTTCTTACATTCCAGGCAAAGCGTCCCTTCTCCCCGCCCCGATCATCTAAAGGACGTGGCCCAGCAGGAAAAATGGACAGGGATGGAGAGGGGAAGAGACAACCTGAAGCCCCAAACTTGACGTGCATCCCGGGGTCCTGCCATTTTTACGGGATGAGGGCCGCAGGGCAGGCAGTTCTAAAAGTTATTTTGTAAGATTCCCGGACCCTGTTAACATTGCTGCTGGGCATGTGCAAAGGGAAAACGGGTGTCTGTGCGGGAGGCACTGGCCTGCAGAGGGACCCTCGCACACCACGCTCGCCTGTGGAAAATAAACCCGCCTGGGGAGGCACCGGGACCCCCGGGCAGACGGGACCTGTCACAGCCCTGGCCTGGATCCCCCACAATGCCTCTGGCTCTTGCAGTGGACCAGAGGCATTGTGGGGAAGAGTACGACGGCAGAGGCTGTGAATGCACGACGCGACGAGTGTCAGCGTGTGCCCCCCCCCTGCGCGAGAGAGCCGGTGTGGGGGTCTGAGTGCTGGGCAGGGACTGGGGAGCCCCCGGCTCGATTCCCCACTCAGGTGTGCAGCCAGGGGTGGCACTGGGCCTCTCGCTGCCCCGCAGGCTAGCCTCCTTCACAGGGTTGTTGTGAGGCCAGCAAGCAGGGGAGGAAGAGGCCCATGGGAGCTGCCGGGGGCTCCTGGGGGGGCCTCCAGGGGAGTCTGCAGTGCCACCCATGAAGCGTGATGGGACCATGAGCGCGCCTTCGTCGGCTACCGCGGCAATCAGCGGCCACGCTCCAGCCCCGGGCAAGCGAAGTCTTCCCGGCGGGGCAGCCCGGCCGGCACAGACAGGCCTCGGACCGGCAGGAAAGACCCAGGTGCCGGAGCGCCGACCGGCCGCTCAGCGCTCCCTCCCGCTCTCTTGCAGTTGAAGAAGGTGCTGGTGGAGAACCAGCGGCTGAAAAGCGCGGTGAGTGGAGTGTCGCTGCGCCGCGGGGACGGGGCACTCCGGGCGCCCCTCGCCACACGCCCCCCCTTCCTCTGCCGCTCCTGCCCCGGGGTCCCGCGGGGCAGCTTCTGGACTGTAAGCCCCTCGGGGCAGGAGCCTGCTCTTTGGTCGGCCAGGGCTCCTAGCCCGGGCCTGCAGCCGCCCTCCCCGCCGAGCAGCTGCAAGCGTGGGTGGCCCGGCCAGGTGCCCCAGCTGCCTGGGGCGCTGCTGCTCCTGCCCCCCCCTTGCATCAGGCCCGCACCCCGGGCATCGACCGGCCTCTTCTGCCGGGGGGGCTGGGAGGGATCGGGTGCTCCCGTCGGGAGGGCTCGCCAAGGCTCTCCTGCCCCCCGAGCACACCTGCTGGCCAGGCGGTCCCGCTCCCCAAAGAGCGGCTCCTTGGGAGCCGGCGGAAGCCCGGCCGGCGTGAGCTCTGCCCTCTCTTGCAGGTCACCTTGCTGAGGCAGCAAAGCAAAGGTACGGACGGGACGGGCGCTTCTTCCGTGGCTCCGGCAAGCCCCCCGCCCGACGAGGACGCTCAGCCGCAGCCCCACCGTGGCCTCGCTTCTTGCCACGCCGTGTTCTTGCCGCAAGTGCAGTTGCTTTGCTGGCAAGAGAACGTGCGGATGAGTCCCTCGGCTTCACGTCTCCCCCTTGCGGGGGAGAGATCCAAGGGGGCGGGGGGCCGGTTTCCTGGCACTGGGGTGCCCCATAATAGCCGTGCAAAGCATGGGGACCCGGTGCTTCCGCCAAACGCCGCGTGGAGACCCTGCTCGGTGGAAAACGTTCGTCTCCCCCACCGCCCCGCATGAAGGATGCTCAGAGGGCTCGAACGGCAGGCGGGGGGGGGGCGGGGGGCAAGGCCCTGGCGCCGGTGCTGACAGACTCACTCTCTTTTCCAGAAAAAGATAACTATGAAGCGGAAGACTGCAAGAGGTCAGTCCCGAAGCCATGCCCGCTGGAGCGCCGGGCCTCACCCCGTGGCAGGAGTGGCCGCCCCAATTTGTTCTCCGCCCTCTTTCCCTGCCTAGGTCAAAGGAAAAGCTTCTGACCGAGATCGGCTCTCTCCTGACCGAAATTGCCTTCCTGAAGGAAGTGCGGGAGCAGCTGGTGGGTGCTCTGAATCGGGGCCTCGTGCCGGCGTTCATGCACCGATCCGGTTCGAGCGCGCTTCACCCCGCTGCCTTTGCTCCTTGAGCGCCTGAGCGGGAGTGGGGCGTGCCGGGGCGCCGGGGGTCTTCCCTCCGCTCCCATCGGCCAGTGGGGGGGCGGATGGGACTTGCAGGCCAAAGCCCCCGCAGGACCACAAGCCCCTCGCATCCGGCCGGGGGGCAACTGGAGCGTCGGGGCCACATCAGGCCGTACACGTGGCGCCTCGGCATCCTGCAGCCGGAAGGGGCCCAAGAGCCAGGCCCGGCTCGGAGTGGGCTCTGCAGGGCAGAACGCGGCCAATGCACCCCCTCCCTTCCTTGCCCGCCCCCAGCTGTGGGGCAGTTTGGAGGGTTCGGCAGGGCTGCGCCTGCGGCTGGCGAGCGCTGGCCCAGAAGGCTCGTGGCGAGCCGAAGAGCGGGGCCCCTCCAGTCCCCCGACCCGCGTTCTGGCTCAGCCCGGCGCCCACTGCGCCCTGCGCCCAGGAAGGCAGCGGCGGCGCTCTCGGGGGCCACGACGGGCTGCCGAGAGCCCCCTCGCCGAGGGGCCGGGCGTGCGAGGGTCGGGGGCCCCGCGGGCAAAGGTCTGCTCCCCCGATCGCCTGCTCCCCGCTGCTCTCCGCAGAGGTTCACGGACCCCGAGGCCAGGAAGGAGACCACCAAAGCCCTGACGGAAACCATCCAGGCCAAGCTCGAGGTGGCCCACGCCAAGATCGAGGCCGCCGAGGCCAAGAAGGAGACCCTGGAGGCCCAGCGGCGGGCTGAGGAGGCCCGGGAGTCGGCGGAGGCGGCCCAGGCCCGGGAGGACACCCTGCTCGCCTACGTCTCCCGCATCGCCGCCCTGGCCTACCAGCAGGCCGCTGAGGCTGAGCACGGCTGTGCCCAAGCCCAGGGGGCCGCGGCGGCGGCAGCCGAGGGCGAGGGCCGGGCCCGCCGGAGCCACAGGCCCCACCGCGGCCACCGGGGCCACGGGGAGTGCCGCTGCCACCACCACCACCACCACCACCCCCGCGGCCACCACGAGCTGCGCAGCGACGCCGGGACCCAGAGCGAGCCGATGCCCTCCGAGCCGGAGACGCAGAGCAGCGCCCGATGAGGGCGGGGGGCCGGCCGGGGCGGCGCGGGGCCCAGCGGCCTCGTCCTGGGGCCCGGCACGGAATTAAAATGTATGTCTGAACCCGGCTCTGGTGCGCTAGCTCCTGCCACCCCCGTCCGCGTCTTCGGCCTTCCTGCCCTTGCTCCGGGCCCGGACTCCCCAGGGGGACCTTGCTCCAGCGTGGCTGAGCGTTCGGACACGACGGGGATGTCCGGGCCGGATGCATGCTTGCCTGGCCGCCTCCGCATGCGGGAAGTGCTCAGAGTGCCCGGAAGGGGGGCCGGGGGTCTTTCTTGGCTCAGTGAGTCTGTGTGTGTGGACCACTCAGACACACTCCCTGCCCCCCAGGCGCTCCGGTAATGTCTGAACGGGGCTCTGGAGCGCAGGTCAACGGCCCCCGCCGCCACTCCTCCGGGCCCGCTGCTACCTTGGCGCATCCTGGCCACTCTGGGGGCGCCTTTCCAGGGTGCGCCCCCCCCGCGAGGCCACAGATGACTGCCAGCTTCAGGGGCTGCCGTGGCTCAGCCCTGGCGGGGCAGGCTGGACCTGGGGGTCCTGCGCCCTCCCGGCCCCACGCAGCCCGGCGTGTGAATCAAGCGCGAGCAGGCGAGGCCTTTGTCCGCTGCCGTGGGTCAGCTCACACCTCTCCTGTGGGAAGCCGCTTCCGGGGCCCCTCCCACTGGCCGCTGAGGCAGACCCCTGGGCCCATTTGCCACTGCAAGAAGCATGTCCCATCCATGCAGTGCCTTCCCGTGGCAGACGATTACGCACTCAGGTTTGTGTGGCTGCCGGTGCCTGTGGTGTGAATAGTTTTCGCTCTGCACATCTTCAGACAGAATCATGCCTGCTCGCCACGGGGCTGCCGTTGCTGCTAAAATAAGGGACTGATTCATCCCTTAATCTCTCCCCGTTTCCCAATTTTACATTTGGTTTGGGGTTTTTTTTGGGATGCTGAGATTTTTCCCAGTCTAGTTGGATTAATCTGGAGCATCAAACAATTTTCATTTAACTTGCCGTGAAAACTTATATGCATCTCTGGTGCTTTTCTCATGCATTTTGGCAGAAAGCCTTGCCTGACCGACACATGTTTGGAAGCGCTTGCCTTGTAAAAGCCACGTTCAGATGTGCATTTTGCTAAGTGTGCATTTTTGTGCACCTCCTTTGATGGGAGGATGCCACTGTGAGATCTGGCGATGTGCAAATGTTGAGGAAATAATCATGTGCCAGTTTGTGTGTTGGGTCAAAAGTGTGGTGTACAGCAAGGTCACACACAGGTCATGAGTGGAGCCGGCTGGAGCCGGGGTCAGACTAGATGGCCCGAGAGACCCCTTCTGCCTCGCTCTGTTTCAGAGTTTCTAAAATGGAACCGGAGATAATCTGCTCCCCTTCCCTAGTCCAAATTCTCTCTTGCTCTTCCCCGTTCTGCTCCAAAGTGGTCCTCCCCACTCCCTGGGGGATGCCCCCCCCCCCGCACATCCCAAAGAGAAGATCACAGGGCGCTTCTTCTGGGTGACTTGGATAATTATGTGGCAGCACTCAACAGCAAGAAAACTCAGATCATGGCATCTGGTCCTCTCACTTCCTGGCAAATAGATGGGGAAGAAATGGAGGTAGTGACAGATTTTTTTTCCTGGGCTGCAAGATCACCGCAGGTGGGGACTGCACCCAAGAAATTGAAAGATGCTTGCTCCTGGGGAGGAAAGCTATGGCAAATCTAGACAGCATACTAGAAAGCAGAGACATCACCCTGCCGACAAAAGTGCGTATAGTCAAGGCGATGGTTTTCCCAGTTGCAAAGTATGGCTGTGAAAGCTGGACCATAAGGAAGGCTGAGCGCCGAAGGATTGAGGCCTTTGGATTGTGGTGCTGGAGGAGACTCGGTGAGTCCCTTGGACCGCAAGGCGATCAAACTGGTCAGTCCTAGAGGAGATCAGCCCTGACTGCTCTTGAGAAGGCCAGATCCTGAAGATGAAGCTCAAATACTTTGGCCACCTAATGGGAAGGAAGGACTCCCTGGAGAAGAGCCTGATGCTGGGAACAATAGATGGCAAAAGAAGGAGAGGACGGCAGAGGATGAGGAGGCTGGATGGGGTCACTGGGGCAGTGGGTGTGGGGTTTAGTGGACTCCAGGGGATGGTGGAGGGCAGGGAGGCCTGGAGGAGTGTTGTCCGTGGGGTTGCGATGGGTCGGACGCGACTTTGCGACTCACAACAACAACAACATCTTTTTATTCCATTATGGCGAAAGTGACAGGCGGCATTGCACGAAGCAGAAGGTCCCCCGCGCCCCCGGCCGCTCAGCAGCCCCCGCCCTGCGCGCGCTGGGGTCCCGGGGGGCTCGAGCACCGCTGTGGCCCGTGCGTCAGGCATGGCCTCTTGCTCCGGCGAGCCAGGATCGCCGCCCGCGCAAGGCCGGTACCCGGAGCAGCTCTGCTGGAGGCGGAAGGCCTGCAGGCTTGGCAGCCTCCCGCCGCTTTGGCTTACACGTGAGGAGAGAGCGCAGTACAGTGGGGGGGGGGCAGGTCCACCCCCGGGCAGGGTCATGGGGTGGTGGGAGCATTACAGTAGAGTACGGCCGCCTTCCCCAGCCCGGAGCCCGCCAGGTGTGTCGGACTGAGGGCGCCTGCTTGGGGAAGGTGCTCTGCCGCAGGTCCGGAGAGGGGCAGCGGCAGGGGCAGAGGCGTGGGAGGCATCCCCCGGGAGCCGGAGCTGGCGGGGGGAGAGGAGAGGCGTCTGCCAGGCGCGGCCGGCCTCGCGCGTCCCGTGGTCTCCCCGTCGACAGGTGCCGGGGCCGTTCTCTGGCGGCCGGGCCTCGCTGGTTACAGCGTCGAGCACTTGACGCCCGCGTCCTCGGCGTGCCCACAGTTTGTCTTGCCCCAGCTGGGGAAGCTGCACTGGAGCAGGCTGTCCTCCGTCCCCTTGCAGGCCACGTCGTCCATCCAGATGTGTCCCTTCCCTGTGCGAAGAATCGGACGGGCGTCAGCCGCGGATCCCGCCCCAGCATGGCCCCCCGCGGCCTTGGCGCGTCCTGCCTGGCCGCAGCCACGCGGGGCGCATCCAGCCTGGGCGGTGAGCACAGGCCCCGGGACGCTTCCCGGGGCTGCCCCAGAGCCTGGCGGCCCCTTCCCGGGCGCACGGGCAGCTCCTGGCCGCCGAGGGGAGTGGGGCGTCCTCAGTGAGGGCAGGGGCCGTGTTTTTAATAAAAGGACTTGGTGCCACGGAGGCTTGGAGGCTCCTGCTCAGGCTGGCCCTGAAATATTTTCATGGGACATCAAAAGAGGCAAACAGAACTCCGGGCACGTCGGGAAAGGAACCGCAGAAGGGGAGATCAAAGGGCTGCTTTGTCCAAAAAGCCCGTTTCTCGCCGTGGCCAATCAGATAACGACATAGAGCTTTGTTAAGCTTGGCCTAAATGACGCCAGCTGCCACCCCTGGCACACGCGTGTGCTCGCACACACACAATCGCTCTGCTGTTCGGCCACCTGGTTTAGTGGAGGTGGATTCCAGAAATGAATTCCGTGCTCTGTGGCGAAGCGTGGGCTTTGCCATCTCTCCCCAGCACTCCTGGAAGTCCGAGGGGCATCCAGCATCTGCGCCTTCTCAGGGCTGTGATCCTTGCATTTGGGGGGGGGGGGCACGCCCTGAGCCAGGCCAGCAGGCCATGTGGTCCTGCACGGAGACCCTGGTCTTGCCACCTGCACAGCAGGTGCTCTGCTCATGGCGCTGCGGCCGAGCCAGCCGCCCGGAAGGGAGGGGGGCGCGCCACGGCAGAGCGGAGGATGGGCACGGTGGTCCCGGCGACCCTCACGGGGGGTTCAGTCCGGGCTGGACGGGGAGGCTTCAGTCCTAGGGAGAGCCACCCTGCCGCCCTGGAACTTGGGTCCCAGCGAGCCCCCTGGCTCCTGATGGCATGTGGCCGGTGCCCTTTTTCCGCACGGAAGCCAAGCCAGGCCACTGCACAAGCGCGGGACCCGGGCACCGGGGCGACAAACGGTCCCTCAGGGGCTGCTGATCCCACACTGTTCTGTTTTCCACCCTGGAAGCTCTCTGCCCCGTCCTTCGAATTTCCCCGTGGGAGCGGTAAGTCAGGCCTCATCCTGCCAGCGTGTGAATCACCAAGAAAGCAGGCGAGGCGATGCCGGGAACTCGCCAACGGACCCCTCAATGGAGCGGAGAGTGGAGAGCGAGCAACCCTGGCCAGGAAGCGCTTCCCTCGATTTAGCCGGGACTGGAGGGGGTCATGCAGAGAGGAGAAGGCGGCTTCGCTTGACCGCCTGGCCAAGGGGCATTCTGGGCGGCTTGCCTGGAGCGGCCGCGGGAACAGGGAGCCTCTGGCACCAATGCTGGACCGTGCGTGCTTGCTGATCCACCGTGTACCCGGCGGTATCTCAACAACCGGGGCCTGGGAACCGTGCAAAGGCCGCTGAACACACGAGCGCTGCCAGAACCGGACCCCTAACGCCCAGCCTTGGCTGCGGCCTTCCTCGGTCGGGCTGCTCCGACACCCCGCACTCCCCCGGCCAGCCTCTGGTCAGCGGCTGGAGCCGAGCGCCCGGCTTCCTGTCTCCTGGTCGCCCTTTGGGCCAAGCACCACGCCATGAGATTCCCTTGTGTGGTGCCCCCGTCCTGGCTGGCCGAAGCCCCAGAAGCCGGCCCGCCCGCATTACCTTGCCCGAAGGCCGCCATCCGATAGACCTCCTCGGCGCCGGGGAAGCCCAGCATGCGGCACAGCACGTCGCCGTCCTTCTTGTCCCAGCCGTCGTCACACACCGTCCCCCAGGCCTGGTTGTGGAAGACCTCCACACGCCCTTCGTGCGGGCCGGAGCCGTTCACCAGCCGGACAGGCATCCCCTCCTGGACGGGCGCTGTGGGGGGAGGCAAAGCAGGAGGCCCAGGTGGGGGGTCGCCAAGCCCAAGGGCCGGGCCTGCCCCCCACCAGGGCCCCCCCAGGCGTAACCTGCCAGGCTCTTTTCTGCGGGCAGATGGAGAAGGAATGGATCCGGCCGGGACTGCAGCCCTCGTCATTCCAGAGGCAGCACAGCCGGCCAGCGGCCCAGCCGGCTGAGGAGGGCGCAGGTGAGAGACCAACGGATCCAACGGCTGCAGGCGGGGACGGGATCGCTCAGAAGGGGGGCTGGATTTCCAAGCATTCACACCTTCTCGGAAAGATCCTCTTTGGGGCCTGCAGGACGCCGTCACACTGCCCCTTTTTCTCAGACGGGCTGGCATGCAATTCTAGAAGCACGGGTGCGTTCCGCGCAGCGCCCCCCCTCCCATCCCGCACACCTGGGCCTTCTCCAGGGCACCAGCCCAGGTGTGGAGGACGTCCCGCTGCCGGGCCGGTGGTGCCAGCTGCTCGGATCCCACTGCGCGGTGGGTGAGGCGATCCCCCCCTTGGCCGCAACTTCTTGCAACGTGTGCTGTGCACGCGGGGGGGGGGGGCGATCCACTCCTTGGAGGGATGCTCTGCCAGGGCCTCGCCCATTAAGCGTCCACCCCTGCCGCCCCGGCCCCCCAGCCAAGCCCCCGAGCGGAGGCTCCCTGGGCTCCCTCGCGGCTGCCTTGAGCTCGGCACCGCAGAGGCCGTGAGCTGCGGGCTCTGATCCAGGCCACAGCTCACCAGCTCCAGGGGCTGGGCATGGGCCGCTCCGTTCTGCCAGAACGGCTCCTTCCCCCAGGAGGAAGGAGCTGAACAGCCTCCCCCACGTCCAGAATCGGGCTGGGAGGGCAGGCGGGAGCAGGGGCGGCCCCCCGCCCGCGTGGGTTGCCCCCACCGACACAGCGCACTCTCCGGATGGAAGCCCCTTCTTCGCTGCACTCGGCCCCGAGCGGATCCACCCCGAACAGGCCCAGCCGGCCACGCGCCTGCCCTTCAGCGGCTGCCGTCCGTCTGACGCGACAGCTCCGATTCCCTGCGCTTGAGCCCAGAGAGCGGCTTCTGCCCGTCCCGACCTGCAGGCGAGCCGCGAGGCGGGCACCCTGCCCGTGTGTCAGCGGCAGGCGGAAACGAGCAGTGCCCACGTCAGGCGGTGAAGGGCGCTGGCCGGCCTGGCTGCCCACGGCTCCGGTTCAGCACGGCACGTGCGGGGACAGCTGCCCCCCCCAAAGGCCAACAGTGGGCAGGAGGGAAGGTCGAAGAGAGCCCCTCTGGCAGGCGGGGAGGGCATAAATCTCACAGCAAAACGGAGGAGTTGCGAGATGGCCAAGGACGGACAGGCGGCCCTTAAAGGCACAAAAGTGCCCGGGTCGTTGGCACGGAGGGCCATGTGACTAAGCCGGCACAGAAGCGCATTAATTCAATAAATAAAAGGTGCACCTTTGAAAAAGATGCGCCACGAGGCACTCTTGCTCCTCCTATCGTCCCAGGAGCAAAGTGAGAACGAGCCAAGAGGGGCTTCCGAGGGGCTTCCAGGGAACGTAGCAGAGCTCGGAGGGTGCTGGTCCTGCCAGAGCGGTAGAAACTGGGAGATGCTTTGCGCCCGGGCTTGACCTGGCCTGCCCGCCACACCGCCAGTCGCGCGCCTGCCGAGGCCGCATGGATGGGTGCCGGCATGCTTGGCCGGGCTGCACAAAGTCCGCTCGGCACGGCTTTCGGGCTGCAGATGTGCTGGGAGAGGGTTCAATGTGCAGCTGGGCATATTCCAGGTAAGGAATGGGCATATTATGCAAGCAGCCCGTGCAGAAGTTGGGTAAGTCGTCTGGGACACAGAACGCGTTGCTTTCCAATGAAACGGGCTGCAGAAAAGCTATTTTTGCACTGGAGGGGGGGGGGGGCAGATGGCCAGCATTAAGGTGGCCCATGCTCCAGAATCTTTCACTTGCACTGAGGCAGTGAGTGGGTTTAGGCCAGAATTACATTTCATTCCATTAAATTCCAGTTTATTTCCAATTAGAGCCCCTGCGCTTACTAATCTCCCCAAATTACCGTCAGCTCTCAAAAAGCTAGAAGAAATAGCAGCACATGAAAATTAGGCCCAGATCCCGAAAAGCAGGTAGAGGAGGAAGCACCTGAGATTATCCAGTGATGCTTATCGTTCGGTCAATGCTGGGAGAGAATGAGGTTGACCTTACGGCGAAAGAGAACGGCTGCCAGTTGGTGGCCACTGGCTTTGCACTCCTGGGCCAAAAAGCTGTGATCCAGGGGCAGCTGTGCTTCTTGCTGCGCAGTTGGATTAGGGAATGTTACCTGAAACACCGTCTTTGTGCATTATTAGATTTTAGCAGTGCCAATGGCCTTTGCCCAGTTTTTTCTGTTTTAAATATAAAGCATTTATGCACACATTGCTACTGTATTTTATGGCTTCATTTGCTGTTGTTGTTATATTTGTTTGCCACCCCCCAGCCCACAGGACTCCAGATGGCTTACTATAGAACAAGAAAATGCATATTCCATACAAATGCAGGAATATATACAAATGTTGTTATGCGAACTATCCTGAGAACATTGCTAGCGGGCGGTACAGAATTAAACTTTCAGTATCTTTTTGTTCACCCAAATGACTGGAGACTGAGGGTTTTTGGTTTGTTTGTTTGAAGCTCAAGGAGAAACTGGGAATGTCACCGAGCCTTTTCTATCCCGATCTCCAATTGCGCAGGCAGAAGAAACCAAAGTAACAACGCTGATTTAAGGGTGATGCTTTCCATCCATATGAAGAGCTTTTGTGCTTTCCATATGAGGAACTTTGCAAATTTGGCAAATTCTTATTGAAAAGTCAACGTAATGGAAACTCCACCCTCTTTGCACAGGCCCAGAGCAGCAGGTACAGCTGTTCCCGGCGTGGAGAGAACTCCGTACCGGCCGAGTTCGATAACTCCTGAAGGTGAGGAACCTGCCAGCAGAGAGCCAGGACAACCCCAGTTCTGCCCCACACACACGGTGAAATGCACAGGAAGGCAGCGCCTGGGGCCTGGGCAGGCAAATCGGACAGGCACAGGCAGAACCTCCACATTCAGAATCTTAAAAAGAAAAAGCGACTCGTGTTCCTGCCTTCCCAGATCTGGAGAGATGGAAGCGCTGTGCAGCGCTGTGCTGAGCTTCTCATGCACCCGGGTCATGGATAGCTGTGTGCACGTTTCCATGCAGGGGAGCATGGGGAAGCTGAGGGCCCCTGGGGCAATGCACACCACGCCAGCCACGAGGCCGGGGCCCCTCGGTTCATGGCCAGCCCCCCCACCACCCCCAGCTGGCCATTTCTCCAGGACGCTTTCCCTGGAAAGAGCCAGCCTGTGGCAGAAAGATGTGTGGGCGAGCCTCTCTCCCAACTACTCCGAGGGTCCCAGTGGCCTTTGTTCCTCTCGCAGATGTGCTTTATGGCACTTACTGCTTCTCCAGCCCTTTACCGAAAGGGAAAATGGAAGGAAAAGAAATAAACACGATTGCTTAGGAAAACAACCCCTCAGGCCGCTGCAGCTGCGCAAAGATACCATCGCCTGGGCTAATTGGGACCATGTGTCAGCTCGGGATGTGGAAGATTTATGCGCTCGCTCGCGGGAGAAGGAAGGAGGAAAGGAAGGAAGGCGCCCATTTTTCATTCCAGGGAATGGTCACGCTCCAGAGTGCCAGACTCCCACGTTCCTCAGGCACCGCCAGGGCCCCTGTTGCCCTTGCTGTGTGCAGCCCCCGAAGGACCCCCCCCCCCCCGAAAGGGAAAGGAAAAGGGTGTGGGGGGGCTGAGGCCTGGGCAGTTTGATCCCGGTGGACGGTGACTCTAGGCCAGCCCTGGTGGCCCCTCGGCAGCCCAGGCGGCAGCCGCTGTGGGTTTGGTCCGGGCCCCAGACGGTCCCCGTGGGAGGAGGCCACCTGCTCTGTAAGGATCACTAGGGCGCCCTCCCCTCGGGTGGGGGACTGGCCCGTGCTGGCCACAGGGGCCCGTCTAGGCTCCCTCTGCTGGCCCCTACTTCCCCGCAGGGACCCCTCCCCTGCTCTGGGGGAGCACTCTCTGCCTGGGGCTGGGAAGGAGGCAGGGAGAGGACCCTCACGCTATCTCTGGGGCAAGGGGGCTCCCCCAAGGGGGGCCCTTGCAGAGGGCGGGGGGGTCATCAAGCCCTCCGGCAAACTCCACCAGCCGAGACTCTTCCCAGTCACACCTGCAGGGGAAGGGGAGGCACTTGAGGCCAGGTGAGGACTTCCAGGGCAGCCCCCACCCCCCGGACTGGTGCAGCGCGATGAAGCTCGAGGCACAGCGCACCGGGACTCTGGTCCCTGCGGGCGGGCCGTCTGTCTTGGGGAAGGCAAGCACTGTTCTGCAGGGGCGGCTTTGGAGGAGGGAAGGGGTTGCCAGGTGCCCCCTCCCCGTGGCAGCACAGCAGGGCCAGGCGAATCCCACCCCCGCCCCCAGCCCCTCCGTTCCCCAGCCGCCCCTTCCTTCAAGAGCGGCCCTTCGCGTCCCGTTCCACCTGCCACCACACTGAGGTTGCGCTCCCCGCCCGCGTTTTGTGCCCCAAACATCCGCGGCAGGATGGGCCGGTGCACCAGGGAGGCTGCTGTGCAGGCAGAAGTTCAACAGGGGCAGCTTTGCCTGGCACAGTGGGAAGGCAGTGCCTTCTCCTGGAGCAAGCTCAGGCCGAGCGGCCAGCACAGCACGGAGGCAGCCCGCCTGGGAGAATCGGGACGACTCTTACCTGTGTCTCCTTGGCCTCGGTCGCCTTTCTCGCCTTTCTCGCCCTTTGCGCCTGAAAACGGAAAAGGGGGAAAGTGATTCTCGGGGCGGTAGGAGGTGAAGCTGGCGGGGGCCTGGGACCCTCCCGTTGCATTTCGTTCGGAAACTGGAGCCCCAGCGCCGGGGCGGGCTGTGAGGGACGCTGGAGCACGTGAATTTCGCAAGCTCGCTGCTGCCTGTGGATGCCAAGTTTGGTTTCTCTCTCTTGGGTGGTTCATCTCAGCTAAAGCCCGATTTTCCAACCGCGAGGAGGACGGGGCTGCGGGAGGCATCTCTGTGCTCAGAGCAGGGAAAGCTGGTGAATGCCAAGGGCTCGGCCCCAAGGGCAAAGGGGGCACGGCCAGGCAGGAAATGCCCTCGCGCAGCACGGCTGGTCTTCTCGGGGCTTGCACAGGAGGCGTGGGCACTGCCGGCCGGATCCGCCAGGCTCCCCCTCAGCTGCCCATAGTCCAATCCTGAAAGTAAGCCCACAAAAGTTGCTAGTCCATATGTTACGTGGCTTGCCTGGGGTCGGACCCACAGATCGGCCCTCCACCCTGGGCCAGGCCTTCCTTTGTGCACTCGCCGGACGACCCGCCATGTGAGAACGTGTCCGGGGGAGCTGGCAGGCGAACGGGCGCAGCAAAAAGGCCCCTTAAGTTCCCCCCGCATTTGTGTGTGCCTTTCATTCAAAGAGTGAATGTATTTAAGGGGGGGGAGACAGCTCCCCTGGTCCCCACACTGTGGGGAAAGAGAAGGGGTCCTCGACCTGGCCCTCTCCCTACCCCTGTGGGTGGAGCCAGGGAGGCACCCGGCACCCCACGCTTTGTGCCCCAAACAAGCAGGGATGCCCCGCCAGACTTTCCCATGCGCTCACTATGCACAGGTGCAAGAGAGTGAAAGGGCAGATATATTGGGGGGGGGGGAGTTGGCAGCTCATCAAGCAGGAGACCAGCCCTTTCTCTCTGCCCAGAAACCAGCGGGCCGAGCCCCCTCCCATGCGGCCTTTCCCACGGCCGAGCTCCATTGAAGCCCCCGTGATTTAGTGGTGAGAAGGTTCATTGAGCGTCATCTGATTTACTTCTGAGTAGACGTGTGTGCGCTCAGCCAGCTGTTCCTTGAGCAGAGAACAAAGACCGCAATCAGGAAAGTCTGAAAAGACACGCAAACTTTATATCTTTTTCGGGGGGGGGGTGGATCTGCAAGTCAGAAAGAAAGTCGGGGGGCAGCAGCAGGGGAGGCAGGGTGCCACCGACGGCTCCTGGAGCTGCCGCCCCATGGCTCGTCCCCCCACACCCCGCTGGGAGGGCAAGGGCAGCCCTGGGGCGCTGGGCCCCGGCGGAAGCGTGGGAAGCCGGTCGTGGACGTTCCACGTAAAAGGAGAGGGACAACGCGACCACGACCCGTGGGGTGTGGGCCTGGCATGTGGGGTCTCCGGGAGGGACAAGGAAGAGGAGCCCTGAGCTGTGGCCACATTTCCCACCCCACTGATGTGGGCAGCCAGGCAGTGGCGGATGCGCTTGCCTCGGTGCGCCCCAAGCACTCCGTCGCCCCGGCCCACGGGCCGCCTCTGACCTGGGAGTGAGGCAGGGAAGCTGCTCCGACCCCGAGTCCTCTGGGATCTCTGGCTAAGGGAGGTTCCAGAGCTCGCCTGCTCCGACGGCCTGCCTGTGCGCCGAGGCTGCGCAGCGAGTTCCGCGCCTCTCGAGACAAGGGCTCTTCTACGCACGTGCCGAGTTGGCCAGCGGCTCGCTTCAGGCAGGGCTGTGAGGTCAGTCCAGCTCTTTGGCGGAGGCTTGGCGCCTGAGCCGTTCCACAGACCCACCACGGCCAGGCAGCCGGTGACGCTCGGCCTGCCTCCCTCCTCCACCCTCCGGCCCGCATCCGTGGCAGAAGCGGCCAGCCAGGAAGGCCCCACGGCCGGGCCACGGGTGACGCCACGGCTCCTCTCGCGTGTCCGCTCTACCACGCTCAGGATGGCGCCTGCCTCGGCGTTCACACGGGGCTCCGCCGGCTCCTCCCGGTGTGGGCCTGCCTGCCCCTCCGCCCTCGCCTGGGTGTCCCTTCGCTTTCCCCTGCACCCAGTTCTTAAAAAATAAAACCCTCTCCATTCTGTCTGTGAAGGAATGTGTGCACTTCGCTGCGCTTGGATCAAAAATGACCCGCAACCAAGTCCAGGTCTCCTCCCCTGAGCCCCGAGCGCCGTGGCCAGCGGGTCTGAATTGGCTGGGCCGACGGGGCCCCGTAAAGGCAGCCCCACGTTCCCAAGAGCCACGCAGCCCGAGCCTTGGCCTGGACGGACACCATCCGTCTGCTCCCAGTCCTCCCAGCTGCACTTGGAAAAATCTGAAATACCGCCTAACCCGCTTATCCAAGCATGTAATATTTGAACATTTTAAATGGAAATGGAACTGCTTGCAGCATTTGAAATTTTGTCTACAGCACTTTTATGCTGTGTATTATCGCTTCTGTATTTATGCTGCGGTTTATTCTTGCACCCGTGTTTGTGCATTGCGAGAGCTTTGGCTATTGAGTAGCACTGACATGTAAGCGAAAAATGACATTAAAACGCTGCCGATCAACAGCCTGCGGGCCCAAGGCAGCGGGGGGAGCGTCTCCTGCGGATGCGGAAGGTGCAGGCCTTGAATAATTGGCAGCGTGATGCCAGGTGTCAAGAACTCTTCGTTTCTTTGCTTCGGGTGAATGACAATGGCTCCCCCCCCCCCCCGTGCACGACATCTCGGGGGATAATCAGCAGCCATTCCGGAGCCCCTCTTTGCAACCGTCCACCCCAGGCCCCCTCCGCTGCCTGCCCAGATCCCCGGCTGCCACCTTCCGCTGGCACCATGCCCAGCCCCGCGATCTGGCGCACATGGCACTCGGCGGCATTTGCATCCCGCTAGCCCCCCTCCCACGGCTTTCCTCCCTGCCAGCCCCCCAGTGTTTGTGCCTTGATCCTGCCTGAAAGGGTGCCCGAGGTGGGAAGCAGCTCCGGGCGGCAATCTTCCCATGGAGCTCGCGTGTGCCGGGCGGCCCGGGGTCGCTGCTCCAAAGCCGGGGCACTTCGGAGCCATTCCTGCCTGGGCAGGTCACAGGGAGGGGATTCTGCTGGGAGGGGGCCAGAGGAGGCCCGGCATCGCTGCCCAGGCCGGGTGCTTCTCAGGAAAATGGGGCCCACGCGCCCTTCCCTGCCCCAGAGGAGCCGCTCGCCTGCCAAGGGGCCACCGTGCCCTCCTGCGCTCACCAGCCGGCTGCAAGGCCTTCTCCGTGGGGCTCCCCCCACCCTGCCTGCCTGCCTGCCTGCCTGCCTGCCTGCCTGCCTGAAGGCCTTTCCTCGTGTGGATCAGGCACCTCCAGGGCCACGTGGGGCTGCCACGTCCATGGTCCTGCTGCCACCAAGGCTGCCCCCGTGCCGCTCTGAGCCTCCTGAAGCTTCGTGGGCGAGGCCTGGGTTGCTCAGGGACTCCTCCGCCAGCGCCCCGCTCCAGTCTCTCCACCCAGCCGGGAGTGCTCCTTCCCCGCGTCCCACCCAGCAAGGACCACGGCTGCAGCTGGGCGTGGAGCAGGGCGAAGGGAAGGCTCACGGCCTGAGGGGCCCTGGCACCCGAGCCGGCGCGGGTCACAGCACACTGAGCGACGTCAGGAAACACTCCTCACTCTCAGCGCCTCTCTCAGGATGGTCCTCGCAGGCGTCTCGGACGTCTGCCTCCCACAGAAGCGCAGCAAGACCCGCCCTCAAATGCGGTAGCCGCCGTTGAAGGTCTGCCCTGGAGCCCTGAGTTCTCATGGAAATGGACTGGGGACAACGGGATGGCGCTCAGTGTGGAGAAGTGCAAGGTCTTGCACTTGGGGCACAGGAATGGGCGCCACAAGTACAGGTCAGGGGACAAGTGGCTGGAAAGCAGCACTTGTGGAAGGGACCTCGGGGTGCTGGTGGACTGCGGGCTGAACATGAGTCAGCCGTGTGATGCGGTGGCCAAGAGGGCGAGCGCACCCTTGGTTGCATAGCCAGAAGTGTGGCTTCTCGATCGAGAGAGGTATCACTGCCCCTCTACACGACTCTGGTGCGCCCGCAACTGGAGTATTGTGCTCAGTTTTGGGCCCCTCATTACAGGAAGGATAGAGCCAGGTTGGAGTCAGTGCAGCGCAGGGCAACAAGGTTGGTGGCCGGTTTGCAGGGGATGCCGTATGAGGCGAGACTGAGGGAACTGGGTCTCTTCAGCCTGGAGAAGAGGAGACTCAGAGGGGGTCTGTTGGTGACATGCAGGTATGTGAGGGGGTGTCACACGGAGGTGGGGAGAGACCTGTTCTCCCCTGCAGAGGAAGGCAGGATGCGCTCCAGCAGAGCAAAGCTCAGGGAGCCAAGGTTCAATTTGGATGCCAGGAAGCACTTCCTGACGGGTAGGACCCTGAGGGTGTGGAATGGGCTTCCCTGGGAGGTGGTTGAGGCCCCATTGGTGAGGGTGTTCAAGGACAGGCTGGACGTCCACATGGTGGGCATGTCGTGAGCGGAGCTGGCTGGTGCCGGAGGTCAGACTAGATGGCCCGGGAGGCCCCCCCTTCTGACTTGCTCTGTTTCTATGTTTCTAATCTCCTTCTTTTTACACATCTTGGTCTGGCAATCATATCTACTTCACAGCACTGTGTATTTGGTGCATGGTATAATTTCTTGCACAGAGTAATGTTTCTCTACTCTGTGAAGGCCTTAGAGCCCCCTAGGCAAGCTGGTGCCCTCCAGACAGTGTTGAACTGCAATTCCCATCATTCCCAGTCAGCATGGTCATCCAGCACTGCCAAGAAACTCTGCAGCTGCCCAAGACGGACGCTAACTCTGCTGAATACGGGCCAACGACTAAGTTAGCCAAAGCCCAGGAAATGAAACACGGACCGTGCATAATCTTGCAATGCGGGATGCGCATCCGTGGATGCTCTTGCTCAAGGCCCCAGCCCCTCGCGCCTGGGAATCGCTCCGTGGCCAGGGCAGCGCATTCCCCTTCGAGTTGATCTTGGCCCGCCGGCGTTCCCTGCCTCTGTTTGCGTTGGCACCTGGAGTGGCCGGCCGCCTCCTGGGCTCTCTTATCCCCCCAAAGTTTTATCTCCCTTTCCTTTCCCTGGAAGCAGATCAGCCCGGGGACAGGCAGGGGCTCGCTTTCCAGCACGCCTGGCCTGCAGAGGGTCCTCATCTTTCAAAGCCACTGCTGTGCTCAAACCGGGGCTGAGCGGTAGCGGTTATCTCTTGGCACACACGGGATGTGAGCTAATTCATTCATAATCTCCTTGTCCAGGTGTAACCAAGATAATGAGTTCCCCCAGACGACTCGATATCCGCACCCGGCAAATCCCCCAGCCCCTGAAGAACTGCGCAGTGGGTGGATCTAGGCCTCGTAATGCCAGGAGCAGTCGGGCCTTTGAAATCCGCAGGACTCCGGGTGGTCCTGAGTTGCCCCATTGAGTGCAATAGGTCTACTCTAAGGATGGCCACATCTGGGTTCCAACTCCAAGTGCTCAGAAGTGTCATTTCCAGGCAGATTCGGGATGGGGAAAATTGGGAGTGCCGCGTTCTGGGCACTTTTTGGCTCCTCCTGAAAAAACGCCAAATTTCCCCTCTGTTTCGTTGCCCACAAGTAAGATGGTGAAATTGGGCAGCAGGGAGGGGGGGCGCCTCAGCCCAAGCACCGGCACTGTTGGGATAGGATCCCCCCCCCCCAATACAGCTGGACCTGCGACTGCTCTGCTTGGTTTCAACAGAGGCAAAACAACCCGATTGTGCTTTGCTTGACAAGGCAAATTACTGTTCAATTATTCGGCGGGGGGGGGGGGATCACACTTGACGCTTCCATGTCCCCAAGGGCAGCTGCTAAATGCCAACCCAGCTGCCCGTCAGGGATGCACCTGTACCTGCTGACCTGCGTCCCGCACTGCAAGAACAGGCTGTCCAGAGGGGCCGGGTCTCCATGGCTGAGCTGGCAGGACCCCTTCACTCTTCAGCCTGTGACTGACCCCCCAGCCCACACAGGAACCTCACTCGTGGCCTTTCCACCCCCCTTTTCCGTGTCTGGCCGGCTGCAGCCCCCCTGGCCGGGCAGAGTCCCTCCTGTTCCTAAAAGGGGCACGTGTGTTTTGCACGCACTTGTGGCGATGCCCCCCTTGTCCGTCTTCAAGGCTGCTTGGTCTTGTTTCCGCCTGCGCTCGCCCAGTCCCGCACCCTCGCTGCTGCACCTGCCCCCCCGGCGCTCTCACACGCCCCTCGTGGTTTTCCTCCTGGCCGGAGTCCTTTCCACAAAACCCCCTTTTCAGCTTCGCCCTGGGGTCTGGCCACAGCTGTGCCACAAACCCCGGGGAAGGGCCACACGAGCACATGGAAATACTGCTTGAATTGTGTCCCAGGCGGTCCCTAGCGGGGAGGGTGGATTGAGGCCTGGCCAGCCATTTCCCCTACTCCTGAGTAAGCATGCCACGCACTGGGAGGAGCGTGGTCACTCCTGACTGGAGCTGGTCGAGTGCCTTGGAGGTGCCCTGCTAAAAGGCGGAGGACACGCTTGGGAGCGACAGGCGCCCGGCTCCGTCCACGGCCTCCTCCGCAGTGGCCACAGGCCATGGCTTTCCCTCCCGCAGCCGGTTCGTCTCTCGCCAGGGCCCCCAGCTCGGCTCCCCCGTTCTTGCTAAAGCTGCCTGTGCGGCTTTCCTCTGCTCTGATCCGCACATTTCGCTTCGACTGTTGCTGCTGTCGCTTTGGGCACTGCCGGTTTGTCTCACACTTTTATTGGGGGGGCATTAAGCAGACGGAGGAGGCACCGGGAAGCACGAGTCAAAGGAGCCAGGGGCTGGAGCAGTTCTCGTGCAAGGGGGGCCATAACAGCCGGGACTGTTTAGCTTAGCGAAGGTGGCGGGTAAGGGGCGAAGTTCAAAAAATGGCGCCTGGCACGGCTGAAGGGGCGGGGGGCGCCCCCCATCCAAAGGAGTCCCACATAACGCAGGTCGAAGGACGGGTGTTGCCCCTCCGTGTGGAGTCACGCTGTGCCGTAGGAGGCGGGGCGGCCGCCAGCCTGGGGAGTCGGCTCTCCGTGTCCGGCCGGCCCGGCAGCACTTACACTTCCAGGGGCCGCCTGCCAAGCACGCCGGTTGCTGGGGAGCATGGGTGGGTGGGCGCTCTTGCTCTCCCGCCCTGCCCGGGGGCCACTGCACCCTGTGCGGCACGCCACGTGCCTCCAGTCCCCCTCGCTTGCCTCTCTGTTTCGTGGCACACGCGTGGCGCATCTGTGTGCAACGGGCCGGCTCAGGAATGCTGCCCCCCTGTAGCCCCCACCCCCCGCCTCAAGAACGCCCACCCAGCGCTTCTTTCGGCACCCGCGCGGCCCGCCCCGCTGGCCGGCTGATTCGGTCCCTAGGCGCGCCTCCCCAGAGATGCAGCCGAGGGGCGGAGCGGCTCGCGAAAGGCACATGAACACACCCGGCGGCTCGGCGCGCTTAATGGCTCCAGCAGGGGCCGGCCAGGAAATACGATGCTGGGAATGCCGGCTTAGGATCCGGGCACGGAGCCAGGCCAGATGCGCGGCCTTCTCCCAGGCCCAGGAGGAGGGGGAGGCGGCCCCTTCCTCTGTTTGCCCCCTCAAATCTTTCTCTCCCCCTTTTCTCTCTCTGCCCCCAAGTGGTCCAGGACGGCCCCGTACCTACCGGCAGATTCTGCGGCCGCCCTGTGAATGCACTGCACGGGGGTTGGGGAGATGGCGAGACCCCGGCCCCTTTCGTGGCAACCCCCCCGGGACTGTTTTCCAAAGCTCCAAGAGGTCTAAGCTTCGCTGACGCTGGGAGGAACGGGCCGGGGCCGGGGGTCTCATCTTCTCTCCTCCTGCCCCCGATACGCTGAACTCCGCGGGCAGGCAGATGCTGCAAACGGAGCAACGGGCCCCGTTGACGCACCTCAGTCCCACGCAGCAAGACAGTTCTTTGCTTTTATGGGACCAGGACCCTGATTCCCCCACCCCATGCAAAAGCTCCTTCCAGAGGGGTTTCTGGGTGACTGCTGGCTGCCCTCACATGCTCAGGAAACACGTGCTTTTAATGGGCTATGTGGGTAAAGGAGGGGAGGGTCGCCTGTCTGGGACTGGCAGAAAAGTAGATCTGACCGTACGTTCTGGGACGGGAGACCTCCGAGATCCCTGGCTGGAGGCCGGCTGTGGACAAGGTGGGGGGGGGGCTGCAGGAGAAAAGCAGGGGTGTCCCTGCTCCGAAAGACACGGAAGCTGCGCCCGAACCACACAACTCTGGCCGCTGAAATGCTCAAGCAGAACCCTTTGGCCGGGCAGCCGGGCAGCCCAGGAGGGGCCCCCTTTGCCACGCCGGCCTCCTCTTCATGCAGGGTGCCTTGGGGATGTGGCCCACCCTCAGGCCTGGGCCATCCTCACTAGAGGGATGCCACGCGACGGAGGAGGCGGGCACGTGGAACCGCCCTGGGCAGCCCCCTTTGACGTGCCGTGCGTCAAAGGCGGGCCCGATCCCCTTCCACCCACAAAAGCAGCCCAGGGGATGCAGCGGAGAAACGGACTCAGAAAATACTGCAGCAGCAAGACCAATCGAGCAGTGCATCCAGCCGCTGCCCGGTTCCAGAACGGCTGAGCAGGCGGAGAAAGCGACCGGCCTGAGCTGCACTTGGAGAACGGCCAGTTCAGGAGGAGACCTTTTCACAGCGGCGCTGAAACGATACCCCACCTGCAAAACCTCTGTCGATCTGGATAGTGCGGAGGTCTGGGAACTTCCTCTGCACATGCCTTTGGTTCCACAATGTGATATTTTGCACTGAAACGTGACCTTCCCAGATTCTACAGAAGCCTCAGAGCGGAGCTGGACCTGCGGCCTGGCAGGCATGCGAAGGCGATGCGTTTTTAACCTTAGCCTCGCTCTTTCGGCTAATCAAAGCAAACACACATCAAAGGGTGATGTGCAATTCTAGTTGGGGAATTAATTTGGCTGCCAACTTCCAAGAGCAAACATTCCTGAACATTCAATGAATTTCGAAGAGATTCCAGAGAGCTGCTCCGCACCAGACGTGGCCGGAGCCCAGCCGGCCCAGGCTGGAGAAAAGCTGTGCCCAGGGGAGCGGGGTGGCTCCTGGGCGCCGGCCCACCCACGCCTCTGCCCGCCGGTGGGGGCTTCACGGGAAAAGCCTTGTGCTGCCCACTTCCCAGTGGTGAGGCATTTCGAGGTCTGGGGGGCTTGTGCAGGCTTCAGTTTCTTTGGAGGGAGACCCCTAAAGATTTAGGACATGTTTGTGGTTTCACGTTTTCTCACCTACACAGGCTGAGCAGGGGGTGAGATTTCCAGCATTAACTCTCCAGGAGAAGTTTACTCCCTGTCAGATTTCTGGGGGAAGCTGCACAGCCATGGGATTCCCCACGGAGAGCAAAGTCCGTGCTCGCCCCCCCTTTTCTGCTCCAGCTTGGCACAGGCCCACTTCCTGCAGCTGACTCCTGCCTCCCATTGTCTGGGGGGGCTGGGGGGGGGGGACTCAGGCCTTCTCCACCCACCGCCTCGGCCTCCTTGCACCATCCTGCCTCCCACGGGACCGAATGTCTCTAGCCGGTGAGGCGTCGCATCCGGGTCGGCAGCCCCCAGCGCCAGTGAGCCCAAAGCAGGTTCCCGATTTGGGGCAACAGGGAGGGGCTGTTCTGACAAGCCAGTCCTAAGCAGGAGCTCGCGGGTCTTCCCTGCGCCGTCAAGGGCGAGCCACCCAAAATGTTTCCGTAGCACCGCCTCCCTGCACACCCAGCACCACATAGCCCCATCTCCGTTCCCGGCCACCAACCATCCCGTGCCGTGTTTTGCCCCCTTGCTCAGGGGCTCCCCCCCCCCCCCACAGGTCTGCTCACAGAAACTCTGGGACCGTGAATTCCGGAGTCGGAAGGGATCCAGCCTCTGGGCTGCAGGGGATCCCTGGAGGGCACCCAGAGCAGCTCCGGAGCCGTCACCGCCGGCTTCCAGTTCCGATCGTGGGGACCTGGCATTCCGTCGTGCCCTGCAAGGGCCGCACCGGCACCGCGTGCCCAGAGTGGGAGGCCAAGGTAGAGGAGGAGACACGCGTTAAAGAGAAAAAGAAGGAAGCCGCCATACCTGGGAGTCCGCGGGGTCCGGGCAAGCCTCGCGGGCCCACGTCGCCTTGCTCCCCCTTGGCTCCCCGCAGGCCCATGGGTCCCTTTTCCCCACGGAACCCTGGAGGCGGGAGAAGAAACACGTCAGCAGCCCCGGAGCCAGCTGGGCACCTTCAGTGCTGCCGCAAGCCCCAGGAGGGCCCCCCGAAAGGAACGCACTCGGCAGGCGCGTCACGAGTGGAGCCGGCTGGAGCCGCGGGTCAGACTAGATGGCCCCGGACCCTCTTCTGGCTCCCTCTGTTTCTCTGAAACTCCTTGGCTGGGGGAGAGACTGGTGGCCAGTCACTCGTCCACCTTGCAGGCTTCTTGCTTTATTTATTTAGCTATTTAACGCTTTTGTACCCTATGCATGAAAGTCTCCAGACGGTCCAGTGACAGAGGCACAGCATAGTATCAGCCTCGCCTGGCCCAAGCCACGCTGCCTTTGAGGAAGCGCCGTCTTTCTCCGTGCCCTCCCCCGGCATGCTGGGATCGGTGGACGGGGGGCAACCCATGGCAGGAGGATGTGGGCACTGAATGCAGCCCCTGCTGCCCCCCCCCCCCCCCAGTTGGTGGCTGGCCACCCTGCAGCCGTGGCCCAGAAGGGCCAGTTCTGGCTCGTCGGAAACACAAGTTTGGCCTCATGCAGCCCCTGCTACAAATGCTGCCAAATTTTAGTGGCAAGCCATGTCAAAATCCACCGGCATCACATCGAGGAGTTCCAGAGGGACCCCCCCCCCCCCAGAGAACATTAATTTTTCCTGAGGACCAAACAGTGAGGGTCCTTTGCTTAGGGTTCTGTCAGAGGGACACAGGAGGGCTGAAAATAGAAAACGAGGTGGTCAGAATTTGCTGGGAGACGGGTGTTGTGATACCAGAAGTGCAGGTCAAGATGCCCACGTGCAACAGAATGGAATGCTTTTTGCTATGGTGTTTTCTGCTATTAATCGTTGCAAAATGCTAAAAGTACCACCTGGCTGTGCGTAACGACTGTGGCAGCCTGTCCAGATGGGGGACGGGCTCAGCCGCCACCCACAAGAGTCTCTCTTAAGGATCCGGCGGCTCGCTGGGCTTGCCTGCCTGCCGGTCCCACGGGCCAACAGCCAAGGGGGACTTGGTTTTTTGCCATCCGTAACGTGGACCCTCCTTCAGGGAAGGCCTCCCTGGGAGCCAGTCAGGGATCTGGGTCGCGGAGGGTTTTTTCCCCAACATGACGCTAGCGTCCTGCCCCAAATTTCTCCACCTCGAGAGGGCTGACAGCTCCTCGGGGGGCCTCTGATCCCTTCGGCAGACACATGGCCAGGGGCTTAGCTCCCTGATGGTTAACTCTGGAGCATAGAAAGAGTTCTTCCCCAGGGCAGCCCAGTTCTGACAGGGGCAGGAGCTGTTAAGTGCAGGGGATTAGAGAAATGCTCCGCATCCCCGGCAGATGGTTAAGAGGAACCGAAGTTAAATCTTGTCGGATTTGGGGCCCGTCTGGAATCTTGCTTGCTTGACCACCGCAGACACCCCGCGGCCAGAGCTTCCTCTGGTTTTGCCAAGAGCCCAAGTCCTGGAGGTGGCGGTGGGTTCGTTAGGCCCAAGGCATGCTCAGGCGAGCCCCCCACCCCACGTAGCCGTGGGAACAGGCACAGTGGCCACGCATCGTTTGTTCGGAAGAGCTGCCGCCCAGGAAGATGCCCGACTGGAGGCCGAGAAGCGAGTGCCCAGCTCAGGGCGGCCGTCCCAAAGCTGGCACTCTGCGGGGCCCGGCCACATGGGCATCGGCCTGGCACAGGAAGACTGCTCTCGCAGGTGAGCCCCCACACTGGGAGAGCTGCTGGGGATGACGGCCTGCTGGCTGCCAAAGGGCCCCAGGAACAGCTCTCGGGAGCCCCTGCGCTCCGGCAGCCTTCTGGTCCAGCCTTCCCCCAGCCGGTGCCCTCCAGACTGCGACTCCCATCATTCCTGCATGACACGGCCTGCCGCCAGGCCGTGGACCCCTCTGGACCCCTCTGGGGAGGAAGGCGCCCGAGAGGGCGTCCCGCAGCTGCCCCATCCCCGAGCTCCCCGAATCCTGCCACCCCCCGAGTTCCGCCCCGCCCCGTCGTCCCTCCTTCCCGCGTGCCCCCTTGCCGTGATGCCTTTGCAGGCTGGACCGCAGCCCCCAGGATCTGGGCGTGGGGTCCCCATCAGCCGCCGTGGCCATGGCCTCGGGCAAGCCAGCCGCCGCGGGCGCTGCAGTGGCCCCGCTTGCCAGCAGCCATTTCGGGACGGCACCTCCAGCAGTGCCCGTTCCAGCCGTTCGCTGCAGAACTCGGGCTGACGCATAAAATAAACCAAGACCTCGGTGGGGGTCGGTATAAAACAGTCTTCAATAGATAAAATAATTAAAAACGAATTAACTTAAAATACCGACAGGATGAAGTGGGCTAGAGGAACAAGCCTGCAGGGGGACCGTGTAACCAGCTGGGGAGGCCTGGGTCTTTTGGCAGACAAGATCCCACCTCCTCTGTTTTCACCAGAGTCTTCAGTATGCTTATTGTTACAGAATTATTTTTAGACATTTTAATCGACGGCTTGCATCGATCATAATTATTGTGAGCTGCCTTGAAAGCCCGACTAAAAGGAAGGCTATAAATCTTTTAAATAAACAGTCCATGATTTCATAGGTGAAAATGGGGGTGGGGGCTTATGTCACCCCCACCCCGGCCCTAGGAAGGAGCCCTGTCTCATCAGGGGAGGGGGTGTGCCATGTTTTCTGCAGTACTCGAAGTGGCCTCGAAGGGAACACGGGCATATATCAAAACAATTAAAACACAAAACAGCCCGGGAGCAATAAGCTCCAGACTAAACAGCCAGCAAGACCCAAAACCCTCACGGGGACAACAAAGCAAAATTAAAGCCCATGCTGTTTGGCCGGGCAAGAAGCGCCTTCAGAGTGCAGGAGGCCGCAGGGGTCACTTCTGCGCAGCTAAAAAGGACGGAAAGCAACCTGCGGACTTCCCTGCAACCTGCCTCTGCTGACGGGGGGCATTTGTGCATGTTTAGGAGCAGAGTGACTTTAAAGGGACATGCAATTCACCTTATCCAGGTAGGGAAGGTGGCGCCCCAACCAGATGCGTTGTGCAAAGGGCCCAGGCTGTGCTCGGCTTCCTTTTTCAGGTTCTTTATCTGGACAGCCCTTCAAAGAGTGGATGGTCCTACAAAGGAGGACCTGCCCTCTTAAAGCCGGACACCTGCCAGAGAAAAGGCTTCCTCCACCCATCCGAAGGGCAGGATCCCACCTGGTGCCTAGGTCCCAGAGGCACCCAGGAAGGCACAAGAAGCGCCTCCGGCAAGTCCGTCTCTCTGCGTGTGGACACACTTCCCGAGGGCGCGACTGGATCCAGCCCCGTGCTGTGCCGGCCTGGGGCCACTGGGCTTGCTTCTGTTTGCTGGGCCTCCACTGGACCCAGAACTGTTTCCTTCTGCCAAATGCTGCAGAAAACCAGGGTCCCGTGCCCCGTGTCCCAGCTGCCACGGCATGTGCCACGTGGCGGAGCTTGCGTGGCCCTGGCCCCTCCCGCCAAGGGCCTAGCTCTGCGATCTCACGTGGCCACCCTGTGGATGCCACCCCTTCCCCCATCTTCTCTGAGCCCTGTTTTAATACATGAATCACGTATTGATTGAGAGGGATGGAAAGAGGGAGCTTTTGTAAACCCGGAACGAACAGGGATTTTGCTAATATGGACCCCGGATCCCAAACGGACAGGGCTCAGCCTCCACACGAGTACCAGAAGAAATGCATGCTGGTCCAATGGCGCTTTTTGCATATTTTCAAAACCAGCCCTTTTCGTTGTGGCTTATCTGTTTTGCGCGATTGCCATGTCAGCCCGGGGAGTGTCTGCAGAGTCCTCATTTCAGTCACGTAGCCCTATCAATAAACGGAACAAGGACTTGCAAACACGGGCTGAAAACCTTTGGCTACTGGGGGGCCAATTCTAGCTAGAATGGAGCGTGGGGTTCTCCTTGGAGACAGGGGGGCCGATGCACCACAGCTGCACCTCAGGATGAAAATTGCGCAAAAATAGGGTTCCAGTCACAAACAGCTCAAGGGAGGACGGTAAATACTCAGGGAGGGAACTGGGAAGGGTATCTTCTGTTTTGGACCATTGCTGGGTTTTGGCAATCAGCAGCAGCATCGGAGGAAAGTGCCCGCTTGACGTTAAGACTGGTCAGCAGCTATAACAAATATAAATTGGCAAACTTTAAAGGGTTGATTCCAAGGAGGAAGAAATGCTTCTCTGGCATACCTGCAGTACAATGCGGAAAGCACCAGAAACTGAGTCAGACTTCCAGAATTAGAGTTGGAGTCCATGATGGTTGGGGATTTTCAGCTCTAAACGAGTTAACTTCCGTCAAGAGAGCAGGGCGGGGGTCTGAGCGATGGTGGAAGCATTTTTGAATGCCGAGTAGCCCATTTTTATCAATGTAAGGGTAAGAAAAAAATCAGGGGAATTTGGCCGCTTATTGGGCTGGTGTTGTTCTTGTTTTCCTGTGCTCAATTTAATATTTAAATTTAATACGTGTTCACAATTCTCCCGGGAAGTAGGGGTGGGGAAGGGCCCAGCCGTCTTCAAGGGCAGCCGTCACAGCAGTCCGGACGAGGCAGCCAAGCCACGGTGAGGGAGGCGTGGCCGGACGCCTCCCCAGCCTGGCCAAGCTCGCCCCCGTGGCCACCGGGAGCCGAGCGACGGGGCGGGCCGGGAAAGCCTCGCATCGGTGCGCAGGGAGGGCCAGCTTCGCATGAGGCCAGGAGCATCTGTTGCCCCTCGAGGGCTGGGGGGCACGGGGTCCCGCAGCCAAAAGCCTCCCGAGAGCAAGCGGCATCAGCTTCCACTTAGCTAGAAAAGCGGCTTCCCTTGATTCCATTTCCCTCTACAGACGGCAGCCTCGGTGGAGGGGGAGGCAGGCTTCCCGAAGCCCCAAGGGACTCGCTGAGAACCCACCGACTCCCCCGCAACCCGGCAGGGCCCCTTCGAAGGCCTGCCCTCCTCCAAGACAGAGCCCCCAGCCGCCTGTCCGCCCCTCCCTCCCCTCCCCTCCCCTCCCCTCCGGCTAACCCTTCCTGTCCTGCCCCAAAGCCATGGGGAGAGGGGTCAGATCGGTGGCGGGTGCGCCCCAGGCCTTCCCCGAGGGCCGTCGCGCCAGGGAGCTTGCGACAGAACACACAACTGTGGCAACGAGGCGGGGAGGGGGCTGCACACAGTCCGGGGGCGACTGGGAGCCGAGCACGGAGCGAGCGCTTGCTGAGGTTCCATGCTGCACGGCCGGAGCAGCCGTGGCACGCTGGAGTCCCAGAGGCGGGTGCTGGAGCCACGCCCAAGCGCCAGGGTGTGGAGAGACCCCGTGGCGTCAGACTACGTGTCCCATCCGCCCTGGCCAGCACCAAGTTGGGAAGGCTGGATTGAAGCTGGGCTGACCCCCAGGGTGTGGAGTGGGCTTCCAGGGAGGGGGGTGAGGCCCCATCGGTGCGGGTGTTCAAGGACGGGCTGGACATGTAAGGTGTGTCTGGACAGGCAGCGACTCACCAGGCGGAGCGCAGCCTCCCCACCCCACCTGATGCTCCCCGAGCAGGAAGAAGTGCCGAGGCGAGACGGCTTGAGCGCGGCTTCCCTCTCCCCGCCATCACAAGGCTCCAGGTGTGTTACCTTGCAGTCCAGGTAAGCCGGGGGGGCCGGGCTCGCCTTCCATCCCTTCGACGCCTGGATCCCCTTTTGGTCCTGGGGGCCCTGGAAGGCAAAGAGGAGAGGCTGAGGGGCGCCACTGCACGCCACCAAGGCTGCCCCCCGCCCCGCACGGCGAGCGCGCGCGGGATCTCAGACGGGCGGCACAAGCCGGGGCTCATGCCAGCCGCATTGTGTAAAAAGTTCCCCGTGACTGAAGAAACAGGGAGGGAAGAATCCCGAGTTAGGAATTCACCAACGTTCCCCGAAATGGAGTGGGACGCTGGCTTTGTTTCACGCCTACATTCACTTTCTTGGCTTGTTACAACAGGAAAAGTGCATTTCTGTATGTTTTTTGGCCAAATGTGTCTGGTTTCCCTCATTGACTAGGGTATAAAATAGTGCCTTTTAAAACCTAGTTTTTTTGAGATGTGTGTCTTTTGAACCAATTGCGATTTTCTTGAATTTTGGACATCTCACATCAAACTCGCACGCGGTCTTGCATTTGGGATTGCAAAGCTGACTTTCTGGACGGAGTGCAAAACAGAATTAGCTTCTGCTGCAGCGCCTAAGGCCTGCCTTGCCCATGGGCAGGACCCAAACCATGAGCTGCCCAGGGCTTTTCTGGCATTCCAGGGCCTCTTGGGGCAAAGACCATCCTGCCGGGGGGGTGGGATTGGCAGACAAGCCCCCAGCCTGGCCAACCGAGCTCTGCGCTCTAAGGGCCCCCACTAGGCTGCAGCACCAGCCCGCTGGGCCACCAGCCAGCGACCGCCACGGGCCAGTCCCGTCCCCAGGCCCTAGAAAGCTCACGCCTCCCAGCTTGCTCCTCAGCCGGAGCATTTTATTTATTTAAAACATTTTTACCCTGTCCTTCCCAGTAAAACGCCTCAGGGTGACTTACAATAATGAAAAGCAGTGAGAATAGTAAAATTATAGGCAACAATAGTAGCAGTACAATGATTAAAACAATAAATAACAAGCAATAATAAATAATAATCCTAATTCCGCCAAACTGAAAAGAGAAAGGAAAATGCGACTGTAATCTTAAATCTTAAAACATCTAAAATCCTTAATTCTTAAAAGGATGGTTGAATAAAAAGGTCTTGACCTGGTGCTGAAAAGCATATGAAGTCGGCGCCAGGCGGGCACCCCTGGGGAGCGCATTCCGCAATTTTGTCCTTGGGGCGGGACCTGCTCAAGCGCCAGCAGCCCCTCGCTGGGCCCAGCCTCAGGTCTTGATCCCGCAGAGCAGCGGAGCTGGGGGTCCAGAGGCCATCAGGTCCACCCCCGCTCAGCGCAGGACTCTGGGCCAAACCACCCCCGAGACGAGACGGCTGCCCAGCCGCACCTCGAAGGCCCCCGGTGTGGGAGAGCCGCCCGCCTCCCGGGTTCGAGGGCTCCCGGCCGTGCTGCTCCAGCGCTCAGGGAATTCTTCCTGCCCTCTCACAGACCCCGGCTTCCTGCACCTTGAGCCGATCGATCGCTCCGTGTCCTGAGCTCCGGGGTGGCAGAAGAGATCGTGTCCCCCCTCTTTGTGGTGGCCTTTGGGGCCCTTGCAGAGTGCTCTCCAATCCCCCCTCGTCTTCTCTTCCCCAGGCTGAACATGCCCGGCTCTCCCGAGCTCCCCTCCTTCCCACACACCCCAATTTCCAGAAAATCCCCTTCCAGAGGTGAGCGAGGCAGAAACTCCTCTAGAGCCCAGCGAGGTGCGTCCGGGTCCAGCCGTGCTCCGCGCATTCAGCTGCCGGCCGGGCGGTGGCATCACTCCCACGATGCGCCGTTAGCAAGACCGGCCTGCGCAACGTGCGCCTGCCCGTGGAGCCAGCTGCGCACGGCTCACCTCGCAGCCACACCTGCCACCTGGCCCCCTTCCGCACCGGCGCTCGCGCGGCGTCGCCAAGGAAGGCAGGCTCGGCCGCGCCGCGTGGCGTGTGGCAGCGAGGGGCGCTGGCAGGCCCATGTCCGAGGGGCGCGCCCGCCCCTTCCCCACGCACTGAGCGTCAGAGGGCTCTCCATCCGCAGGCGGGCCTGGCCAGTGCGAGGCCGCCCGCAGCTTCAACAGCTTCAAGGTGTTGGTGGAACCAGCTGCCCGAGAGGCGGTGGGCTCTCCCGCTCGAGACACCCCAAGGAACGAGGGACGCTCAGAGCTGCGTCTCCAGGAGGGACGTGGCGCAGGCACGGAAGAGCCCGGATTCTCCTCTGCAAAGGCTTCCCTCCCATCAGGAGATGGAGGGACCCGGAAACCAAGAGGACGCTCTTCTGAATCCTGGCCTGGACAGCGACGTCTGGGTTGCTCGCAGAGCAAAGGGGGCAGAGCCGGAAAGCCGGACGAGAGAGCCGAGGGGGGTGTGGCTGGGTTGGTCTGCCAGGAAGGAAGGGGACCTGAAGGGTTACGTTGGGCCATCAGAAACTCCCCAGGTTTATTTATTTTATTTATATTGCGATTTCTATCCTGCCTTTTTCCTACAAAGGGCTCAAGGCAGCTTACATCATTCTCCTCCTCCATCTTATCCCCATAACAACAACCCTGTGAGGTTGGCTGGGCTGAGAGTCTGTGACTGGCCCAGAGTCACCCAGTTGGCTCCATGGCCGAGTGGGGACTCGAACCCGGATCGCCTGAGTCCCGGTCCCAGGCTCTTAACCACGACACCACACTGGCTCTCAGGTTGTGGGCTGCTAAAATGCTGCTAGGAAAGGGTCAGGAGGCCAACACGGAGGAGCTCCCGGGGTTTTCTGTCTCTTGGAATTATGCAGCAGCAGCAACGGGCCGGGGGACTTGGCTGGAGCCACGGGGCTGGGGGGCAGGGACGTCCCCAACCGCCGCTTTCCTGATGGGGGTCAACTGCCCTCGCCGGCGCCTTCGAGGACGCCTGGCTTTCCCCAGCAAGGCAACCAGCTGCTTCGCTCGGGGCGGGGGGGGGGGGCTGCACAGGGCGATCCAGGTGGCCCAGCCTGGCCCAGGGTGGCCCAGGGCCAAGAAGCGAGCAAGGTGTTTCTCTTGCACATGGGGGTGCCAGCAGCTCACTGGGAAGCTACCTTGGCAGCGCAGTGGGGCCAGGGGCCGGGGAGGGCATGTTTACGCCACTCCCCACCCCGGCTTGCTCGCTCCTGCTGCGTCAGCCTGCGAACCGACAGGATCCGCCCGATGGCTTCCGGCATCTCCGGAGTCCTGGCATTCTTCCTCTTCTCAGATGTTCTCGAGAGCCAGTGTGGTGCGGGCTGGGAGTGCTGGACGGGGGACCTGGCCATGGAGCTCACCGGGCGACTTGGGGCCAGTTACTCAGCCCCAGCCTAGCCTACCCTACAGGGCTGTTGTTGTGAGGATAAAAGGGAGTGGAGGAAGACCAATGCCAGAGCATAGGACACGGAATAATCAGTTCAAGTTGCGGCAACCCAGATCGAGGCTGGACATCAGGAAAAGCTTCCTCATTGTCAGAGCAATACAGCAGAGGAACCAGCTGCCCGGAGAGGTGGGGGGCTCTCCCACACGGGGGACCTTGAAGGTGAAACCGGGTAGCCCTCTGAGTGGGGTGGTGTGAACTGGTGTCCTGCAACAGCAGGAGGTGGACCAGATGGCCTTCATGGCCCCTTCCAACTCTGCTATTCTATGATTCTATGAAAGCTGCTCTGGGTTCCTTGCAAGAGGAAAAAAGGCGGGGTAGAAATGCAGAATAACAACAACAACAATTTGCAAAATATCTGGCTTTGAACAGACAGTGGAGACTGTCTCACGTTGCTGAAGAGCCGCTCCTGCTGGAGATGGAACCTGCGAGAACTGCTTGGGGCCATGGCTTTGATCCACACAGCGGCCTGCCTGTTCGGACTCTCCGGGGGGGGTGGCTATGAGACGCCCCCCCAAACTTTCCTCCATGCCATTGGGAGCACGGTGAGCAGAGAAGACAGGGACTGGTGCCCCCAGAGCGCATTCCCTCCCCAGCTGGCAAAAATGCTCCGATGTGCGGGCCGGAGGAGGAGGACCCCGGTGGCGAGTGCTCCAGAACCGGGCTGGCTCGGCCTTGCACCGAATCTGGAACTCCGGCCCACAGACGCCTTTAAGCTGCTTCCTTCCCTCAGGAGGGAAAAGCGGCACCGGAAGGGGAGGACGAGGGGGCTGTCTTTCCCTGCAAGCTTTTACGCAACCTGGCCTGACCAGCACCCAGCCTAATTGAACCTGTACGGATATTAGCGTCTTTCGGCAGTAGCATGTACACAGATTTTGCATGGAATCCTTGGCTCAAAAATGCACCAAAATATCTTAAAATGTGTATTCTGGAATGAAATATGTTTATAAATGCGTATCTGTACCTAAACGCATTTATAAGTGCATATCCTATGAGAAAGCATGTTCATAATGAATAGTTAGTCACACACGCGAAATAGGGAAATGAGGTGGAGTGGACATGCCACATCGATACAGGCCGGGAGTAAACTGATCCGTCTGCCTGGCCCTAAGGAACACTCTCCAGTTTAATTCCAGTTGAAGCCCTGGTTTGGCTGGTCCAAGTGCCGCTTTACCAGGAGAGAGAAAGAGTGAGAGACTGCAAAAAGGCACACACTAACAAGTATACAATTTGATTAAATTATGAAATTGATCGCAGCAGTATCTCAGATGGGACTAATTTTTAATTTGATTAGATGGTCTTCTTTTCTCAGCAGCAATATAGGAAAAGACCACCCTTCGGGTACCAAACTTGTGTTTGGGTATCAGAAACCTGCACACCTGCTCTCTCACCACGAGGTGGCATAATCCAGATGTTGAGAATCAACTGAGGGGATGTTTGTCTCTTTAAATTATTGTAACAACAAACGGTGCAGAGAGTTCAGCTTTAACCAGAATGAATCCACTTTGCAACCTCAAGAACCAAAGTCCGTATGTTTATCAAGTTTGTGATGGGATCAGCGGAACAGTGAAAAATTGCTTAACAGCTCTTTGGAAAAGTGCATGAAAAATGCACACAAACACACGCCGAGGTACAGAAGGAAACGTGCACACCTGATGCCTGCACTGCCTACATTTGGGGAAATGCCCGTGAAAACACACATCCGTTTTTGTGAAGACAGAAGCAAAGCTTGCAATCTGACAGGGAACTGCAATGAGGTTGGAGGTGGAATTCAGTGCGGGTGTTCAAGGATAGGCTGGACACGCACATGGCGGGCATGTCGTGGGCGGAGCCGGCTGGAGCTGGGGTCAGACTAGATGGCCCGGGAGACCCCTTCTGACTCGCTCTGTTTCCATGTTTCTATGTTGTGCTGATGGACATCCCAGCCTCACATCCACATTCGAAGATTAGACACCCACCCTCTTTCTGAAAGAAAGGCGAAGCGTTCGCTATGGGGCGGGCTTCAGGGGGAGAGGACGGCGACCCTCTGTGTGGCCCGATGTGTCCAGGCGAGCCGTGCAGGATAGCAGCAGTAGGAAGCGCAGGGGGCCAAAATCCCCAGGCGGGGCTTCTCTGCGGCGCGTCGCTGTGTGTGCGCTGCGCACCCCCGTGAGGGGCTCGGCCCGCTGCTCTGCGCAAGAGGCCTGCTCCCTCCCCTTCCCAAGCAGCGCAGCCGGAGGAAGAACGCCGCGAAAAGGGGGGAAGGCCGCCTGCACCGAGCGCGTGGGAAGCAGGGCTGCATCCCGGGACCAGCGAGGCCTCACGGGAGGGCTCAGGCCCGCGCTCTGAATGCCCCCCCCCGCCATTCCCGAGGCGCCCGCCGCGCCCCCGCCCGCCGCCGCGCCTCACCTCGCTTGACGGAGATGCCGCGCAGGGCGACGGAGTGCTCCCAGTCCTTCAGCCGGAGGTCCTCGGTCACGTTGCCCAGGAGGGCCAGCTCGTGCTTGAGCTGCCGCTCCATGGCGATGTGGACGAGGCGCATCTGGCGCGCGTCCTCGGAGGCGTTGCTGATGCGCACCTGCAGGTCCTGGATGCGCGAGTGGTGGATGCCCACGTCGTAGGAGAGGCTGCGGTTGAGGCTGCCCACCTCGCCGCCCACCTCGTCCAGCTGGTCGCCCACGCGCTCCACCTGCGCCGCCAGCGCGCGCAGCCGCGCCTCGTGGTGCTCCAGGCGCAGGCGGCTGCTGTTGCCCTCCACCGCCAGCCGGCCCAGCTCGGCCTGCAGCTGCGCGCCCTGCTGGCGCAGCCCGTCGCGCAGCCCGGCCACGGCGCGCTCGGCGCGGGCCGCCTGGGCGCGCAGGCCGCCCAGCGCCGCGTCCAGGGCGCGCAGCGAGCCGCCCGCCGCCGCCAGCGCCTCCGAGTGGTTCTGCAGCAGCTCCTGCAGGCGCCACAGGTGCTCCAGGAAGTCTCCGCGGGCGGCCGGCGGCGCGCCCGGCTGCAGCTCCCGCAGGCTCTCGTTCAGCCGGTTCACGGCGCCCAGCAGCTCCTTCAGGTCCTCCGGAGGGCTCCGCGGCCGGGACACTGCAGGGCGAGAGCAGAGCGCCGGGCGCCGTCAGGCGGGACAGGCGCAGGTTCCCCGGGAGCAGGCCGGCCCAGCGGGTGTCACCGCCTGCTCAGCCAGGCTGCCTGGGGAGGATGGGCGCTGTCCTCCCGCACGCAGGAGGGCACCGCCTTGCCCGAGTCCGCCTCAGAGGCTGCCTCTGCCCTTGCGCCTCCAAGCCCGCCCTTGCCCGCCCAGGCGCCCCTCCAGAATGTCCCCCCGCCACCAGCAAGGGGTGGAGGGAGGTGCTTGGGGTGGCCTGTCCCAGCGGCAGGCCTCTCTCCTCCCGTGCAACCCCGTGGCCAAGACACGGGAGTCCGCAGGGGGCAGGACGTCCCCCCAGCCCTTCCCCCACACCTTCTCTGCACATGTGCCCTTCGTGCGGTGGAGCATTGTCCAGGGTGGCACAACCAATTCGCAGCGAGCAAACGGCCCTTGGCTAATGCCAGTTGCATTTCCTGGTGCACGAATTGGCTGGGGAAGTTCGTGTGGCCCCATGAAGTAATTCGCACTGGTGGTGCGAGAGGTGAAAACATCTCGCGAAGAATTATGAACAAGAAGACTGCTTTGGGTGGGCTCCTCGGCATTCAGAGATGTCCTAGTGAATCTTAAGGCTGCCATCCTGCACATGCTTAGCTGGAAGGAGGAGGTGCTCCCCGAGAGTTACAGGCCTTTCTTTTCCCAGGCTGGGCATCCATAGGGTGGCCACCACCGGCCTCCTTTCGAGACTGCAGTCCTTCTAAAGCTCCACCCAGCGTAACTCCCAGGCCAAGTTTGGGGTATAATTTTGGTTTGTTTTCCTTTCTGGCTCCGCTGGGCTGGCTTTTGGGTGCGAAGCAAGCCCCCCAGAGTCTGAGCACGTCTTTTGCTGTTTAGCTGCCCACCTGCGGAAAACACTCGCATCCTTAAAAAAGCCGAGCCTCAGAAGGCCAAGTCTCCCCACCCCACCCGGCCCTGCCTGCTTCCTCCTCCTAATGGTTTAATAACCGGCTGTGCTCTCTGCACCAGCAATTTGGGGCCAGCACTGCGCTCTCCTCGATGTAATTAAGTCCAGCTGCCGCTTGTGGGCGGCTGGCTGGCTGGCTGGCTGGCTGGCACGAGGGCTTGCACACCCCGGGAGCTGCCAGTCACGAGCCCTGAAGAAGCAGGGACGACCCAGCAATGGAATCGGCAGAGATGACCCCAACGCGAGCCGTGCGAGCCCGTCCGATCCCGGTCGCCTGCGTCTGCACGCGGCTTCCGTGGCGCAGTGGCATTTGCAATATTAGCGTCTGCAGAGAAATATGCCCACGTGCTGTGCCAGAGGGTCAGGGTGAAGCGTCGCTTCCTCAGTTTCTCCAGCTGCAGCCTAGCCGGCTCGCCTGTCGCAGACCCCGATTAACCCTCGCCTGGCCAGGCGCGCGCAGGGGCCGGAAGGAGGCTGCCTGCGGGACGCGCCTTGCTCTGCCTTCACTGTGCAACTCGCAAGCTCCTCCTCTGTTCTCGTGACGTCCAAGGCTGGGCACCCTGGGTTGTTTACGGCTTACGGAAGCTAAAGTTGACCCAGGAACAAACCATGGCTTCCTGCAGGCTGCTTAAGCCCCAAGCAGCTCAGGGTGCCTGGGTTCAGACGTGTGTACGCCCGTGGGTTGCTGCTGCTCCCTGTGAACTGGCTCGTTGCCTGCGAAGAGTGGAAGGGAGCGGAGGGGGGGCAGCCCGACCGGCCACGGGAGGCTCCCCCAGCAGCAGAGGCTGCCCAAGCCGCCTTTCTCCCGAGGAGGCAGCGCAGGATGGCCCCTCTTGCTCTCTCCGTGCTTGTTCATTCATGCAGTTAAACAACTTATATGCCGCCCCATCGCATGAGCCTCGGGGCGGCTTACAATCATTAAAATTGCATATAAAATACAAAAAATTCATAAATAAATACAAAGAATAGAATAGAATAGAATAGAATAGAATAGAATAGAATAGAATAGAATAGAGGATCCAGCCTGGTCAAATAAACCATTAACAGTTAAAATAGTGTTTAAATAAAAAGGTCTTGGCCTGGCACCAAAAAACAAATAAGGACGGTGCCAGGCGCCCAGGTGCGGTTGGCTTTCTAAGACTGTGGCCCCCCGTTTCTTCAGAGGGTAAGAGGGGGCTCAGGCGTGCTCGGCCCCTTGCTGCTCAAGGGCCGGATTCCATTTCAGCACCCCTCTTCTCCCCCGCCCCAGCTGCTTCTGAGCAGTGCTAGCTGGAGCCTTTCCCGCACCTGCTACCTGGTCCTTCCAGGTGGAGCTGGGGCCACGGGCTCTGCTTCCAACAGGCTTCTCTGCCCCCCACGGCGACCCTCTGAGGTGCCAGGACTGCACCACGGCGCCTGCAGGCCGCCTGGCCTGGGAACGCGCACGGAAGACTTCAGCGTCGGAGCCAAGCCATGCGGGGGGGCGGGCGCCATCAGCTGCCCCGTTAGAAGGGAGCGGAACTGGCAGCCCTTCCAGTGGTGCAGGACTCCAGCTCCCATTAGCCCCAGCCAGCAAGGGCGATGGGCATTGCAGTTCGCGGGCTGGGGAGCCGCAGACTGCCTTGTCTCAGAGCGGGGATGTTGAAAGAAGAGCGGAAAGAGTGGGGCATGTTTAGTCTGGGGGAAAGGATTAAGGGCAGGGAACGTCTCTTCAAATATTTAGAGGACGAGGGGCGCACGGGGAGGCCAGCGCCCCCACCCAGGGAGAGCAGAGAAAGGGGGCCTTTGTTGCAGCTCGAGGGAGGGGGGTCCCTGTCTGCCTGGCCAGACTCCCAGGAAAGTTCCCTCCGGGTCCGGCCCACGAGAGAGCGAGCGAGCAAGCGGGGCACGAGAGCCGGCCGTCTCCCTCTCTGTGCCCCGAGCGGCTGGCACGCGCCCCCCCCCCCATCTCCCCGGACAGGTCTCATCCCCTCCAGAAGCCTCTCCACATCCCTCGCCACACCCTGGGGCCTCAGAGTCTGGGGCGCCCCCTGTGCTGTGTGAAGACAGCCTTCCTTTCATCTGCGCCCGGTCCTGGGCGGGAGGTTTGGGGCGCAAGAAGGAAGCCCCTTTTCCACACGCCTGCACTCCTCCATCCCAAGAGACAGAGCTGGGGCATTGGCCTGGATGGGCTGGGGGGGGGTTGCAGGGCCCCCCAGGCCTTTCGTGGGACCCCCACTTCCTTCCTTGCTGCCCCCAAAGTCAATAGGGTGGTGGTGGCAGAGCAGGCAATTTTGCCTGAAAACGGGGTGTGCAGAGCAGCACCCCCCCCCCGAGACCTCCTGGGAAGGCAATCTTGCTTCAAGCCCCTCAGCTGCAAGCGCAGGGGCCCCTGGGGGAGGTCCCAGAAGCCCCATCCAGTCCAGTGGATCTGCTCTACACAGGACTCACATGGGCAGTACACTTTCCCGGCACCACCAAATTTCAGTGGTAAGTCGGGGGCCACAGCAGAAGGCAGAGCTGTGCTCAGCTTTGGGGGCACTGCATTCTTCCAGCAGAGCCAGAAGTGTGGCTTCTGGATCGAGAGAGGTATTACTACCACTCTACACGACTCTGGTGCGCCCGCAACTGGAGTATTGTGCTCAGTTTTGGGCCCCTCATTACAGAAAGGATATAGCCAGGTTGGAGTCAGTGCAGCGTAGGGCCACAAGGTTGGTGGCCGGTTTGCAGGGGAAGCCGTATGAGGCGAGACGGAGGGAACTGGGTCTCTTCAGGCTGGAGAAGAGGAGACTCAGAGGGGATCTGTTGGCGACATGCAGGTATGTGAGGGGGTGTCACATGGAGATGGGTGGAGACCTGTTCTCCCCTGCAGAGGAGGGCAGGAGGGGCTCCAATGGCGCAAAGCTCAGGGAGCCAAGGTTCAACTTGGATGCCAGGAAGCACTTCTGATGGTTAGGACCCCGAGGGTGTGGAATGGGCTTCCCTGGGAGGTGGTTGAGGCCCCATCGGGGAGGGTGTTCAAGGACAGGCTGGACGTGCACATGGTGGGCATGTCGTGAGTGGAGCCAGCTGGAGCCGGGGGTCAGACTAGATGGCCCGGGAGTCCCCTCCTCACTCGCGCTGTTCCTAGGTTTCTCTGTTACGCTCTTGGCAATACGGCATGGTTGTGCCGCTCCTGGCCATGTGGATAAGGCTTGCACAGGAGGACTGGGAATGCCTTCGGATGCGCTTGTCCGGAGGCAGCCTCGCCCTTCCGTTCCTCAGCAAGCCAGCCACGCAATACTATTTTCATTCACGTTCCGGATGCCCTCCCACAACACACGCACACAATTTCCTCTAACGGGAGGTTGTGGGGGTCAATGGAGGTGCAGGTAAAAAATGGAAACTGACAATAAACAGGAATGGATACAGGGTGTGACTCCCCACGGAAGTTTAGGATGTGCAGAAATAGCACATTTTGCTATACCAGAAAAAGCCCATTTCTCCGGAATTATAGACGTCTCACCTCGCCCTCCAGGACAGAGAAGAATTCCAGTAAGAACTCAAGCAGCCTCCCTACAGATGCACTGGACTGCAGTGCCCATGATCTGCCCGCCATGGGATGCTGGGATCTGTAGTCCTACTAATTTGAAGGGGGCAGAGTGAGCCATTGGAGTAGATGTCCAGTGTCGGGGAGCCTCGATGGAGCCGCGGGACAGGACACCTGGGTTCAGTCAGGAAAGACCCCTTTCGCCTTGGACCTCCGCAGTTTTGTGGAAAGACCACCCAGGCCCCCTGCAGTGACTTCCGACAGCCTGCTCCCAGGTTGTGGTCTCCACCGCCAACCACAAGCTTTTGGAACATATACAGAGTGTTTTATGGATTCTGAGTCACATGGGCCCAGCAGCTGGGCAGTTGATGATGAAACAAGGGGGCACAGTCAGGAGAAGGTGAGGGGTCTGCAGAGGGGGCTCATGCAATGGCGTTTGATTGCAGGAGATCAACATAGGGACCACTGAGGCACGGGGATTCCCGTGGGTCTCGGCATGCAAATGAGGGGGACGGCAATGCTGTTCACCTGGCAGCCTGACCAGCTCTCACTGATGGGCAAAACAGCAGCCCTGGCAGCTCCTGGGGGAGCCATCGGGTCCCACTGATGAAGTAACAGCAAATGCCGAACGGTCACCTGGCTTGGGATTTTTTGGGGAGTTTCCTGAGAAAGGGGTTCAGCTCTGATTTTACAACCCAAAGGAACATATAAGCAACCTTTTCCTACCAGGATTTCTCTGAATTTTCCCAACAACAGCTAACTTGAGGATGCCAGGAGTAGAAGTGCTGCCAAGCAGCGATGCTTGCAATCCTGGGCACCTTTCGGCAGCAAAATGGCTTGACAGCTCCCAGTGAGGGCCACGCACGGGCCCCCGGAGCTGGTCCCTGGTGCCATCTGCAGGGCTGCTGGGGACGCATCCTTCCCTGGCTCCTCCTCCGGCCAATAACGGGGTGTGGTGGAGGAGACCCGGGTCCTTCTTGTGTCCTATTATTGTCTGAATTTCTATACCGACCAGCAGCCTGCCAACAAGAGCCCTGCAGGCTGCCCCTTCGCTGCCCAGAGGCGGTGGGGAGAAGCGGCGTGCCAGCTTGGAGTGGCGCTGAGAAGGACGCCCCACGGAAGGCGGGCACCAGGGAGAGTCCCTCCTCGGAGGCCCTTGTCCAGGGTCTTGCTTGTCCCACCCCCAGAAGCTCTGGCCTTCCCAGCAGAGAAACGGACTCAGCTGCTGAGGGATGGGGAGAAGCCGCCTGAGGCATCGGCTTTGAGAGGCTGGAGACACAGCAAACACACACGACGCCAGCCCCGAGCGAGCGAGCAAGCGAGCGAGCGAGCGACACGAGGAGAGAAAGCACGGCCGATTTCAAGTCCAGCAGAGAGGCGGCTCTGAGTCCACAGGCCGGATTTCAAGGGCCTCCCCGGGTGCTTCGGGCTGGGATCCACCTGGGAGGAACCGAAGCCACTGCTAAGCAACCAGTGTTGTGTGTTGAGCAGCTGGGCCAGTGCTGGCGGATGTCGTGCCGGGAGGGTTTCTAAGAAATGAGGCCGAGGACGGAGAGCCAAGGGCGTGGGGTGGGGCGCGGCTCTCCCCTGGGGCTGCTCGAGGATCCAGGCCCAAAACTAGACACAGCTTAAGTGGAGGGGCATCAACACATTTGTCCCATCGTTCCAAATCCCGGTCGGCCTGCATCGCTCCGCCGCGCTCCAATGCAGCCCCTTCCCTGCGCATAATACAGGGCCAGCTGCAGAAGGCGCATGGTATACACCCCCCTTTCATTTCTGGGGGGCTTGAAATTTACTGCCCATTCCCCAGAGCAAACCTGGGGCAGGCTGGGATGGAAGCCAAGCCCAACCAAATAATAATAAAATGGTAATTACTGAAAAGATTATTAGACTCGACCCGGCCTCCAGCTCCTGGCGAGGCGCGCTCTTGTTTTTAGAGAAAGCGAAGATATTCCTGGAGCACATCTGGTTCACATCAGCCCGTGGGGGTGCTGCACGCAGAGGATGTTCATGCATGCGTGCACACGCGCACACGACATCACCGGTGCGCAAGCCCTTCCGCTGTTCTCGGCGGCGCTGCCGCGCAAGGCAGGCCACAGGGTTTGGGCCCTGGCTTCCCCTCGAGGACCGAACATGCCGTGGGTCACCAAGAGGATTCACCGGGGGATCGCCATCGCTATGGAGGGATGGCGAAGGGCCAGCCCAGCGATCCGTTCCATCCACCTGCTACTGTGACCTCGTTCCCCCGGGGAATTTCCAACATCGCGTTGCAAGCACATCACCGCCATCAGCATTATGGTTTTGAAGTCCAGTCCTGACCCTGACCGCAGAATCTCCAAAGCATCTTCTGCCCTCTGAGTCTTGATTGAAACCTCCCAGACGTCACTGCCTCAGTTTCTCCCACAACCTTCTATGGCTGCTGGGGATCTTTAATCGATATTGCTCCTGTCACACCTCTTGGACTCAGTTCAACGTGGCCCTCACCCCTCCACCTTCTGGAGGTCCTACATGCATCCCACTTCGCTGAGTGCCATGCATTCTTTGGAGAGCTGAAGGGCTGCCTGTCCAGACCACCAGCCCCCGGCCTCCCAGTGTGTAGCAGAGGATTCTGGGTGCAGATCCAGGACGGCCAGTGCCTTCTCCGGGGCCCTTTCAGCTGGAGGAGGCAGCCTCAGTGTGGTTCCTCTGGCTCAGAGGTAAGTTACCATCAGAACCTGCATCTTCCTAGCCTCACCAGTATCAAACTCAGGTGGGGCCCTTCGACAACCCAGGCAGCTCCTCTGAGGTGACCAACCTACAGTGCTCCTTGACCTGCCCATGGCTTCCGCCGGCTTTGGCACCTCGCTGAGACAACACTGCCCTGCTGCCTTGGTAAGGCGAAGCTGCAGCCGGCAGGATCCAGATGGCGCTCTCCAAGGTCCTAGTTTCTTCTTGACTTGAGTTGGGTACCCAGTTCCCCTGCAAGTCTCCCAGGACCTCAAACGGGAACACTGTCCGGTCCAAGACCATCTTAACGATAACGGTAACGAGCTATAAAAGGCCTCAGAGCCGCTGCAAGCACCTGGGGAGCAGACTGTGCGGCAAGCTCGCTGGCCACCCAGCATCTTGCCCTCCGGACCCCGTGCATCCATTTAGTTGACACGGCTAATCGGGGGCCACACACATCCCACCCATGAATGAGTGCAAGCTGCCCTTATAACGCCTTGCCTTGCGCTTGTCAGACTTTTCCCTGGAAAGCTGGCAGCATAATTCCCAAGTGGATGAGTGACCCGAGGCAGAACGCATGTCCTGACTGTGTGACAGGCACGTGTGCACGGCAACTTCAGGCCACCCAAGCCCTGTGGAATTGCATGTGCTCCTGTGCAAACCTTTGGCTGGCCCTGGCTGGTCATGCCACCAACCCGCAACCATGCAGGAATCCGTTGCAGAGCACGGGGGTCCGTACTCTATAGTCACCTTCTGCCAGATGTGCCGGAGCACGCTTCCCATAATCCTCCAGCCAGCCAAGCTTATGGGAGTTGTGGTCCAGTAATCCGAGGGGCATCAGGTTGGGCAGCTCTCCTGCAGGGGCTGCGCCGAGCCAAGGGACCACCGCCCACCAGGGCAGCCCCGTGGAAACGATCCTGCGCTCACACCCTTGCGTGACTGCCTCCTAGGCCACATGTTCCTCCCAGGGCAGTGCATGATGGGGCGGGAAGAAGCCTGGGCAAACTTAGCTCATGGTGGTTCTTGGCCAACAAGACTGTCCTCTGTGGTCTGCCAGCCTCGTGGACCTCCTGCCCTGGCCCCACTCCTGGGCGGATTCCCCTGTATCTTTCTTGCATCTTGAGCACTGGCACCTACTAAGCATGACTGAATTGACGCTTTTGAATTGTGGTGCTGGAGAAGACCCCTGAGAGTGCAGAGATCCAACCGGTCAGTCCTAGAGATCAACCCTGACTGCTCCTTGGAAGGCCAGATCCTGGAGATGAAGCCCAAATACTCCCTGGAGAAGAGCCTGATGCTGGGAACGATTGAGGGCAAAAGGAGAAGGGGCTGGCAGAGGATGAGGGGGCTGGATGGGGTCACTGGGGCAGTGGGAGTGGGCTTGGGTGGACTCCGGGGGATGGTGGAGGAGATGAGAGCCTGGCGTGCTGAGGTCCATGGGGTGCGGAGGGTCAGGCACAACTTTGTGACTGAACAACAACACAATGAGTGTGACTGACGCTGCAGGATCATGGCAGCATCTCCTTCCACCTATTTCCACAGTAAATCCCCAGTACTGTTGGGGCTTTCAGAGTGCATCTGTCTTCGGAGGAACCCTGCCGTCCTGCATTCGGGTCCTTCTCAAACGAATCTGTTCGCCCAGGGCAGGCAGCTGTGGTATCTTGCACCTCTCCCCGCTCGCTCCCCGGAGAAGAGCGCCAGCCCCACCTCTGCCCCACTGCCACCAGGTGGTGCCAGTGACAGGATTCGGGGGTGTGGATCCGTCCAAAGCATCCGCAGGTCCCCAGGTGAGCAGAAGTGGGGTGTGCCCACCGGGGCACCTCTTGGGGCTCCATGGGGAGCCCAAAAGGGAGGATTTGGCCCGGAGCTTGAAGTTCTGTTCCCCTGATGATAATCAGACCAGAAAGCTGGCACGGTGGGGATCACAGCTTCTGCGTACGATGAGCAGCGTCTGTCCCGCGGACGCATGACCGGGATGATGGGGCTGCCTTCTGGTTCCAGGTGGCTTCACTCGGAGCCGGGCCAGGGCAGGGAGCCATCGGCCAGGGCGCGAGAAAGGAGAGAAGCCAGCCCCGCAAGCCCCGCCACACGCTCTGCGAGAACCCTGCGGGGGGCGGGGGGGGTCTGCACCATCTTGTCAGTCTCAGCACATCTGCCCGAGGCGGAAGCATGGCTGCTTTTTGTGCAGAAAGGCGAGGGCCGGGGGAGGAGAAGGGGCTTTTCGGAGAGGCGAGAGCCATCCCGCGGAGAGGGCCGTGCGTGGCCCTGCCCAAGCCCAGCAGCTCGCGCCCCCGCTGCCTCGCTCTCTCCACATTCCCTGGCTCCAAACTGCGGGGCTGGAACGCCGGGCGCTGGGGCGGGGAGTCTGGACCGAAGACAAGAGCGGGATGCGGCATTTTTTAAGAAATGAAATGCAATATTGGTCTGCAGCCGATTTGGAGAGGCACCTGGAAGATCCTGCTGGCTCCAGACAAGCTGGTGGGACCTGCCTTGCCTCAGGAGACCCCACGCCCTGGGGGACGAGGGGGCTCTGCTTCCTGGTTCTCAGCGGGGCCTTGCAAACGCAGCATCGGAAGTCCTGCGAGCAGGCGAGCAGCCCGGGGGGGGGGGGGCAAGCCCCTTGCAGCCCTTTGCTTGTGGATCAGAAAAGGGCTGGCAGGTGGGGTCGGAGGCACCTGGGCATGTGCAGAATTATCCCTGCTAGGACAATGAGTCCAGGAAAAGGGAGGAGAGCAGAGCAGCCCACAGGCAAATACTCCCCAGGGGTGTTTAGGGAACTCTTTCCTTGCAGAGGGGAGCGCCAGGCCATGGCCCCACGCCCACAGCCTAGCTCAGAAAGGGCTCCCCCCCCGGCAGCCCTGCCCCCAGGCCCATCTCTGGCAGCAGCTCAGCTCCATGGCCTTAAGGGCCCACCCTGCTTAGGACCTGAAGGGGCGCCGCAAGAGCAAGCATCACCTGGCACCTGCCAGGGGCCCCCGCTGAGCCGGGCCCCACGGACAATAGCCCACGGGGGCTGCCCCTGCTCTGGAGCTGGCAGTGGTGGGGGCAAGAAGGGGCCCCTGCGCGCTCGTCGCCTCTTCTCCTGGCCAGGGAACAGAGGGGCGAACCGGCAAACCACGGTTGTCTGGGTTCCGCCGTGAGCCCCATCCCGACTCACGTCCGAATCAGATTGTGAGACGTGCAGCTCTCTTTCCTCCTGAAGAAACGGCCTCTGGGTGGATGCACGTGCCTAGAAGTGTTCGCATGTTCTTCCCTTCCACCAAGCAAAGCACACTGAGCTGCATTTTTCACGCACGTTTTCCGGGCACAGGCATGCGGTTGAATGTTCGGGGGGTTTCGTGCTCATTTCCTTCGGCCTGCAACTCACACTGCAAGCTCGGAAACGTGCGGAGTCCAACCCCGGATCTTGCCAGAGGCGGCGTTCCCGCTGGAAGGCGCAATCGGGCCAGGTCCCCATCTCAGCCAAACTGGAAGCCATTTCTGAGGCGGGGGAGGGGGGGGGGGAAGCCGCGGGAGGGGGGGAGGGGCCGGGGGGGGGAGGGGGGGGGGGGGGGGGGGGGTGTCAAGGAGGCCGGCTGGGCCCAGCACCCTCCAAGACCCAGGGCAGCTGCAGAGGGGGCAGGAACACCCAGAAAGCACCCTCCTCACATACTGGCTTGCCCCCATGGGGGTCTCTTGGCACCTCACCAACTCCCCCCTTATCACAGCTCCTGCCACAACCGGCTAATCCACGTTTAGCTTGGATTACGGATCCCTTGGGGGGTCGTCGCGGCTTGGGCAGAGGGCTGGGATGGTGCGATTCTCAGCAAGCTCAGAGCGCCGTCTGGCTAGCATCCCTTGGTCCTCTCCTTCCTGCGAGGTGGTGCAAACTCTCCTAGCCGCCCCCCCCTCATAACCAGCAGAGTCCCTTCGTCTCCCAGGGAGGGGCTTACGCTGTGCCAAAGTGGAGGTTTCACCAAAGGATTCCGTCAGGAGAGACGAGGTGGATCCGAACGCTCCTTTGCTCCGTTGCTTTAACACAATGCGAGTCCCGGATGCGATCCAAGTGGAATGACATTTGGCAGAACGAAACGGAGCAGAAACCAGCAACCCAAAGCCACGCTGGGGAGGGGAGGCTGCTGTTCTTCCAGGGTGCAAAGACAGCCAGTGCGTCAGGAGCCCGCATGTTCCTGCCTGGCCACAGGCAGGGGCGCTCTCACAGGGGGGCCACAGGTCGCCCGCTCCTGCTTTGTTGGGACCAACCGGGAGCTTTTTGGCCCCCTCGAGTCAGCGGGTTCTGGGAGCCCCTTTCAACTGCCTGTTTTTGGTGCCCCTGCCCTGCCAGAGCCGCAGCTGGCCAGAGGGGCCCAAGAGGGGCGGGAGATGATGCCACTGGAGGCGAGCGTGCAGGACCAGGTGGGAGGCGGCTTTGCCCCCACCCCGGTCAGCTCCCTGGCCCCAGTTTGGTGTGCATGCTATGTTATGGCAAAGGCCTGTTCCCCCTGCAGAGGAGGAGAGGAGACTCACAGGGGATCTGTTGGTGACATCCAGGTGTCTGAGGGGATGTCACACGGAGGTGGGGAGAGACCTGTTCTCCCCTGCAGAGGAAGGCAGGATGCACTCCAATGGAGCAAAGCTCAGGGAACTGAGGTTCCATTTGGATGCCAGGAAGCACTCCCTGACAGTCAGGACCCCGAGGGTGTGGAATAGGCTTCCTCAGGAGGTGGGTGAGGCCCCATCGGTGCGGGTGTTCAAGGACAGGCTGGATGTGCACGTGGTGGGCGTGTCGTGAGCGGAGCTGGCTGGAGCTGGGGGTCAGACTAGATGGCCTGGGAGGTCCCTTCTGCCTCGCCCTTTCCATGTTTCTATGTAACATTTAATCATGCTTCCCATGAATGTGCCGGCACAGACAGGTCTCCCTGGACCTCCTTCCAAAGGTGGGCATTGCACGGGCCGCGCTCTGCTCCTCCGCTTCGAAGGCCCGGCCTCAGTGACGTGCCGCATGCTTTGCCCCAAGGAGCACTACTGCACATTTCCATTTTTTAAGGGCTCCAAGACGGGACCCCAGGGATCAGTTTTTTCCTATGCGCCAGTAAGCCCAAGAGCTCCAGTGCTCACCACGGCTCAGCCACGCGCCGGAGCCACCTGGCAGCGTGGACCCTTCCGTGAGCAAGCCCCAGCCCGGGCCTCCGAGGGGTCCAGATGTCCAGCCACAGCACCAGTAAACGGGCGGTTTTCACTGCCGACCGATCGCACTTACAGGTGCAACCCGCCACGATGGGCGAGGACAAGCAAGGGCGAGAGCTTCTGTGACGAATACATGCTGCCCCGGCGAGGCCATGCAGCTTGCTCTGAGCTGAGCGCGCCGATGCCAGCCCGGGGGGAGGGGGCGCGCCCATGCCGTGGCGCTAACGTGGCCCTCGCGGGCGAGGCCATCACCCCACAACGGTGGCGCAGTGTGAGGCGCCCTCCCCTCGGGATTGCGGGTTTGCACATTCTGTTCTATCAGTGTGTTTATTTTTAAAAGTCGCCCTTCTTCCCAAATCGGCCGGACGAATCCTCTTTGTCTGTGTTGTTTTTGCAATTGGACCCGGCACTTGGCAACCCGGTTAGTTTGAAAGGATTCGAGGAGGGCTGAATTCTCCAACCTGTGGTTGAAGCCCAAGGTCCAAAACAAGCCCCCTCATCCTTTTCTAAAGCAGGGTGCACATGAACCACCAGAGTCCGGTCAGAAATTCCAGTTCAAGCAGGTTGGCTGCTATTAGCTGGTCCTCTGGGCCAAGAAGAACCAGCGCCTAACAAGCCGAGAGAACAGGCTGAATCCTCCAAGCCTCTGCCGTGACACATACGCTGCTGCTCACAGGGCTGGCCCCACCAAATCCAAGGACACAAGGCACGTGGGGGGCGGGGCGGGGGGCCTTCTCTCAGAGACACACGGTTCCTCAGAACATGTCCAGGTTCTTCAGATTCCACCTCAGAGCTGGTTTTGACTCCCGTCTGTATCCGGTGGTGAGCGTTGGGCTTTGTTTTCTATTTTTGGCATGAGAACTCAGGCGTACCCTCCAGCGTGTTTTCCCAATGCATGCATCGCTTGTGCACGTTTCAAAATGTGTGCATGTCACCCCTTTGCTTAAAGCACGTCTTTGCACATTCTGCAACAGTATGCTTAATTTTGCCTGGGGGGTTGTCTCAGCAGCTCAGAAATGGACTAACTTCCACCGCAGGCCGCTTCTTGGGAGACCCACACTGGGAACACTCTGCTCGGACTGGACCGAGGTGCATTTCTCACATGCATTTCCCCAGAGAAGGCGGCCGGGTGGAGAGGTTCTGTATGGCTGACCGAATCCAAAGGTGCAGAGCGGGGCTTCCAGATGCTTCGGATGGGCTGCTCCGAGCACAACCGATCCAGAGACTCGATGACGCACAGCAGCAAAAGGTCCCGGGAGGCACCTTCAAGGTTAACCTTTAAGTTTTGGGCAAAAGTGGGGATTTTGCAGAGTACAGTCCCACAATCATCATCTGCATGGAGTGTTTTTGTGTGGCCAACTGTACACACACACTCACACATGGATGGTGGTCATAGGACTGTAAACACCGAGGTCGGAAGAAGCTGAAATGCAGAAAGTACAGACGGTCAAGATTAGCTGATTACTGTGGCCACTCACAAACGAGTTGTCGGCGGTAACAGAAACATCCTCGCATCCGAGGGTAGAGTCACTCATGCAGCCCAGTTAAGAGGAACCGGCAAATGTTGACACGTACCCTCAGGCATGCAAGCACACACAGGAAGTCGTTGTCCCCATTCAAGCCTCCGGAGACGGCGGGCGCCGCACCTCTGGATGGATTGGTGCCCATGCGCTTTGCACTGAGGATCGCTTAACTTAACGCAGCCGATCCTGCTTGAGTGACATCTTCCCTGATTTCGCTTTGGCAAACATCTCGACCCAATTAGCAAAGCGGATTCTCCCCGCCAGCGCGGTCCCAGAGGAGAGCACAGCGAGGCTGCCGAGCCAGTCGGCTGTGCGGCGCTCGGGGAACCGGGCAGGCCTCAGCCAGGAGCCGGCGCAGCGCTCCAGCTAACCCGCAGGGAGCTCCGTGCACAGCCTCCGCTTTGCCCCAGCCTGGGGACCAAGGACGGGATGGGCTTTGCACGAGAGAACAGCAGCCCGGTTTCCTCTGAAAGCGCAACTCAGGGCAAAAATCCAGGGCAGAGGAAAAAAGAATTGAAGGAAAAGGAGCCAGTGAGACTTAGCCGAAGATTGTCTCTGGGTCCACCAGGTAGCGGAGGAATCCCGAGGAAGGAGGGCAGAGTCATAGGACTTTCATGAAGTTATTCCCTTGGCAGAGAGCAGAAATGCCGTTGTTCTGGAGCGTGTGTGCCAGGTCGAGGGAGGCCGGCGGCGTCCGCAGACTCCACCAGAGTGGCCTGCCAGGGCTGGCGACGGGGAGCCAGATGATCAGAGCCGAAGGAGAGCCCTGACGCCTATCGGACCCGAGGTCCACCCGGTCCAGCCTTCTGCTCCCCCAGACGGCCCAGTAGGGGGCCCAGAAGAGGGACAGGATGGTACCACCCAGAGCTGTGGGGTCACCCAGCAACGGGGCCCAGAGTCCTTCTGCCTGGGCCCCGGGGTCAGTGTGAAGCCACCAGGACCAACAGCGCTGGACGCTCTTCTCCCCCAAGATGGAGGCCGGTTACGCACGGTCTGAAGAAGCGCACCCCTTCCTCTCTTCCCGCGCCTCGATCCAAAGGGCCGCCCCATGTCCTGTGTAACCTCTCGCTGGCTCACGCACCGGCTTGCCTGGGCTCACGCGAGGGCACAGAAGCACCTGCGGCTGGATCGGGCCCAGGGGCCTCCAGCTCAGCCTTCTGTTCCGGAGGGGCCCTCTGGAGGAGCCAAGGGAGCCCCAGGAAGGGGCCCGAGGGCCGCAGTCCCCCATGCGTGTTCTGCCGCAGTGGCGCGCAGAGGCGGGGTGCGTCCGGTGCTGGAGGGCAGGTCCGTCCTCCCAACAAGCAGCTGTGGAGAGCCCGTGCCCTGCCCTGCCCTGCCCGGGCTGCACTAAGACTTCAAGAAGAATGAACACGGAGAAGAACACGGATCGTGGGAAAGGGGTGGGAAGGACCCCTGGCGTGAGCCGGGCTGAAGGCCCTTCTCTGCTGTGCAGGTGGCCAGGGACCGCCTGGGCAGAGGTCAGGCATGGGGACCGCAGCCCGGCAGAGCGAGGCGGAAGAGCGGCTCTCCCCGGCCTGCTCTGCAGGGCTGTCTCCCTGGGGGAAGGGCTTCCCCTGAGCTAGGGAATGGCAAGCAAGGCCAGCACCTGGGCTTTCTGGCCAGGGGTGCCGCAGGGGGTCCCACAACCAGAGCTAGGGGCACGCAAGACTTGCGGGCCTCCCTGCAGAGGTGCCACTGGCCCAGTGGATCGGGCACCCGGCTGGAGAGGGCGTGACATGCCGCTCTTGCGACCAGGACCCCTGCCCTTCCTGAGCTGGGGCCCGGCCTCTTGCCACGAGCGCGGGAGATGTCCCGGAAGGTCAGCCTGAGGCCCCCCTTGTGTATCCTCGCAGGATGTCCGTGCACACATCCTGTGCCAGCACGGGCCCCTCTGTGGACCAGCGCTGGCCGCCGGACCTGCTTCTCTTTCTGGCACCCAGACTGAGTTGCCCCCGGCCACCCCCCCCCCTCGCTCTTTTCCCCCTGGCCAAAACCGAGCTCAGTGCCACTGGCAGCCTCCTCTTTCGGCCGCTTGCAGGGTCTTGCCACTCAATGGCCAGCCCCATCTTTCCCTTCCAAGAACAGGGCATCAGCAGGGGCAGCGCTCGGCATGCTTGCCCCCCCCCCCTGCTCCAGCAGGGCCCGTCTGCCTGCAACTGCAGCTGAGCCCAAAGAGAGGAGGCCTTTGCTCTGCGTTCAGCTTCAGCTTGGCACACGTGACGGTTGCAAAGCGCCTCTGGGGGACTTTTGGGTGTCCCCTCCACGTCCCAATCCTGCAGTTCACAGCTCGGAGAGGGAGCGCGCGAGCTGCACAGAAATCCCCACAGGCTGACTGCACGGTGGAAAACTCACAGCAAGAGCAGTCTTAGCCAGCCCTTTGATAGCGTTCTCCTCCAGGCAGCTGACGGGCACAAACCTATCCAGTCAAACCAATCAAACAGAAACGGCAGAGCGGTCCTGTTCGAAAACCACAGACGGCTAAAGGAAAATCCAGGATTTCGAAAGCCCGGGAAAATTATGAGGTTCCCTGCAAGTGGCTCCTCAAATAAACGCCTCCGTGAAAGGGGGATTCCACGGGCTTGTGGTTCTGCCCACATCCCGGGATCGTCGCCAAAGGCCCTGCTCCGCACAGCCCCACACGCCGTGCCCTGGCGGGGGACCAGTCGCGGGGGGCCTTTTCCATGCTGGCCCCCGGTTTAGAATTCCTTCTCCAGAGGAGTCTGCTCAGGCCCTACTTTCCTGCACCGGGCAGTCTAATTCTCTCTGCTTTTTAACTCAGTCGACCTTTGACTGCCCGATTGTACTTCCAAACTCTTTCATCCCAATAGCTCTATATTTTTAGGTATTTTTAGTGGTTGTCACTTCAATGCTTTTAGTTTTCATCATCTGTGAATTGTATTGTTGTTGGTGTTCTTAATTTTGGTGGTATTTACTGGATTTTACTGATTTTATTGAGTTTTATTCTGAGTGGAAGCTGGTTGATGTACGTTACCCTGAAAGATTTTGGGTGCAGGGCAATGTCAAACTGAATGAACGGGTGCATACACAGGCAGGGTGCACAGTGGAAAAGAATCTGTCCCCTGTTTCATTAACGATTAGATACATTTTAAAAGGGAATTTGGCAAATTCATGCAGGCGGAAGCTCTCTGCGCCTGCTGTGAGAGCTGATGCGGTGGCTTGAGAACTGGACTGGGGACCTGGCAGACCCGGGTTCTAGTGCCTGCTCAGCCATGGAGCTCCCCGGATGGCTTCGGGCCAGTCACTCACATTCAGCCTGGCCTACCTCACAGGGTTGTCGTCGTCGTGAGGATAATGTGGAGCTATGCAAGCCATCCTGCATCACAAGGGGAAAAGGGGGAGAGGAATGCAGTGTGATAATAGTAATGAATAATAAATAGTAGGCCTGATCTCTCTGCGCTCCTGCAGGATCGGCTGCTGGGGAGCATGGGAGGAGGGTGCTCTCGCAGCACAAGGCTTGCCCGTGCACTTCCCCCGACAGCCTGGGGGCTAGTTTTGCTGTGATTCGCTTAGCGGCTGGCGGCAAATTTTGGCATGATGATCAGCCCAGCAGCGTTGCATTTCCCGAGGATAAAAGCAATAAGAAAAAGATGGCACACACAGCCCCAGCGCTAAAACCCGCTCTCCCTCACGTCGCTCGCTGGAGAGTTAATCATTCCCAGGATCGGTGCCTGGCTGCAGCGGACGAATCCCAGCTCTACCACTCCTCAGAGCGGCCATGACGACAATCGCACCTTTTCTTGTCCGGCTAAACCGCGCGTGAATCACAAAGGCCCTCGCTCGCAGTTGGCCATATGGATGGCCGTTTCTGCAGAGCCAGCGACTCGAATTTTCAACGCTGCATTCTTTTGGTAGCTTGATTCCCCCTCGGGACCCGGCGGGCTCCAAGCCCATCGAAGGCTGGCCTGCGCTGAAGCCGTGGGACACACCGCAGGACCATTGTCCCCGGAGCCGAATTTCTGCTGCTGTCAGCAGAAAGCGTGAAGCCCGGCGGCGGCGTGTCCAACCGTGGCGCACGGTGCCCGGACGGCCGAGCCCCCCGCCTCCAGCTGCGTGCACAGAACTTTACTGGGAGCCTCGCAAAACTTGGCAGCGCTCAGGACGTCCCGGCACAGCCGTAACGGCCACCTACGCCTGGATTCTCTTTTCGGCTGCGGCAGTGTGCTTTGGCCTCGGCAGGAAACAGATGAAGCACCTGGCGTTAATACCCGCTCAGGGCAAACCTGGAGATCCAGCACTGATTCCTGCCCAAAGCAAATCGAGCAAACAAAGAGCTGCTTGGGAAGGAAGCCGAGAGTTTGGCGCGCAACCGGGCTGGACAGAGCCCATGAAGGGACACGGGTATTTTAATCCGCAGCAAGTGACATGCTGGGGCCAAGCAACCGGAAGCCTTTCAATTCACAGAGAAAACACGGCTCACCAAGGAACAGATTGGTCTGGACGCAAAATGGTAAGTGGACCCAAACGGGACATCAGGAAATGCAAAGTCTGGCAACCCAATGAGAACTTTCTGACATGCGAGGGGCTCGGGGTCCTGCTTCCTGTGAGGAAGGGGAGAGGCGTTGTTTCCTGAAAACACACAAGACACGCATGTTGACTGGCTCCACCTTGCGAGGGTTTGTGCATGGCGACGGTTAAAGCAACATTGCTGTTGGTCCTTGTGGCTGTTGGGACACTCCATCAATTCGCCCAGAACTTAAGCGACCCTTTGAAGGAGCACCTTCCAAACTGGAAGGCCTTGCTTGACGGCCCTGCTGAGCTCTTGGAAAGGCCAGACCGGGGCCCCTAGAGGGAATCAATCTGGCCCAGGCTTGGCCTTCCTTTTCTTTTCCTGCCTTCGACTTTCCCAAGCTTGATGGTTGTCTCTGGAGAGCAAGGCAGCCTCGGCTTCATCAGCTCTGCTTCCATGGAAAGCTCTGACTTGAGTCTAGGAGCCGCTTGCTTGCCTTTCTGGCAGTATTTGCAAGGCTCTCCTCTGGCGCCATGTTTCAAACACATCCATTCCCCCGCTGCCAGCTTTTTTCCAAGTCCAGCTTTCAGGTGATCTAGAATGTGAGAGGGTAGCTGATCCCGGCCAGTGAAACATCCGACATTTGACGCTCTCTCCTGGTTCCTTCATTGCTGCCCTTCCCGGGCTCAGCCTTCCTCAAAATTCTTGGCTGCAGCCTCTGCACTGATGACTGAGCTGGGCTACACATGAGCTTTCACAATTTCAATTTCTTCATTGCTGACATTAAAGTTGTGTAATTCTTCTTAGTCATGATCTTTGTTTTCTGAATGTTCAGCCACAGGCCTGCATTTGCATTTTCTTCTTTCACTCTCTGCAGGAGTCCTTTCAGTGGATTGCTGCTTTCTGCCAGTAACAGGGTTTATAGGTATGTGAGGGGGTGTCATGCGGAGGTGGGTCGTGACCTGTTCTCCCCTGCAGAAGAGGGCAGGATGCATTCCAGGGGAGCCAAGATCAGGGAACCAAGGTTCAGTTTGGATGCCAGAAAGCACTTCCTGACAGTCAGGACCCCGAGGGTGTGGAATGGGCTTCCACGGGAGGCGGTTGAGGCCCCATCCATGAGGGTGATCAAGGACAGGCTGGACGTGCACATGGTGGGCATGCCGTGAGCGGAGCCGGCTGGAGCCGGGGGTCAGACTAGATGGCTCGGGAGACCCCTTCCACCTCGCTCTGTTTCCATGTTTCTGTGTTTCTAACCTGCATGCCGTAAATGATGGTTGTAACTTCACTCCTCCTTCCTCTGACCTTAATCCAGCTTTCCTTCCGATATGTTCTGCATACAGATGGAACAGAGAGGGAGATAAAGCACCCTTGTCGGTCACGCTTGCCTTCGGGGGGCTGCCCCCCACCATCCTGACCTCCCAGGAGCAGCTGCCCATGCCATCAGCCACGCTGCAGTCCGGCCCTTCAGCTCCTGCTGGCATGAGTTACATCCGTGTTTTTCAGCCTTGCCACAGCTGGGAACCCCGACGCAGGATTGCCACCCCGGGGACTGCCGAGGCAGAAACAAAAGCACCACACTCATAACGAGGCGATCTGTGCATGAGTCCCGAAACACAAAATGAAAATTCTCCAAAACAACCGGAAGCCGAGCGACGAAAAATGGCAGCGAAAGCACAAACGACCAACATGGGCGCGGAGCTGTCTCTCCCCTCCCTGCTCCCCGGAGGCGCCAGTGCACCCCCACAAACATGGGGCCAAGCGAGGGATCGGTGGGGGCGCACAGTTTGCCCCCACACTGGTCCATGGCGAGCGGGATGTGAGGCCCCACGGCAGAAAACCACCCCGCCACACCCTACGCAGCCTCAGCCTCGATTTGAGGTGAGCGCTTGGCGCACCCTTTAAGAGCTGCTCCCCTGGGAGCTCTTCTCATGCCGGAAGAGGAGGAGAGGCCGCTCTGGGGAATTGGCCTCGGCCGCCACCATCTTGCTGGCGCTGCCCTGGGGACACGGGGGTGGTCTGCAGCCCCGGGACATTCATTTTCCTCGGGACGTCCTGCAGGCAGGCTGCTGCGGCTAGGGCGTGCCGGGGACCACGCAGACCCCCTGGACCTTGGTTCAGGCACTGCCACCTGGGGACAGCTGGCCACCCGGGTGCCACGGCCACGGCACACAGAAGCCCAGCCTTGGGCGCCACACCCCGTAATTCCGTGCCGGAATTCCCACCTTGCCAGGTGCTGCTGGAGACGCTGCCGCCGCCGCAGAGGGGGGCGTCTCCAGCCCTCCCCCTGCTGCCCCTCTGCCAGGACCTCCAGGGACGGTACGGCGTGGGGAGCAAGGACAGGGCTCCCCAGGTAATCCAAGGTGTCAGGAAAGCCCTCAGGGAGGCTTTTCGGCAGGCTGACTGCCCGGGGAAACCTTTCCGGTGGAGACGATGGCAGCTGTTTGCGGGGACTTGTGCTACCAAGATCGGGGGGCGATGGTTCCCCTTTTGGAGACTTGTGCCCCACTCAGGATTCCAACCGTCCCGAAATACTTCCACTCTCTCCGATGTCTGTCCTACTCAATCCCACTTCCACCACAAGACTGTGTTAACGGGGAAAGAAAAGCTCCAGACCATCACAACGGTTTTTCTGACCAAGTCCCACTGGCCTGCGACGCTCTCTTTTTTCCAAAGGAATTTCTGCGGCATTTTTGCTAGGAAGACGATGCTCCACCGTGTTTTCCTCTGTGCTCCGTTTCAGGCTGCACTTAATTGAAGGAGATTGCTTTTGACAAAGCTTCTCAGTGGTGGAGGAAGTGGAAATGCTTCCCAGGTCTTTGTGGACCATCCAAAGCACATTCAGGGAGTCCAATGGAAACAAACATGAACGGAGCAGCCGCAGGCTCGGAGCGCATGGCCTCTGTTATTCTGGTCTCCAGGATCGCGAGAGCGCTGGTTTGCCATGGGGCAGTTCCTGGGCTGTGGCGGCCACATTGGCGCGTGATGCAAAGGGGGGTTTTCGGCACATCCAGCCACTGGATCGTGCCTGCTCCAGGCAGTCGAGCGTGGAGCACAGCCGGGGGGGGGGGGGGGGCTTCCTGCTGGCATGGTTATCCCCCCGCCATAGCATGGAAGGCTTGCCCTCCGTCTCAGAGATGTGCAGGAGGGCAGCAGGTGCGCTGCAGCAGTGGGCCATGGCTGGAGGCAAGAGGTGGGGCCACATCGGCAAAGAATCGGCACATTGTGCGGGAAACTTTCCAGCCCATCGCTGGGCCTTGGGTGTTCCAGCTCGAGGGGGCAGGAAGTCACAGTTGGAGCAGCACCGGAAGACGGGGAACCTTTGGGCACCGCAAGGGCCAGACCGGTCCCGGGCTTGGGTTTCTCCCCCTGGTGATAGGAATGCTCTTTGCATCTACAGTTCTCCAAAGGCCTTAAGATGCAGGAGGAGAGAGTGTAGAGCACCCCCTCTGTGAGTCTGGGGATTTATGGTCTGCCAGAGCATGTGGGGGGCAGGCATTAGTGTGCAGGGTCCGTAGGTCATTGGCCAAGTGCCCCATACAAAGCCTGTTTCATGCATGTCGTGAGCGGAGCCGGCTGGAGCCGGGGGTCAGACTAGATGGCCCAGGAGGCCCCTTCTGACTCGCGCTGTTTCTATGTTGCTATGCTTTTGCGTGCTTCGAGAGCACCCTATGAGATGCTTCACTGGGCTACTGCATGGCAGAACCACTCTTAACAATAAAGACCCCCAGAGAGGGGAGGGGAGGGCCTCTCCCAAGACCCCCTGGGATGCCACGAAAGAGAAGGAGCTCTGTGCATGGCTAGGAACACGATGGGCACATTCATCTCATCCCAACTAGCATCCACGTGGTTGACTGCCCTTATCTATTTATTCATCTGAAGTTTTTATATGCTGTCCCAATACTACAAGTCTCTGGACGGCTTACAAAAAACAAAGCAACTAAAACCAAAAACCGGACATCCGTTCTGTTCACCCATCACGTCTGAGCGGAACGTTTTCCGACGCCCTCATGCAGAATGGTGCTTTGTTTCTCTGCAAAAGAGGAGCAGCCCATCCCAGTGCTGACGCCTTGTTCTGGTCCACCGGCGTAAAGCCCCCAGGCCGTTCAATGGGGCAGGAGGTGTGCTCCGATTCGGCGGGCGGGCGGCTGGCTTCTTGCGACTCCAGCTTGGCCGGTTGTCAAGGCGAGTTTTTGTCCAGCTGGGATGATTTCTGCAGCGTGTGTGTACTCAGAGGGTCAAACCACATGATCCTAATAAGCTCCTTGTGTCCCTGAATCATTCTGGAGCAGGCTTGGAATCCACCTCGTGTTTCCTGGGCACGAGCCAAGCGCTCATTCCTTCCCCGATGGAGGATTTTTCCGTGCAAGCGCTGCCTCGGATTGGGCAAGGACCGCCGGGGGCTTCACCCAGGCGGATGCATCACCTTTCGACCCTCTGCAAAGGGAGAGTGTTAGAAGCAAGCCTAATTCTGAGCAACATACAGTACATATCTGAGCTCGAGTTTCCTGCTACGCGAGGCCCTGGGGAGAATTGCAAAGATATAGGAATTTAGCGGCGTCCTGTGACGATATCCTTGGTGGTAAATAAACCCATCCACCTCGGGGGAGGCCAGAGCTGCCGGGCCTCACACGCAGAACTTCCCGCTTCGACGCAGCGCTTCAGCTTTGGGTGCAGAGGGCAAGTGCAAAGTCACTTTCAGCTGTGGGGCTGAAGGTCTGCAGCCAAAGAGGAATCCCAGTGGATGAAGCCCACAATTTATGGAGTCCGTCACTGCGGACAGTGCTGGATCCGTCCACTCCAGCATCTCTCCCGGTGGAGATGGAGGACGTGTGCCTGATTCAGACCAAGACCAACGCTTGGGCAGAATCGGCCTGCAACGAAGTGGGCTTCCCGCGCAGCCGGGGGCCCCAGAGCCGCTCCAGAGCGTGGCTTCGTTACCGGCATGTTTTGAAGAGGCGGGAGGTGGTGGGACAGAGTCTCTTGGTTTTCTTTCTCTGAAAACTGGGGACGGGTGGCCGGAAGGGGGAGAGGCGGTGCTGTGGGGGCTGCCAGCCCACCCTCAAGTCCCGGAGCAGGTTTCCTCAGGGATTCCGAGGACTGTGCCTTGGGGAAGGGGCGGCGGGCACCCTTCAGTGCTTTCCATGGAAAACCCATTTGACGGATGTTCGGTCGGCTTAAGCGCCCATGCCCTGCATGGATCCTTCTTAAACGCTGCGGGTTTCCTGACTCTGTGATGCTTCCCGAACAGGGTGCGGGAGAGGAAATGAGTCCCACCCTCCATCCCGAATACAGGGCTGCACTTGCTTCCACAAAGCCGGTGTGCCTAATCGTCTGAAATCCCCTTACTTAGTTGTCTCCCTGGGCAGCCTGACATCCTGAGGACAATGCTCCACAAGCAGCGTGGAAGGTGAGCCTGGATCCTTCTGCAGACACCCCCCCAAGTGTATTAAAAGTGCTTCTGCATTTAACCCCCCCCCCCAATCATTCTAAAACTGGGCAGACTGGATTGCCTCCAAAGGGGAAACAGAGAAACATAGAAACAAAGAGTCAGAAGGGGTCTCCCAGGCCATCTAGTCTGACCCCCGGCTCCAGCCGGCTTTGCTCATGTCATCCCCAGCATGTGCTTGTCCAATCTTTCCTTGAACCCCCTCGCTGACGGGGAGTCAACCTCCCCCGGAAGCCTGTTCCACACCCTCGGGGCCCCAACCGCCAGCAAGTCCTTCCTGGCATCCAAGCTGCAGCCCGGTTCCTCGAGCTTTGCCCCACTGGAGCGCGTCCGGCCCTCCACTGCAGGGGAGAACAGCTCAGGGCCCTGCCCCACAGGACACCCCCTCGCACCCCCAGAAGCCGCTAACAGGCCCCCTGGGGGTCTCCCCTCCTCCAGCTGGAGAGACCCCGCTCCCTCCACTCTCCTCCCAGGCAGCCCTCCCAGCCCGGCTCCCATTCCTGTGCCCTGCGCTGGGCCGACCCCGACCTGGCAGTGTCTCCCCACGACGGGGAGCCCAGCACTGGCCACGGTACCCCAGGGGAGGGTGCGCCAGTGCCACCCAGAGCAGTCCTGACACCCCCCTCGACCTGGAAGCCACGCTCCTGGCCAGGTGTCCGCGGGTGGCGTTTGCCCTCTCGGCCGCCGCACCACACAGCTGGCTCACGCTCGGTCTTCTGCCGACAAGGAGCGCAAGATCCTTCCACAGTGCTGCTCTCCCGCCACTCGCCCCCCAACCTGTACCCGTGACACCCACTCCTGGGCCCCACGTGCAAGACCTGGCACTTATGCACGCTGAAGGCCACCCTGCGGTCCCCGGCCCACTCCCACAGCCTGCCCAGGTCCTTCTGGCTCTGGAGCACTGCTCCTCAGTTGGGGCCACTGCCCCCTTAGGCACCGTCCGTGAATTTAGTCAGCAGACTGGCCACCCCCCCCCCCCGGGAAGCTTTCCTTGCAGTTTTTGTTCCATTCTGCCAAGAAATTAAAGGAGTTCCCAACAAGCCCATATATTTATCTAAGGATGGACCTACTAACACATTTATCTATCTGTTAAACAGGCCAAGAACAAAAATTCATAAAACCCCCTAATTTTCTTTCAGCAGGTCTGATTCTGTCCTAAGGGGCTGCTGGGTGCGCAGCTCTGTTCTGTTCTGACCAAGCGGAAAACGTTTATCCATTTAAAAGACTGTCAAGCTAATCCCTCGCAGAGGAAAGGGCTCTGAACTGGGCTGAGCCAACCCGGTTCTTATCCGAAGCACTGGACTGGGACGCAAGCCAGGATCAGGGTCGGGGCACCCTGGGGGGGGCGAGTCCTCGGCAAGGCATGGGGCAGCAGCCCTTCCGAAAGCCCCCTCCCCTGCGTTCACACAAAGCCCTTGTGGCTGATGGGTGTTGCCAGCCACGGGACCAACCCGTCCCCTCGCCTGCCACCCCCAGACCTCCTGACACGCCCCTGAGTGAAGAGCAGGGGCCCCCAGTCTCTCATCTCGGCAAGTGGGGATGGTCCCGCAGCCGCCAGGGGGGCAGAGTGGGGGTCCTTTACAGCCCCCCAGATGTGAGCCTCCGCTGCCTGCTGCTGCCCCTTTAAGGATGCAGCCTTTTAAGAGGACCATCCCACCCCAGCGCCCCCGATCTGCTCTTTTGGGCAGCAGCGCTTTCTCTGTGGAAGTGGGTGGGCGGCTGTTTTTGTACATAATTTCATCCACCTCCTGCAGAAACAACAGTCGCCCGTTTTCCTCCGGGAGAAAAATAAACAGATTGACATGACGACACCCCTCCTGCGAAAGAAGCCCCCTTCTTGACCATGATCAGACGTTGCCCCCCCTGCAGACGAGGGGAGGAGTGGGGAGGGGCAGCGCAGCCGGCAGCACCCGCGCCCCTCTTCTCCTCCTCCCTAACCGGGGGGAGAGACGGGGAGCCTTGTCCAGCTGGGCTCCGGTGGGAAAATGTGCCGTTCGTGGAGCATGCAAAGCGACGGGGTGCGCAGCGATGCCCGACAGGAAAGGGGCTTCTGCGGCCGGCTGCGAGTGTGGCGTGTGCCCAGTGCCCCACAGCTGTGGGGTGCGCCTGGACAGTGGCTGGAACGTGGGGCTCCAGCCTCGGAGCAGCGGCGGCTGTGGGCCGGAGGAGCCGGAGGGCACGAAGGCCCCGCTCGGGCATACCGCAGGCGTGCAAAGCCACAGGTCCGGGGGCTGAACCAGCCCCCCATAGGGCCCCAATCCGGCCCTCTGGGATTTAGGAACGTCAGAAGAAACCTGCCAGCTCAGAGCAGGGCATGGAGTCCAGCGTTCTGTCCACGTGGAGGGATCGCCCAAGCTGGGCAAAGGTGCCGCAGCACCTCCTCACCCATGCTCCCCAGCAGCCAGTACTCAGAGACGTCCAGTCAGATGCTGGAGTCACCCGGGCAGAGCCGCCTTCAAGGCCCCCAGAGGGGATGTGCAGACCGCCCCCCGGGGTAGCGAGTTCTGCAGCAGAACCCCGCACTGTGTCAAGGGTCCCCCCAAGCCGCCCTGAATCCCCCGCCAATCCGCCCCCGGGGTGACGCACCGGTCGCTTGCCTGATCCGCATCCCCACGGGGCAGCCCGTTCCCATCTGGGCCTGTTCTGCTCTTGCGAGGAACCCAAGGGAGCTTCCCCAGCTCCACGCTATCCTCGGAGCAACAACCCTGCGAAGCAGGCCAGGCTGAAAGGGAAGGGCTGGCCCGGGTCACCCTGGGGGCCCCGTGGCTGAGTGGGGGCTCGAACCCGAGCCTGCCCGGTCCCCCATCTGGCTCCCTCTCCACCTGCTCCACACCGGGCATCCTTTCAAACATCTCCAGCCTCCCTTCCAAGCTAAGCGATCCCAGCTGTGGGGCCCGGTCCCCCTGGGGGCATCGCTGCGGCCCCCGGATCAATCCCTCTGCACTTGCTCCGCTCCGTGAGGCTGCGGCAACCAGGGCGGGAGGCAAAATCCCAAACGCGGCAGCACTTGTAGCGATTTCCACCAGTCCTGTTTTCGGTGCCTTTCCTAATGCTCGGCTGCGCACCGGCCTGACACGTCCACCAAGCTGCGCGCTGCGGCCCCCGGCCCCTTTCGCGGTCAGGCGGTGCCAGGCCCAGACGCCCCCCCCCCCAACCCCGGCCCAGCCCTCCGCCTCTCACCTGCCAATCATTTAGTTTCCCAGCTTTGCCAAGGAGGAGAAGAGGAGGGGAGGGGAGGCCACGGAGCAGAGGCGAAAGGGAAACCGTAATGGAAAACTCATGTTCGGAAAGGCCGACATGCCTCGCCGAAGGTTTCAGCGAAGCCGAAGCAGGCTGGTATTCTGCCCGGCCTCCCCCGCCAAGAGCTTCCCCGAGGGGGACTCGGCTCGCCGCTGTGCCCCCCCACACCCCCACACCCCGCCTGCCTGCATCCTCCAGCTGCACTTGCTCTCTGTGCCGCCAGGTCTGGGAAAGCCGGCCAGGTGGCGGGGAGAGGCTGCCCTGGGGGCTCTGGACCGAGCGGGCTCATGAGGAAGGCCGCGGGGGGCAGGGGGGCGGAAGGCCGCGGGGGGCACGAAGGCCCCCTTCTCTTCTCCAGGCACACTCCGTTCGAGGCTTTGATCCCCACGTGAGAGCAAAGCGGCACCCACAAATGGCTCGCCAGCCGAGATACGGGAGAGCGGGGATGCTCTGAGCGCTTGCCCGCTTGTGCGCAGCCACACAACCTCCACGCTCCCTGAAGCGCTCTGGGCAGTTGCCCGGGGCCCCGGGGCCCGGGTCTCAGCCCGGGGGCAAGCCCCTCGGCGCCTGTGGGGATGCCGGCCGAACGGGCAGCCAGGCAGAGCTGGGGAGAGCCCCGGGGAGGGTCAGGAAGCAGAGGGCTGGCACGGGATCTCCGGCGTTGGGGCCTGTCCTGGCTGGGCAGCCGTCCCTTCGCCCAGCCCTCCCGGCCTCCTGGCAGCGTGTGGAGGTGGCCGCTGCCCAGCCCACAGACCCCGACTCCGCGCTGCCGGATGTTCGTGGCCACCCACCAGACCTCGCTTGGCTCGGGCGCGCCTTCCCCGGGCCAGCCGTCGCTCCTCGGCTTCGGCTGGACGGGCCTCTCCGCCCATGGCGGCGCCCAGGGAGCCTGGGTGGTGGTCCTCGCGAGCGCATGGAGTGGCCACCGGCCAGCGGCTCTGGCGGGGGAGGGGGAGGGGGGTGCGTGCTGTGGGGGGGGAGCCTGGCAGCAGAGCGGCAGTTGCAGATCCAGGAAGTGCAAGCACAGCCTTCCCCAACCTGGCGCTCTCCCTGCGCGCCCGGCTCCAGCTCCCAGCGTCCCCAGCCAGCCCCGAGAGCAAGGGCCAGGGGGCACACGTGGCTTCATCCCCGGTTTATCTGGACTGGCTCATGGGGAGCCCCCGGGGATCAAGCGCCGTCAGACTTGGTGCTGCTCGCCAAACGTTCCCCAGCCAGCAGAAGCGCCACTGCGAGCTTCCAGGGGAAACGGGAACCTCGCCGGGTGCGAAGGAAGCACCCCGTCTCCGGGGAGAGGGTGGCGTTCCCTTCCCCGCATCTCTGGCTTCCTCCACGACCACCTGCTCTGAGCACAGCTGAGGCTGAGGGGCTCGCAAAGGCCTCCCCGCAAAGGCCTCCCCGGCAAGGCGCGCCCTCGCTGGCCAGGGGGACGCCACCGCCACACCTGCCCCAGGCATGGTCTGGGGCAGCCCCCTTCCACCACGCAGCCGGCCTTACCTGCGAGGATGAAAACTCCCACGAGGATCAGGAACACGAGGAGGTAGAGCCCAACCACGGCGTATTTAAGGGCGGCCAAGGATCCGGGGTGGCTGCAGGGGCCGGGAGACCGCTTCCTGCTGCCTGCACCTGTGGGGGGCGGGAGGCGGGGCTGATTAGGAGAACCCGTGGGCCTTCGTGCTTCCGTGGCTCCTCCGGGCGGGGTGCCCGCCTCATTTTGTGGGCACGAGGCATGGGAAGCCCTCCTGGCCCGGCCAGCAGCAGCCCTCGGACAGGGCAGGGGCTTTCGCCCGTGGCCCCGACCTTTCAGACCGGACCTGGCCGTTCAAGCTGGGCCCTCTTTGAGCAGCAGAAGCACCTGCCCAGTACGAGGCAGGCCTCCCAGTCCGCAGGGGGAGGAACATCCCCAAGGAGCGACCCAAACCGCCCCCCACCCTGCGAGCAGAACGACCCGTTGCAGCTTCGGATGACGCATCTCAACACGCCCTGGGATATCTCTGGGGATCCCCGCAGAGGGTCTTAAAGCCCCTCTCCTCAAAAGAGCTAAGGGGGTGCCCCCAGGGGCCGCATCCTCCCTGCAGGACGGCGCTCCAGTTCCTTCCTGCAGATGCAGAGCAACTGAGGGAGACACGCCAGCGGCTTTTCCGAATGCCCAGGCGAGCCCCGTTTCAAGGCCGCCTGGCCCTGAGCCGCTGCTGCAGGGAGCGGCAAGGGGGCTCCTCGGAGGAAGGGCTCCGCGGGGCTCTGCAGGGCAGGATCGGAGCCCGGTCCCGGCGGCTTGGCCCGGCCCAGCCCGATTTCCCTGACCCCATTCCACGTGAACGGTGCGGCTTGGAGGGAGACGTCCAATCCATTTTCACAGCCCCACGAAATTAGATTTTCCCACTCCAGAAATTACGTAAATAAATGCTCAGCAATCTTGCCCCAAGCACCGCGTGCTGCTTTTCTGGACACACTCAGAAAGACCTGCACTTTGGTCAACAAATTAATGTTATTCGATTAGCGGAAATCTAAATGCAATTCAATCCACTCCGGATTTCTCTTTGAACGCCAAGTCCGGACGCTGTTTCAATGCTTCTCGCAAAGGGGGTCGTGCGTTCCACGACCGAACAGCTCTCTTGGCCAGGGCACCGATCCTCACGTCCCGTCCCCTGCCCTTTCCCCCGCTCGTTCTAGTTCTGCCGTAGAAGCACCGGGGCAAAGTCCGGCTGCCCTCTGAGCATATCTGCAGGCGCTGGGCTCTCGCCCACGGGCTTCCCGGGGGCACGTGCAGCGGCTCACGGAGGGCATCGCACCCCCAGTGTCCGCGTGTGAAGTGTCTTGGCGCTGCTCACAGAAACACGAGGCGTGTGCCAGCCACTCAGCTGGGCTGGGACCACCCAGCAGGGTTGTTGTGAGGGCAAGCATTGTGAGGCTGTTTGTCCGTGGGAAGGAGCTCTCTGCACGCGGGAAGGTGCTGCAGCATCGCTTGATAATAACTGAATGGGGAGGAGGGGGGTGACTTTGGGGCTCAGCAAGTGTGTCTTTTGTTTCTCGCTGCCCAGGGAAGCTGCCCCCCTTGCTCCCCATGGGATGGTATCAGTTTGGCGGGTGGCCCTCTCCGGATCAGAGGGAGGGAGGGGGAGGCATGCTTGCAGTGGGACCCCCGGGGCTGAGGCAAGAGCAGGGGAGAGAACAGCTCACGAAGAAGGTTTAACGAGAGCTCTTGGAAAACATGCTTTGAAAAAAGAATCTGGCAGGAGAAATTTCTCACAAATGTTTTGCCTATAGGAGCGATCAAATGCGTGGCTCCGGAGCCAAGGTTTGCCGCAGAACAATATCGTTTCAAGCAATATCGGCTTGAAAAACAGGCAGGAAATACAGAAACGGGGAAGAGTTTGAAGCTGCTTGCAATGGAATCTGTTCCTGCAAAGTCACAGTTAATTTAGCAGACACCACATTGGGAGCTTCACCCCCCACCCCCCGATTTGTATCCTGCCTTTTTCCCACAAAGGGCTCAAGGCAGCTGACATCATTCTCCTCCTCCATCTTATCCCCACAACAACAACCCTGTGAGGTAGGCTGGGCTGAGGGCCTGTGACTGGCCCAGAGTCACCCAGCTGGCTCCATGGCCGAGCGGGGACTCGAACCCGGATCGCCTGAGCCCCAGTCCCGTGCTCTTCACCACGACGCCATGCTGCCTCCAGAGCTTGGAGGTCTCTTGACACTGGAGCAGCTCCCCAACCCATCGCGGGAAGGCTGTTGGCGCAGCCCCACGCTCTCGGCTCCCGGGTAAATGTCAGGGCAACCGGCCTGCACCCTGCGCCCGGAAACTCCCCGCCGAAGGAATTGCGCCGGGCACCCGCAACGTGTGCATGGCTGCCTTGCCTCGGGAGCCGTCCTGGTGGCCCTGGCGGAACCGGGCCGGGCCGCACGATCCGTGGCCCCTGGTGCAGCCCGCTCGGCGCATGGACGCTCCCGGGCCCGGTGCCGGCAGCGTCTCCGGGCAGGGCGGGGAGCGCTGCTGCCGGCCTGCGTGGACACGGCAGAGCCATGCCCTGGCCCAGGGAGGCTCCCCTGAGGAGAGGCGCCACCCGGCAGCCTGGCCTGCCCCCGGGGAAACCTGGCCACCGAGGGCTTCGTCTTCTGACGCAGACTCCTTGCCGGAAGGACCACATGGCTGCTTCGCTCGCCTTCGCTGCACCACGTACCCGGCCCGGCCCGGGCGCAAGGCAGAGCAAAGGAGAGGGGCAGGCGGGACAGGGGGAGGCCGACGCAGAGAACGGGCAAGACTCCTTGGCCCATCTCTCGCTTGGCCCTGGGCTGTCCTGTATTCATCTCCTGCCCTTTCTGCTTCCTAGGAACTCGAGGCCGCTCACGTAATTCGCCCCCCCGACAACAACAGCCCTGCAAGGTAGGTTGGGCTGGGCGGCTGTGCCTTCAGGGCTGAGTGGGGACCGGCCCCGTACGGCACCTGGCCCACCGCACCTCACGGGTGCTCCCGATTCCAGACCTTCTCTGAATGGGCGGGAAAGCACCGGCCCCAGCGCAGAGCCCTGCGGGTCTCCACGGGGGTCCTCTCCCCATCAGGAGAAGCGGCCACTTGTTCCCACCTGGCCTTCTGCTCTTGAACCAGTTAGCGATCCGAAAGAGGACCCCCCCACCGCCACCTGGCCACCCTTTTACTCCATGACTGCTTAGCCGGCTCAGGAGCCTCTGGAGAGGGGCCCTGCCAAACTTTCGGAAGTCCAAATGAACACCGCCCGCCAGATCACCCTGTCTGTCCACATCTCAAAGACCTCTGAAAAGCCAGTGAGGCAGGAGGTACACCTGCCCCGAATGCCCACCCCTTCGGCCCCTTTCCCCAGCGGATGATGCCACGTCAGCGGCCACGGCCCCACACATCCTCCGGGGGAGCTGAGACGCCCCGTGCTTTCAAGCAACAGACCAGCACCAGAGGGTCTGCAAGCCGCCCCGGGAAGGCAGCCTGGTCCTCCAGAGAGCCGACAACCTGGAACCTCATCCCAAAGGAGTGCGGGAGCCCGAACCGAAGCGAGGCTTCACCAGGAGCATGGTGGGGTTCAGGGCAGGCGTGGCCAGGCCCCTGCAGAGGCGGCTGGACTCGCCCTCTGCCCGTCGTGGCCCCCGCTGGGTCGCCAGCACCTCGCTCCGGCACCGGCTGTGGTGCTGAGAAGCGCTGCGGACACCCGGCTCTCCTGCCGCCCAGCTCTTTCCCTGCCAGGATGCCGTGGGGCAGCGATGAGAATACAGACAGGACACACCGAGGGCAGACCCCGTGAGGGAGGGCTTGCAGGAGGGTCTTCCCCACGGGCCCGCAGCAAGCCGCGCGCCTAGCCACGGCTGCTTCCCGAGAGGGGGAAGCGGGCGCTCGTCGCAAGCTCCGCACTCGCGGACACGGCTCCGAGCCCACCTGCAGGACTATCCCGCGCGCGTCGGCAACCCGTGCGAATGTCTGCGGAGCCGAATGCAGGCAAGAGCGCTCCTCAAAAACCGTCAACACGCTCCTGAACGTGTGTTCGAAAGGACAATTACAGGACACGTCCAAATGGGGTGCCGGAAGCACAGTCCCTCGCTGCAAAAGGCCCGGTCGGATACTCTTGGGGGGGCATTCCTTGGACGTTCTCGTGTGCTGACCCTGGGGGCCGAGGCCCCTCCGCAACGATGCTGCTAACGACGGGGCCGAGTGCGCCTGGCGGGCAGCGCACACGCCGGCAGCCACAGCCCGATTCCTTCCCGAAGTGCGCTCTGAGGAGAGCGACAGTGCTGTCGGCCGCACAACCTCTGGGCTCCGCTCGGCACGGGAGATTGGCCAGCAGTGGAGGCACGATGGGGGGGGGGGTCCAGAATCACACACGCTGTGGAGGAGGAAGAGCGGGAGGCCTTCGTCTCCCTGCCCCCGGAGACTGGAACCTGGCCTCCTCCTGTGGAGCTGGATGGTGGGGCTCAGGACTGAGGAAAGGAAGCCCTTCTCCATGGGGCACGGGGTTCAGCGGAGGATTCCCCGCAGGGCGTGGTGGGGGCCACCAGGTTGGGGGGCCGTGGACGGGGACTGGGCGGGAAGGCCATCCGCGGCTGCTAGTCCTCAGGCTGGCATGCTTCAGGCCATTCCGGGCCAGACGTGCCTCGGGTTTTTCCACCTCGAAATCGGGGCTGGGGCGAGACACAGAAGCACGGGCCCCGCTTGCTTCCCTCCGGCCGTTGCTTCCGATGCCCCTTTCCCCTCCGGTGCCCATTCACCTCCGACGCCCGTGAAGACCCGAATGGGCCGTGTGAAAGGGGGCCGAGGGACGCCGCTGCCCTCGGCCTGGGGGAGCTGCACCCCCACATCTGCCTTCGACAGACGGGAAGAGGCAGGAGCCGTGAGGAACGTCAGCGAGATGCCGACAGCTGGAACTCGTACAAAATCAGTGGGGCCAGGAGGAGCTGCGAGGCCCTGGAAGAAACGGGAGAAAATGCAGGGGGCGTGTGGGGTGGGAGCTGTGCAGGAGGCGGGAGGGACAGCAGCGGGGGGACCTGCAGCCCCCAGGAGCTGAGCTCAATCCAGTTGCCTTTGCTCTGTGGAGGCCAGAATGGTCAGGAAAGGGGCTTAAAAGTTGGGAGGGGAAGGGGGGGTGCTGACTGGCCGTCTCCATCACAGCAGCACCCGGGGGCTGCTGGGGGACCTGAGCCCTTCCCTGAAGAACTGGGCGGCTCGAGGGCCCCCAGGGTGAGTCTGGCTGTCCGTCATCACGTCTGTCGCCTGAACTCTTCACATGGTTTGTGACCTGCTTCCCCTGAGAAATGGAAGCCCCCCACTTTCCAATGGCGCAGAGTTTGCACGGATCCGTAGATGCCCTGGGGCGGGTCTGCCCCCTCACTGCCACCGCCCCTGCCGCTGCGCCCCCTCATCCTCGCTGGACTGGCCAAGGGGCTGCAGCTCTGCGTGGCAGCTGCCCCCGCCGCCCTGGTCTGGGCAGAGGGAGCGCAGGTGTGTGGGGAGCACGCCATGGGGCAGGAGGGGCGCAGGCCCTGAGCCTCGGCCAGCCCGCTCTGGCTCTCTGCAGTACCGGTGGCGCTTCCCTGTGCCCCCTCCCAAGTTGCACGGGCCTCCCCAGGCAAATGCGGCCAGCCCGATCTCCTCCCCACGCGTCCGAGTGGGGCTTCAGACCACGGGCCGTTGGTTAATCGCGGGGGCAGGCCGAGAGCCACGACCTCCGAAGAAAAGGCCGCACGTGGGTCGTGGGCTCCGGGCGACGGGGGCCGTGCGCTGCCTGCTTTTATCTGTGGAGGGCAGTGGGCGCGTTCCTGCAGTTCCTGTGTCCGTGTCACACACATTTTGGCGGTGGCAGAAATCCAGGAGGTGAGACGAGACGAGACGGCAGCCTCCTTCTCCCTCTTGGGCCCGTTTCGGCGCATTCCCACCAGAAAGCACGCGGCACCGTCCAACCCGTGCTGAAGGGGCAGGGGGTGCGTCGCGAGGCGGCTTTGTGCAAAATGTGAGCATTGGTCTGCAAAACTAACGTCTGATCTCTGCCCCATCCGTTTTCCCTCTCCGTGGCTTCTGCTGCATCCAACCTGGGTGGCCATGTGGCACCAAGGACCTGCGCCGCCCCCCCCCGGGGAAGCGCTGCCATTGGTTACATGGATACTGGATCCCCTCCCACCCACGCCCAGACCACAACTGGGGAAGTGCTAGGAAAACGGGGGGGGGCTGTCCCCCCAATGCCCCACCAACAGCCACGAGTGAAGGCACTATAAATTCCTCCTCTAGGAAAGCCCAGAGACACACGTGCACGCACACACACACACACACATGCGGATCCCTAAAGCAGCACAAGATTCCCATAAAATGGCCCCATGCACTCCTATGGAGCAGGGAGGGGCAGGGGCCCTCTGGCCCCCCTGGAAGGCCAGACTGGGGCCCCCGGGAGCCCACTGGCAAGTGGGGTTCTGTACCCCCGTTACGGGGAACGCCAGGAGCTGCAGCCTGTGGCTCTCCAACTGTGGCGTTCAAATGGCACCTGCCACACTCCAAGGGGGAGGCGAGCCCTCTGCCCCATCCCGTGCCCCACAAGAGCCGCACGTTTTCCTTGGCAAGGAGATCTGGAAGAAGGCACACGGAAAAGGATCCAGCCCTTTCGGGCTTTGGCCGTGGTGCGATTCTCACGGCTTCCCACCCACGGCGACACGGCTGCATCCAACCGTGTTTGGAACAGCTTGCCTGGCCATCTGAAGGGGCAACCCGATCCATGTTCCCCGTACGACTGGCGGGCGCATGCCGCGAGCTGCGGGACCTTTTCCTGCTGAGGCATGTGCAGGATTGGCCCTCGATCACCAGAGGCAGAGTCCCCGCTGACCTCCAGTTCCAGAATGAAAAGGGAATCCAAGTTTTCCTGGAACCTGCTTTAAAATGCAGCAACTCGGTCAAAGGAATGAAACAAACCAGACCCGACTTAAAAAATAAAACATTCCTTCAATCCCAAACATGAAATGCTTTAAATTCAGTTTTCATCCATTCGACTTCAGAAAAATCCAGTTCTTTACTCATTTATCTCTGGCATTTTGTACTGCATCTTTTCCTTGGAATGCTGCCGCAGTTGTAAAACTTGCGTGGAGAGGACCGAGCCCTGGGAATTCGCCCATTCGCAAAGAGCCAACTTCAGGAAGCGCCCGTTTTCACTGCCTCTGATGCTGCAAAACGAGGCCACCCTCCTGTTGTCCTTTCGTTGCTGCTGATCGTATGGAAGCGGCTCACCCTCAGCAGGGACCGGAATCGCGATGGGCATTTTGGGATGGACGCCTTCCAACTTTCTTGCATGCTTGGAAAAGCTAACGCACCAAACCAAACTCATCGCTTCCCACAAGCTGGTGCCTTCAAGTCAGATGGGGTGGACCACAGCACTCATCATCCCCAGCCAGCTGCACTGGCTGGGGATGATAAATGTTGTAGTTCGAGGCATGCAACGGGGGGCAGCAGCTGGGGCAACTTTGAGCTGGAACTGTGGGTGAGGCCGAGCCGTGACCCGCTTCTTCGGCCGAGGCGGCCCGCTCTTGCCCGCACCTCCCCTGCCGCCAGGCACCCGTGTGGACCGGCCTTCTCAGCTCTCCAGCTGCACGCTTCCTTTAATGCTCAGACGAGGCATTACATAAATCCCCTCTTCACCTTTTGCGTCCTGACTCAGATCTTTTACTATCTGGCCTCTTGCTCGGTTCACGGTTTTGAACCGCTCCAAACAAAGCACAGTTAAAACAAAGGGCTTGGGAGGCGCACAGACCACGGCACTCGGGCAGCTTCAAGAAGAGCTTTCTGGGCAGATGCCTTTACGGGGTAAAGTTTATCCTGTAATCTTTCCCTGTAAACCAGATTTTATTTCTCCCCATAAACTCCAAGCCCAATTTCTCTCTCTCTCTCTCTCTCTCTCTCTCTCTCTCTCTCTCTCTCACACACACACATGTTCATGCACAAACAGCGTAACTTAACATATCCAGAATCTTGCCTGAAACCCTGAGGGCTAGCTGCAGCTGTCAGTCAGCGCTGGCACCACTGGCCTGAATGGACCGGCACCTTGACTCCTGAGGCAGCCTCCTCCTCAGTTCCTACACTACGTTACAAGTAGGATCCACAGTGCACCCCCCCCCCGCCGTGCGCATGGCTGTGAGCAGCTCAGACAGTTTTGCTTCCCTTCTAGATCAAGCGCAGCTTTCCATGGTGCCCGAGTCCAGACAAACTCCGCTTAATCATAGCAACGGCCCCTCGAATAAAGCAGCCGCCAGGCTGCGGTTGATGGAGTTGGCTTGTTTCAACAAACCACAGTTTACATTTGCTTTCCCCAGCCCAGTGCCCTCTGGACGTCAGAAAATTGCAAGCCTGAGCTTTCTTTCACAACTTTCATGATTGAGTGAGTTCACTTTGTGAACTTTTCTGTGCGAGCACAAAAAGCACAGATTGCGACTGGGGGCACGAATCCAAGAGAGGCGGGCCGGCAAGCAACAGGCTGGCCGGACGAGAGCGCTGATGTTCAGCCCTGCCTCGCACCGATGTGGCCGGACACAGTTTGCTTGGGCTGAAATGTCAGATGTTTGGCCACACGTTCTGGGGGTTCAGGGGTGAAGGAAGGAAAGAAGCCACATGGCTTGGTTTTGAGGGGCTGGAATGTACGGCAGGGGCAGAGAGAGTGGAATTAAGCAAAGCTCCTTCTATCTTCTTGTCTTTTCTTTTCCCCAGAATTCTTGCTGTCACGGTCCTTCTGCAGGGAGATGCAGCTAAGACAAGAACGCACGCCGGCACATCCCTGAGCGACCGCGTCGAAATGAAGTATAACTTGGAACCAGAGAATCACAGAATGGTAGAGTTGGAGCGGGCCAAGAAGGCCTTGGAGTCCAACCTCTGCTGCTGCAGGACACCAGTTCACCCCATCCCACTCAAATGACCGTCCAGTTTCTTTTTGAATGCCTCCAGTATGGGGGAGCCCCCCACCCCTCCAGGCAGCTGGTCCCACTGCCGTGTTGCTCTGGCAGTGAGGAAGCTTTTCCTGATGTCCAGCCTGGATCTGGGTTCTTGCAGCATGAACTGATTCTTCCGCGTTCTGCATTCCGGCACCAGCGAGAAGAGATCTTGGCCTTCCTCTTTGGGGCAGCCTTGGAGGGACTTCCAGAGGGAGATCATGTCCCCCGTCGGCCTTCTCTTCTCGAGGCTGAGCATGCGCCGTTCTCTCCCTCTCTCCTCATAGCTTGATGGAGCCATGCTTAAGACTGTTGCGTTTGTCTTTCGGCAGCGAGTTCTGATTGCATCTCTGTCCAACCGGAAGGAGAGCGAGGGGGACACCAATGAAAAGGAAAGGGGGCAGAGGGCAAGCTCACAGCCCCTGCCCCACATGACTGGCCTTGGAAGGCCCATGGCAAGGCGTGGGTGGACCTTCTCTCTGCCATCCTCACCAGCCACTCCTGCTCCTCCTCCTCCTCCTCTTCCTCAGGGCTTCCCTTGCTTGCTGGCCCACAGTGTCTCCCCCCCCCCCCCCCTTTACCTCCACCGTCGTCCCGGCCGGAGCAAGAGGCAGGGAGCCGGCAGGCTGCAGCAGGGAAGAGGAGGAGCGAGGCCAGGGGGTCGGGCAGCGGGGGGGCTGGGGGGGCAGGCATCCTTCCACGCTGGCCCGTGTGCAGCGCCTCCTGCCGGCCCAGTGCGGAGCTCACTGTGGGGAGCAAAACTTCTCCCAGCCCCTGCCAGCGCTCTCAGGAAAAGCCCCCCCCCCCCCGGCACAAAGCCTCTCCCTCTGCATTGCCGACGGGCTAAGCCAAGCGGGGCGTCAGGCGTGAGCAGAGCCGGCCGCTCGGGGGACGGTGCTTGTGAAGGGCTGCAGCTGGGGCTGAAACCGCGGGGCGCCGAGGTCACCCTTGTGCCAGCACAGCCCGAGCGGCACCCCCGGAGAAAACGCTGCGCTTGCAACCGGGAACTCTGGGGAGGGGTGCTAAAGGGGGAGCCCCTCCCCATCCTGTCCCCGGCCAAGCGGATGGGAACGGATGCCTCCTGCCGAGGAGAGCCGCCACATTTTCCCCGCCACCAACGCGGGAGCCCTTGAGGAGCACGAGCGAGACTGGCCGGATCAGCAGAAGCAGCCGCTCCCAGCCCAAGGGGGCAGCTGCTGTGTGAGGGGCAGCCCCCCCGGGTCCTTGCTCGCGGGCAACAGAACGCGGGGAGCGTCTCCAGCGGAAGGCCCAGCTGCCAAACGCCTGAGCCGAGCCGAAGCGAAGCGTCTCCGGCCTGCACACGCGGCCGGCTGTTGGCGACGTCCTGGCGGAAGCCACAAGCCAGCGGCCGGCATGTCGAGCGCATTCTAATGCGGGCGCTCCACTTTTGCTGGCAGGGCAATGGAACATGGAGGCGCTATGGGTAAGACCGACCTGCTGCTTTCGCGGCTGACTTTTCGAGTGCACGATCGGGCAGCGGGTGGCCTGCATCTCGCTTTCTTCACCTGGCCAGTTGCAACAAAGCTTCGAAAGACGGCGCCAGCATCTAGCGCTACCTAGGCAGGACCAACTTCGGAACGGTGGTGGCATCCCTCCGTTCTCCTGCAGACACGGCGGTATTAAGGGCCATCTGAGCAGAGGAAGCCACACTTGGGCCGAGATGTGGAGAAAATGCCGACGACGAAATTCAGATCGGGGGACGCCACGACGCTGTGATGTTTTAATCAGCGGAATATTACCTCCTGCTGGTCTGACCTGGAGGATCAAGGTGTTCCAGGCCGGACCAGCATCAAAGGCGTGCGTGCTGGGCACCTGGCCGGGCCCGTGGCCCAGCAGGAGCCCGGCTCCTCCCCTCCTCCACAGCGGGCCGCTCGCTCTTCCCCAGACAATGGCAACGCTGCAGAGGAGGAGCTGGGGGGGCCCCGGGCCTGGCTGGCTTGCTCCCCAGTTTCCTGCCTCCCCTGAGGGGTGTGCTGACGTGGGGCGGGCAGCTCGTCCGAGCAAGACGGACTTCCTGCCCACTTCAGCGCCAATGAGTCCGTGGCAGCAGGCAGTTTGTACAAAACTGACCAGTTTGATGCTTCTTGCGTGCCACTTTGAAGAAATGTGCAAAATACAGTGACTTGTACAATGTGTGTGAAACGACACGAATTCTACCAATGTACATAGAAGCATAGAAACAGAGCAAGTCAGAAGGGGCTCCGGTGCCATCTAGTCTGACCCCGGCTCCAGCCAACTCCGCTCACGACATGCCCGCCATGTGCACGTTCAGCCTGTCCTTGAGCCCCCGCACCGAGGGGGCCTCAACGGTGCAAGTTGTGGCATTTGTGCAAAATCCTGCAGCTTTGTCAGAACATGCAGCCCCTCTTTGAGGTGGGAGTCCACGAGCCGGCCAGGCTGGCGGAACAGAGAGTCGCGGCCAGTGCCAGTGCCGGGCTGGCAAACCAGAGCCCGGGGGCCACACTGCAAAGGCATCGGCCTTTCGGCCCCCTCGGCACTCCTCCGACCCGCCCCTGCCGAGCCAGCAAGCGGCGGAGGGGATCGCGGCAGGGTGCGGGGCGCTCCGTGGGGCCCGTCCCACTCGCCTCTGCAGCCCTCCTCTGCTGGCCCGCCCGAGTCCCACATCCAGAGGCAGGGAGTTCCACGGAAAGGGGCCAGCGGCTGGCAGCTCCCCGTGCCAAGGGTCCACGTGGGACAGACTGTCCAGGGGTCCTGGTCCCACGCTGTGCAGGGCTTCCTGGACTAGTGCTAGGAACATAAACTTCAACCAGGGGAGCGCTTATTTATTTACTTAGAATATTTTTGCCCATCCTTAGTGCAAGGTCAGAGCTGAGCAAAGGAATCCTGGGGGAGGGGTGGTGAGAGGAGCAGCAGGGGGGCGTTTGCTGGATGTGTGGTCCCTGTTAAAAAGCCCCCTCCTCTCGTGCGGCTGGGGGTGGGTGCTGGGAAGGCACAGAACTTTTGCTGGCATGGAGGGGGGCCTCGCCTGCTCCGGCCCGGGGCGGCCTGACCGAGCCTGGACCACCTCGCCTGCAGGTGTGCAAGAGAGGGAGGCAGGCGGCAACAGCCCTGTGTGGGGAGAAGTGGGGAGAAGCAGCCCCGCTGCTGAGGCAGGAGCGCTGTGCAGGCCCAGGCACGCTCGGTTTAAGTGCAGACCGTGTGCCCACATGAAGCCAGAAGGGAGAAGCTGCCGGGAAGGGGGTCCCGTTGCCAGATCCCAGCAGAGGAGGTGCCTCCGGGGGCGGTGGGGGGGCGGATTGGGAGCCTCTCCATCGCAAGCATCCGACAGAGAGGTCACACTACTGCAGGGCCAGACAATCAAACCATAAGCAGGAACATCCTCTGCCCACGTCTGTGGCTCAGAAGGCCACCACTGCAGAGTTAAGTTCCCGGCGAGGGCACGTTATCACTGCAAAAATCTACTTCTGTGCGCATGGACAACTTCGGCTGTGCAGCCATCCGGGCCGTGCCTGGGCAGGACTGCCCAAGCCTTTGCCAGCCTTCCCGAGAGCCGCCAAGCACATGTGCCACGGCGACACTTGCAGAGCGCCGCGTTCTCGGATTTCCCAGGCGGCCAAGCGCCAGCCCCGCGGCACCCCGGCTGGGGGTGCAGGGGTGAGAATTTGCTCTTTGCTTGCAGAACATACGAGGGTGCCCAACAAACGCATACGCACAGGTATACCCACACTCCCTGCAAGCTGTCAGACCCACGCTCACATGCATCTTGTTCCCAGTTCCATCTGCCCAACGTCCTAACTTGCCACAAGCTCCCCCACAGACGCAGCCGGCCCCACTCTGCTCTGTGGGGAAAGCCGCGCTCATCTCTCGGCCGGCCGATCACCGCGCGCCCTCCATTCACACAGAGCAAGCAGTGCCTGCGAGCACGAGCAGGCCGGGCGTGAGACCCGGGCGAGACGGTGCCGGCAGTCTCAAACATCACCCGGTCCTCCGTCCAAACACCCACACGTTCCAGACCAACGTTTGAGTGAAGAGGCCGTGTGTGGGATCCGCAACCGACTGCCTCTTCCAGCAAGGACTCAGGGCTGCTACTTGGCTGGCGAGGCGGACTGCTGGTCAGGCAGGGTTGTTGAAGCCTGGGAACAGACGGCCATCGTTTGGGCCCCTGAGAAGACAGGCTGCGCTGGGAGAAAAGGACGAGTTGCCGGGGGACTTGGAAGGCATGCGGAGACTTCCCCATCGGAACCAGTGGATTCTGGGGGTGGAACTCTTGGGAAAGGCAGAGCTCGGGCCCCGACCCGCTAGCCAGAAGCTTCCCTGAGCGGGTCACAAGATTTTGCTTTCTTTATAGGAAAGACGCTGCCCCCCTTTGATGGCGCGTTGCCAAGGGGTGGCCAGAAACAGAACTGTGGGCAGACAGACATGTGCAGGGGAGTAACTTCCGCTACGTCTTGAACACAATCCAGCCACTGTGGCTCCCCGAGGGCAGGACCAACTGCAGATCTGAACACAAGCCGGAGGTTGGCCGGCGTCTGCACCCTCCCAAATTTGCAACATGATGCACACCACAATAGCAACGCATTCAAAATGTATGTGAAAGATGCAAACATTCAAAATGGCTCACAAACATGCTTTAATCAATGGGACGAAAATGTAGACAATCCCCCAAAACCCACAACTGATGTGCACAACTGGGGAAATACCCACAAAATACACACACATTGTCATGAGAGAAGGAAAACAGAAACTCAGATCCTGACATGGGCGCAGACCAAATGAGCCTCGGGTGGGAAATGGGGAACCCACGAAGACCGAACTGGGCGGTCACACAGGATGGCCCTGCAGACTCGCTTCTTCCTGGGCAAGGCTGGCAGCGAGCGGCTTCAAGCCCCCTCCACTGCGCCTGACTGGCGTATTTCATTTATACTCCCCTTGTTTTCCTTCCGGGAATTGCTGGCGTCTTACACGGTCCTCCTCCTCACAAGAACCCTGTGAGGTGGGCCGGGCTGGCTGTCTGTGGCTGGCCCAGAGTCCCCCGGGGAGCAACGTGGCCGAGTGGAGCCTAGAACCCGGATCTCCTCGCTCCCAGTCTTACGCACGCACTGTCTTCCTCCAGTCCGACTCCCTCACCACTGCACCAGCTTGCTTGCTTCATGCGCTCATTTAAAGTTTTTCTGTGCTGTTCCATCACTGAAAGAGTCTCTGGACGGCTTGCAAAGAACAAGCTTCGGGGCTTTGGGCCCCAGCTGCTCCTCTGCTGCGTGGCCAGAGAGATGGGCGTGGAGACCTCTGGGGAATGCCTGGTCGCTTCCTGTGCTGGGGAGGCACAATCTGCAAGCCCAGCAGCCGCCGTGCTGCTCGAAAGCGCATGGATTCCCGTCCGAATCAAGGGAAGGAGTGAGGAAACGGCTCTGAAGTGGGAGCAAACCTTCCCGCTCAGCGCACAGCCGGAGAGAGGCCCGTCCGGCACCTGGGCCTCATGCAAGCCGCCTGACGGGGTGATAAAGTGCGGGCGAGAAGGGCCAACCTCCGCCTCACCTCGCACAGAAAATGGCAGCCCGGGCGCACGGCGCCCGAGCTCCCGCCGCATGCCACTGGCTCGGTGGCTGGCAGCCAGCCAGGGAGCACTTCTTCCGGGCTGGGCTGCCGCCCTCCGACACCCATGGGGACTCTCGGCCGGTCGGCTTCGTGCTGGCAGCGCCCCAGGAAGCATTGGTGGCGCTTCTGTGCCAGAAGAAGTATTCTTGGAGCAGAGGGGCCGGTGGTGCGGGGAGCTGTGCGGAATCACAAGAGCAAAGGCGGATCTGCGTCATCTTGGAAGGGCCCCGAGGTGGGGTGACGGCCACAGCCGCCGGCTCAGGATCCCGTTGCCCCCAGAGGCTCTGCCGTGGAAGGATCACGCGGCGGCCACTGAAGGGCGTCTGCCTGCCCATCCCAGGAAGAAGCCTCCTTGGTGCGGAGTTTGGGGTTCAGTCGCTCTTGCTAATAGCTATGTCACATTGCTATTTAATGACCTTTAAAACAGACCGTAAACCACCCTTCCTCCAGGAGGGATTCCAGGGCACAAGAATTCAGCACCAGAAGGGCGATTTTTAAAAACAACCGATTACCCATCGTGACAATAACAACAGACAGCGGGAAAGGTAACGCAACGACCCGCAAGAGCAGCACAAGACAACCCAGGAACGCCTGCACGGGAAGAAATGTGTCTGAAAGGAGCCGGTGCCGGATGAGCGCCCAACCTGAGGAAGAGATGGGCCTGGGAGGCAGCTGAGTCTGTGGAGAGCAGAGATGCGGAACGTGTGGGCCTCCGGATGGGCTTGTGCTGCATCTCCCATCGGCCTGTGCTGAGGTGTGGAGGGAGCTGCAGGCCACAGACTCCTGGGGCCACGCCAGAGCTGTTCCGCCTGACCCAGGCGGGTATCCTCCCGATGTGCTGGACGACAGCTCCCATCATTCCCGAGCAGGGTTGGGAAGGGTCTCCTGACTCCGGAGGACAGCTTCCCAGGTCCCTATTGTGGGGACGGGCCAAGGCGCCACCCCCTAGCCCCCCCCCTCTGGGCCTGGGGCAGCGTCCGTGCGTTGCCGCAGCTCCTCAACCGCCTCCACGGCCTCGGATCTCCCCAGCACTCACCGTCATCGCAGAGGTTCAGTTTGGACGCGTTCTTTCCCTCAGGCAGCTCCTCGAGGATGGACCCGTTCTCTCTCTCGCCCAAGGTGTGCAGGTACATGGCCTTGTTCTCCATCCCTGTCTCTGCGGGTGGCACACAGAGCGCTCAGTGAGAAGCTGGCAGGGGGTCCCGGGGACCGTGAGGCAGGGGCTGAGAAGCCCGCTCGGGGTGGCGAGGGGCGCGAAAGAGTCAGGGCGATGCCGTGCGCGGGACGCGGCCGCACGTGGGTGACCCCCGGCTCCCCAAAGAGAACAGAGGGAGAGTCGGAGGGGGCCGAGAGGACCCTCGAGACCCCCCCCCCACTCCTCCTCTGCGTGTGGCCACCCAGCGGGCTGCAGGCCTGCAACTTTCCAGCTGAGCAGCCCGCGGGCAAATGCATGTTTCCGGCGTGTGGCTGCAGGGGGCTGGGCATGTCCCATCTAAGCTGCACAGCATCACACTCTGGTGCGTCTCTTTCATGTCTCCTTCACGGAATCATCGTGCTGGAAGGGGCCCAGGAGGCCATCTGGTCCCGCTCCCGGCCCTGTGCGGGACTCAGGTCTCCCACCCAGATGCTAACCAGCCCTGACCCTGCTTAGCGGCCAGGATCAGGCAGGATCAGGCCCTGCGGGCTGTATGGCAGCTGGGCTCCAGCCAGACCTCCCGGAAGCTCACGGCAGGGTAGAGCATTGTCGCTGCGGCCGCAGCCCCTAGAGCCACACACGCACCGCCGTCTACTCTCCGGTCTGTCCAAAGGCACGTGGATTGAACCCGCCCACTTCTGTGCGCGCATCACGTGCTCTGCCACGGGGCCACGGCTGCTCCCTGCCGCAGAACGCAAGCCTTGCCCCAAGACCTCCCCTTAGGACGCGGGCTTTGGCACCTCAGACGGGGCAGCGCTCAGGGGAGGCTCATCCAGGAGTCCTTAACCCCCCTTGCTGGGCTGCCGCTCCTGCCCCCCAGCCCCCCTCGGGCACACTGGGCTGCAGTCTCCTCCTCGGCCAGGCTGGGCTCGGCACCGTTCCGCACGCCGGAGAGAGGCACCCGCTCGCCTCCAGCCAGGAGCACCGCGGGGGCGGGGGCCGGACGCTCGTGAGGAGCCACGTGTCCCACGGGCCGGGCAGGGGCTGTGAAGCCCCCAGGCGCTTGGCACCAACACGGAGCCAAACCAAGCCGGGGCAGGGGTGAACCAGGGGCGTGTCCCCCCCACTGTTATGCGGCTGCAGGGAGCCGGTGCGCAAGGGGACGTGGCTTGGTGCAAAGCATGCGCTTCACAGGAGTCCGGGCTCACCCTCGCCTCCTGGGCATCTCCAGTGCAAAGGGGAAGATTCGTTCATTTGATGAATCTGCTTAGGGAACGTTTACCCCATTCTTCACCCAAACAAGGCCCTCAAGAGTGGCCTGCCCCAGAGCAATCCTAAACCAATCCCTGCCCTCAAGTTTGCATCTAAAAGACGTGGCAGAAAAAGAAAAGAGTGGGGAGAGGGGAAAAGCAGCCAAGGTCAGGCCGCAGGTCATGTTTTCCCGGCAGGACCTTCCGTCCTCCTCAGGCTACATCGCCTGGGGAGCCCTTGGGCTCTCTCACACGAGGCATCCACGGCGAAAGGGGGCAGCGCTCTGAGAGGGGTGGCGTGCACTGGTGTCCTGCACCAGCGGGGCTTGGACCCGCGGGCCTCCCTGGCCCCGTCCAGCTCTGCGGTTCTGCGGTTCCATAACTGAAGGGACTGGCCGGAGGCTGTTGTTGACCCGGCCTCTTTGGGGTTCTGCTGCTGGGCAGCAACTTCTCCTAACCTCGTGCAGGGCTCCACTTGCGCGTCTCACGGTCTGAGCTTTGCGGCAGTGAAGTGAGCGGGAAAGGATCTGGGGGCGGTTGTGGCAACGCAGCACAAAAGTCGGCCCAGCGCGTAGCTGCTCTGCAGAAGGCAGGCTCCCTACTGGGCATCTTCAGGGGTGGAGCAGACAATAGAGCTGACAAGATCCCACTTCCCTTACACCAAGCATTGGTGCGATTCTGCTTGGAATACAGTTCTGGCCACCTTGCCTGAAGGAAGGCATTGACTTGGAAGAAACACAGAAACAGAGCGAGTCAGAAGGGGCCTCCCGGGCCATCTAGTCTGACCTCCGGCACCAGCCGGCTCCGCTCACGACATGCCCACCATGTGCACGTCCAGCCTGTCCTTGGACACCCGCACCGATGGGGCCTCAACAACCTCCCAAGGAAGCCCATTCCACACCCTCGGGGTCCCGACGGTCAGGAAGTGCTTCCTGGCATCCAAACGAAACCTTGGCTCCCTGAGCTTGGCTCCGTTGGAGCGCGTCCTGCCTTCCTCTGCAGGGGAGAACAGGTCTCTCCCCACCTCCGTGTGACACCCCCTCACATATCTGTATGTCGCCAACAGATCCCCTCGGAGTCTCCTGCAGGCGGAAGAGACCCAGTTCCCTCCGTCTCGCCTCATACGGCATCCCCTGCAAACCGGCCACCAACCTTGTGGCCCTGCGCTGCACTGACTCCAACCTGGCTATATCCTTCCTGTAATGAGGGGCCCAAAACTGAGCACAAGGCTCCAGTTGCGGGCGCACCAGAGTCATGTAGAGTGGTAGTAATACCTCTCTCGATCTAGAAGCCACACTTCTGGCTATGCAACCACGGGTGGTGTTCGCCCTCTTGGCCACCACATCGCACTGCTGGCTCATGTTCAGCCTGCAGTCAACCAGCACCCTGAGGTCCCTTCCACAAGTGCTGCTCTCCAGCCACTTGCCCCCTAACCTGTACTTATGACACCCATTCCTATGCCCCAAGTGCAAGACCTTGCACTTTTCCACATTGAACGCCATCCTGTTGTCTCCTGCCCACTTCCACAGTCTGTCCAGATCCTTTTGGATCTGGAGTACCTGCTCCTTAGTTGTGGTCACTGCTCCAGTTTTAGTGTCGTCTGCAAATTTGATCAGCAGACTGTTCACCCCTTCTTCCATGTCGTTAATGAAAAGATTAAGCAGGATCAGCCCCTGGGGGACCCCGCTTGTCACTGGCCGCCATCCCCACGATTCCCTGCTCATGGCTACCCTCTGCTTTCGGTCAGTCAGCCATGCCCTAATCCACCGGACAGTGCTTTGGTGTATCCCAAAACTCCCCAGTTTCTCCACCAGGATATCATGGGGCACTTTGTCAAAGGCCTTGCTGAAATCCAGGTAAACCATCATCCACTGCATCCCCTCCATCCAGCCATCTCGAAACCGTGTCATAGAATCCCACATGGTTTGTCTGGCAGGACCTGTTTTTGCGGAAGCCGTGTTGTGTGGCTGCCAGCCTCCCTTCCCTATCTAGCATCACTAGATCTCTCTCCATTATGAGCCTTTCCATTGTTTTTCCTACAATGGGCTTAAGGCTAACCAGTCTATAATTCCCCTTGACCTTTCTACTATCCTTTTTGAAAATTGGGACCACTGATGCCACCCTCCAGTCCTCTGGAACTTCACCCGTTCTACACAAGGCCTCAAAAATGGAGGCCAGCGGGCGTGAGAGAACCCCTGGCAACTCTCTTAAGTACTCTCGGGTGTAACCCATCAGGGCCTGGCGCCTTTGTAATGTCCAATGCCCTGAGGAGCCCCTCGACTTCAAGGGGGGTGACTCTTATCTGTGCCCCTAAGTCCCCGGCCTCATCTAATCTCCTGTGCGGATCTCCCCCGTCCTGCTTTGGGGAGAACACAGAGGCAAAACAGTCATTTAGCCTCTGTGCCTGTTCCCTCATGTCAGTCACAAGTACAGAGAAGGGCGACAAAAATGATCCGGGGACTCCAGAAGCCCCCCTGGGGAAGCGGCTACGACAACTGGAATTGTTCAGCTTTGGGAAAGGGTGAGGACAGGGAGACAGGACAGATGTTACGGGTTAGACTGTGTGGACTTTCCTCCTGTTTCCTATCTATATGGCTGTATTTATATTGTATTTTAATTTTATTGTGTTCTATGGTTGTTTGCCATTGTTATTTATTTTTATCTGTATTTTGTATACAATGCACTATAAGCCGCCTAGAGAGCCTCCGGCTATGGGGTGGCATACAAATGCAATAAACAAACAAATAAATGTGTTTACAATAATGCTTGGTGTGGAGAAAGTAGAGAGTGAGACATTTTCCCTTCTCCCCAAACACTCAGACTTGGCATCATCCCAAGTAGCTGATTGCTGGGAGGTTTAGGAAAGAGAAAAGCAGCGCTTCTTGGCATGGGTTGCAGTTAACTATGGAATTTGCTCTCCTGGGAAGTGACGACGGCCACCAATCTGGATGGCTTTAAAAAGGGACGGGACAGATTGATGAGGGAGGAGGCCGCCCGTGGCTACTAGCCCTGCTGGCCCTGGGCTCCCTCCTTGACCGGGGGCCGCATGCCTGCCCACGCACGCCAGTGGCTGGGGAGCTGGGCAGTGGAGGCCTTGCACCCGTCCTGCTGCAGGGCTCCTGGGGGCAGCCGGGTCGCCTCCGGGGGTGCCGAGCGCTGGGCTGGGTGGGCCTCGCGTCGGATCCTGCAGGACTCTTCTTGCGTTATCATGCCCTTAAAAGATCTCCCTTTGAGGTTTCCCCTGAAAAACCCCGCTCCACCTGGCAGGAGGTGTGTGTGTGTGGGGGGGGGGGCCTTTTGCCGCAAAATCCTCAGAGAAGGAAATGAGAGGGGATGCGCACGGGCCGCTCTTCCAGGTGCCACGACACCTGCTCGTGCGCCCTCGTGAAGCGTGACCACAGTGCCGGGAAGGGGCGTGCAGGAGGCAGCAGCTGCCGCGAGAAGCCCTCGCCCCCTTCCAGGCGCGCCCCGCGGGTCCTTCCATCGCTCAGATGGCTGCGTGCGGCTACGCGAGGGCATGCCAGAGGGTGCCCGGGGGCCGGGTGAGTCCTCCGAGCGCAGGTAGGCCGCCCAGGTGCCAGCACGGGGCAGTGCCCCCGCCCCCGCCCCGCGGCAGCCCGGGGCGCCACTCACCTGCAGCCCAGGCGCGCGACCCGCGGGCGGCGCTCGGTCTCTGCCAAGGGCCGGGCTCCGGGCTCCGGGCTCCGGCGAGCGGAGGCAATCGGCGGGTCGTCCTCCCGGCCAAGGGGTTTCCTCCCGGCCGCCGCTAGCTAGGCACCTCTGGCAGCCCCCTCCATGCGCAACCGGGCGCCGGGGAGGGTCCGGCCGCCTTGCTGGGGACCGCGGGCCGGGCGCCCGGGGCAGCTCCCTCCGGCACGGCGGGCGGCGCTCGGGGCAGTCGGCGGCTCCTCCGCGGCGCGGCGCTTGTGCCCGCAGAAGTTGCGGGGCGCCTTTAAAAGTTGCTCGGGAAAGCGCGGCCCGCGCGGGGAGGAGCGGCGCGCCCCCTGGTGGCGGCGCCCCGGAGGCGCGGCCTCCCGCCCCCCTTCGCGGAGGCAGCGCAGCAGCGTCAGGGGGTCCGGGGGGGGGGCGAGGTGTGTCCTGGCGAACAGCTGGCGAGAGGTGCCGCGCAGCAGCCGCGCAAGGACGGCGTCCTAGGAGCGGGCGCCCCGGGGCGTCTTTTCCCACCCAGCATCCCCAGCCGGCCGGGCAGCCAGGTTCGGGACGGCCCCTCCGGAGGGGCTCTTGGGCGAGGGCTCGCAAGTGCTAGCGATCAGAAGAGTCTTTGCGCTGCGCCCCTTCAGCCTTTCTTCCTTAATGGGGTTTTTCCTGATAGGAAGAAAGATGGAGGGGGGGCACAGGGGGGCTACAATGGAGGACAGTGTCATCTGAGGTAACCCCCCCCCGCAAAATTCTGTGAATGAGGCAAGAGCGATTGCACAATAAAAGTCGAGCACGAAACTAAACGTGAAAACTGGGGAGTCCCCCGGGGCCGCAGCTGGGGAATCTGGGGCTCTGGGCCTCGGGGGACCCTCCTCCAGCGCCTCAGGCGCAGCCGCCGTTTGCAAGCGCGTGGATGGCGCTTCTGCGCCCCCTGCCCTGCCGGGGCTCCCGCGCTCGTGCCTCCCCAGTTCGCGAAGCCTGATGAAGCAGCCTTGCAGGCAGGGGCTGCGCCCTGGCTCTGGGCACGCGCCCTCCCGCGTTTGGGACTCCCTCGAGCCGCAGCGCCGAAGGACGGCGAGAATAAAACGAAATCATGCCGCGCCAGCTGCCTTTGCCCGTAGAGAAGGCGAGCAGATGCCGCCAAGTGAAATGCGACAATGACGGCAGCGGTTCTCTTCCTCTGGTACCAGACCAAGCGCCAGGATCTGGGCAGCTCCAGGGCGCCCTCTGCTGGGCAAGTGCCAGAATCACGGCCCTGGTTCTGCCCGCCGTGTGTATGTCTAGCCCACCCTTGCGACTAGGGACCTTCCTGCCACGGTTCTTTTGTATCCTGCAGTCCCTAGACATTTTTCCGAACCCTGTGACTAGTTCTGGGTATCCCGTTTTATGCAGGAGAACAATAAAAGTGGTTAGACCATAGGTTGGTGATGACCTACAAAGCCCTCAACGGCTTGGGCCCTGGGTATCTAAAGGAGCGCCTGCGTCCATATATGCCCTCCTGTCCCTTGAGATCAGCAACAGATGCCCTTCTCCGGGAGCCCTCCGTGAAGGATATTAGGAGGGTGAGGACCCGGAGGAGGGCCTTCTCTGCGGTGGCGCCCCACCTATGGAATGCGCTCCCCAGAGAGGTCCGCCTGGCGCCGTCGTTATTTGTTTTTCGGCGCCAGGCCAAGACCTTTTTATTTAAAACTTATTTTAAGTGTTAATTTATTGGCTATTTGTAGGATTTTAAAAAAATTTAAGCCGAGATGCACCGGGTTTTAATATTTTTATTGTATAACTTTGTTTTTGTTGTGAGCCGCCCCGGGGCTTTGTTGCGATGGGGGCAGCATAAAAATGTTTTAAATAAATAAAGTAGAGAAGAGCAACCTGGGTGAGGTGGGGGTGCTTGGAAATGTACACGACAAGGCTGTCTGAGGAATCTCTTTAGGGAGGGGGAGGAAGGATCGTTAGAACACACCTGGATAACTTGTCGCAGGTAGAAGCATTTTGGTGTGAAATAATCTTTCCTTGATTGCCCTCATTGATGGGGCCTTAACCACCTTCCTTGGAAGCCCATTCCATATTCTAGGGGTCCTAACCCTCAGGATGGACTTCCTGCCATCCCAGCTGAAGCCTGTTGCTTGAGCCTTGCCCCACTGGAATGCATCCCGCCCTCCACTGCCGGGAACATCAGCTCGCGGCCCTCCCCCACATGGCCTCCCCTCACATGGCCTGTGCGGGATCATCCCCTCGGGGTCTCCTCTTCTCCCTGCTGAAGAGACCCAGCCCCCTCTATCTCTGCTCATATGTCATCCTTCCCAGCCTATGTGCTGTTCTTGCGGCCCTGTGCTGAACCGATTCTAACCTGGCTCTGTCTCCGCTCCAATGGGCAGCCCAGACAGGGACACACAACTCCAGGTGTGGGCGCACCAGTCAGGCAGAGCGGGGCCAATGGATCCCGAGGTCTGGAAGCCACGCTTCTGGCTAGACATGCAAGGGTGGCGTTTGCCTTCTCAGCCACCACAACACACTGCTGGCTCACGGTCAGCCCGCCATTGACAGAGAAGGAGGGCCTTCTCTGTGGTGGCGCCCCGCTTATGGAATGCGCTCCCCAGAGAGGTCCGCCTGGCGCCGTTCTTATTTGTTTTTTGGCACCAGGCCAAGACCTTTTTTTTTTTAAAATGTTATTTTAATTGTTGAATGTATTTATTGATTTTATATCTAAGCTGGATGTCTCCAGGTTTTTAATGTAATTGTATAGTTATTTATTTGTACTGGAAGCCACCCCAAGGCTTTTGCGAATGGGGCGGCATACGAGTGTTCCAAATAAATAAACAAACACATGCCCCACGATCCCCTTCACAAGTGCTCCTTGTCAAAGGCCTCACTGAAATCCAGGTAAACCACGTCCACCGCATCCCCTCCATCCAGCCACCTCAGGACCTTAGGAGCAGGTACTCTGGATCCAAAAGGATCTGGACAGGCTATGGAAGTAGGCAGGAGACAACAGGATGGCGTTCCATGTGGGTAAGAGCAAGGTCTTGCACTTGGGGCATAGGAATGGGCGTCATAAGCACAGGTTAGGGGACAAGTGGCTGGAGAGCAGCACTTGTGAAAGGGATCTTGGGATACTGGTTGACTGCAGGCTGAACTTGAGTCAGCCGTGTGACGCGGTGGTCAAGAGGGCGAACGCCACCCTTGGTTGCATAGCCAGAAGTGTGGCTTCTGGATCGAGAGAGGTATCACTGCCACTCTACACGACTCTGGTGTGCCCGCAACCGGAGTATTGTGCTCAGTTTTGGGCCCCTCATTACAGGAAGGATATAGCCAGGTTGGAGTCAGTGCAGCGCAGGGCCACAAGGTTGGTGGCCGGTTTGCAGGGGATGCCGTATGAGGCGAGACTGAGGGAACTGGGTCTCTTCAGCCTGGAGAAGAGGAGACTCAGAGGGGATCTGCTGGCGACATGCAGGAATGTGAGGGGGTGTCACACAGAGGTGGGTCATGACCTTTTTTCCTCTGCAGTGGAGGTCAGGACACATCCTAATGGGTGTCTGATGGATGTGCTCTGTGATCCTTTTTGCTTTTTGGTAAGTTCTGCTTTAGAAGGCAGTAATATTTTCTGCCCCTCCATGGATCACTGCCTTGCCGTGGCGAAGGGGCTTGTGTGGCGCAAGGAAGCCATGAGCTCTGCCGTGCTGGGCCACCCAGGACAGACAGGTCACAGCAGAGGGCTCTGACAAAACGTGATCCACTGGAGAAGGAAATGGCAACCCACTCCAGGACTCTTGCCATGAAAACCCCACTGTCCATGGGTTGTGATGGGTCAGGCATGACTTTGTGACTAACAACAATATTTTCTGGCCTAGCGCTTAACAAAGACTCAAATACTTTGGCCACCTGATGAGAAGGAAGGACTCCTTGGAGAAGAGCCTGATGCTGGGAACAATTTATGGCAAAAGAAGAAGGGGACAGCGGAGGATGAGGTGGCTGGATGGAGTCACTGGGGCAGTCGGCATGAGCCTAGGTGGACTCCAGGGGACGGTGGAGGACAGGAAGGCCTGGGGGAGTGTTGTCCATGGGGTCGCGATGGGTCAGACACGACTTTGCGACTAACAACATCAACAACAAGAAGCACTTAACAATTTTGTCTGAACAGCTTCCTTTCAAGCTTCTTGTTGAGAAGATATGTAGAAAAGGTGGGGACCTGTTCTCCCATGCCAAGCTCAAGGATCCATGGTTCAAATTGGATGCCAGGAAGTACTTCTGATGGTTAGAACCCCAAGGGGGTGGAATGGGCTTCCAGGGAGGTCGTTGAGGCCCCATCGGTGCGGGTGTTCAAGCTGGACGTCCACATGGTGAGCATGTCGTGAGCGGAGCCTGCTGGAGCCGGGGGTCAGACTAGATGGCCCGGGAGACCCCTTCAGACTCGCTCTGCTTCTATGTTTCTGTGCCTTTGCATTGGCCTCTAGATGAGCGATGGATCTGCGCCAGAGGCCTCACCAGACTGGGCCTGGACAAGCCGCGACAGGTCAGTTCGTGCCTGGCAAATGGGCGGTGGATTCTGTGAGGACCGGCCATCCCAACTTCTCCCACCGCTACTGGGAATCCCGTCTCCTGGAGGGCAGAGCCTGGAGCAGCTGCCTCAGCAAGGGAGTGTCCCGGGCATGTCTGGGGCAACATGGGGCTGGAAACAACCCCCCCCCCCGGCTTTCCTGCTCTTCTTAAGGTGACGCTGAGGTCTGAGGCTGCCCAGGACGATGCTGCTCTGGTGTGTCTCCCCGGCCCTCTGCTCTGTGCTGCTCCACTCCGGTTGTATGAAGCGGTGCCTCAGTTTCCCTGAGAATGGACCGAATCTACAGATCCAAAGGGACAGGTGTGTCTCTGTCGGTTCCATGTATCAGGAGAGGGGACAACATAGCAAGAAAATGACTGAATCTGACAGTTCTGGGCTCTGCCACACCTGAATTGTGAGGAGTTCCGTTTCTTTCTGAAAAGGAGGACGCGCCCTGGGAAGGGGGCCCTTGGGACGGTCCTCCCACCTCCCCCCACACACAAACTCCACGGTTTCCTTGCTTGCTTTTATTAGCGGGCAGCGCGAAGCGTTTCAGGAGGAGGATCGAGGGAGGGGATCCCTGCAATCTCACGTGGGAGGAAGCCCCACCACAGACAGGGGGATCTACTTCCATGTAAAGGCATGCAGGATTTGGCTGGGAAGAGGTGTTTGCAGGGGGGTCTTCAGCAGCAGGCCCAGATCCGTTCTTCCGAGGACAGGTGAGGCGGGGCTCCTCCGACAAGGCAAGCACCCAGCGGCCCCGCAGTCGCCCTCACCCAGCCTCTCTCAGGAACGCCTGAGGAAAGCCGGAACGAATGTTTCAGGTCGTGGGTGCACAAACGGGGGGAGGGCAGAGGGGCCCTCAACACACAGTATTCGTTGCAGCACGATGGGCGGCATTATCGGGATGGGAAAAGCAGAGGGAGCTCACGGGGCTGCTGGGAACATGGGGCTCCTCCGTGCAGGCCTTACTCTCCAGGGCACTCTCCTCGTCAGCCGCATCGGAACACGCAGGGAAGGGAGCCGGTGCAGGGAAGGGAGCCGGTGCAGGGAAGGGAGGGCCCAGCGGCAGCCTGCATCCCACGTGCCCCGTTGGCCTTGGCGGGCCGGATATGGGAGCCACAGGTGGGAACAGAGTGCCGACACCATGCGTGCAGAGTGCTCCCTGCGCGTGCCACTGGAGGGCCACATGGCGCCCCCAGTGGCCTGGCCGGGCATCGCAGGCAGCTGTGCGCTGCACACCTGAGCAAGGCGCTTCTGTAGCACACCTTCCCCAAGCCCTGTGTGCGGGACATGTTTGAACGGAACTCCCATCATCCCCATGCAGAGCGCCCCAGTGGGGATGGTGGTTGTAAGGGGAAGGGTCTTCGCACCCCTGAGCGCCTGGCCTGGTCCTTCCGGCCGCTTGCACTCGACTCCGGGGGGCTGTTGACCCCTGGTGGGCCGACTTGCCCCAGGGCCCCTCCCGCGGCAGAGGGAGCCCTTCCTTGCCCCTTGGGGAGGTTTCCCACCCGGGGGCATTTTCCCCAGGACTCCAGTGGAAGAGCGGTGGGCAAAAAGCCCTGCGTTCCTGCAGAAGGCCCACCCTGCAGGGTTGGTGTTTTGCTAAGGACCAAGAACAGGGAGCAGAGCAGCTGCAATGGGAGGGATGCAGTTCGAGTCCCTTGTCGAGGAATCGCCGGGCGCAGGAAGTCACGCACATTCCTTCCACGAGACCCCCGTGGGCAGACTCACCAGCGGCAGCACACCAGCGGGTATCGGCAGGTGTACTGCACCTGCAGCTCGCCCCGCCGGCAGTGGCCCGATCGGCAGGTGTGGCCGTGCAGATAGCAGGGCCCCCGTGCCTGGCTGAAGGCTGCGCGAAAGAGAAGGAACCGCTGAGGGAGAGAAAACCTTCCCTGGCAGCAAGTCAGTCCGGCTTGGAGAGGCTCCCCAGGCGGGCCCCCCTCTGCTGCTCCCAGGGCCGGCCCTCCCAGCGAGAGATTAACGGGGACCCCTCTGTGGCCAGGGGCACAGCGCCTCCCCCCCCCCCAGGTCTTCCCCTGACAAAGGGGGGGGGCCACACGTCTTGCGGGAGGGGAGCCCCGGACGCCCACCTGGGACCGCCAGCAGCAGCACGAGCCACACAGAGCAGAGCAGGAGGAAGAGCTTCATGGCGGAGCGTGTCTCCCAGAGTCTTCTGGCGGCCGGAGGAGGAGACGGGGAGGCTCTGGACGGGGCAGGGAGGCAGCCCTTTTTATTGACCTGCGGGCCTGTTGAAATCTTGCGGGTGGCCCGTGTCGTTGGAAGGATGTGTGCTGCAACCTCCGGAGGACAGGCGGCTAACGGCCAACTGCCGCTCTCAGCCCAGTGCGATGTGTCCCCCTCCCGCTCGCTCCTGGCCCCCCTGACCCACCTGACCCCAAGACGTGGGGCTTCTCCAGGTTCCTTGCCTGCATGGCGATCGAGCGAGCAAGGTGGGGGGGCCGGCTGCCCAGGGGGCTTCATGGGCACCGGGACCCTGCTCCTCCCCGTCCACGTCCACCAGTCCACGTGCTGGGCCACCCTCCGAGCCACGCCAAGAGCCACCCCCCGAGCAGGAGAGGAGCAGCTCAGCTGGGGGGCATCACAGGGTTTTCCCATTGTGGGGCACCCCAGGACGCCTCCACGGCGCCACCTTAACCTGGCCAGGACTGCGCTGTGCCATGGGGGCCCCGGGCCAGTGACTGCCCCCAAACCATGTGGGGAGCTCCATAACCAAGCGGGGCCTGGAGCCCGGATCTCCTGCCTCCCCAGGCTGGCGCTGGCACCCCCATGCCACTGCCACGAGGGCGACCCTGGCAGAGGCGTTGCTGGGGGGCCTCAACTGTCTTCGCGCTGCATGTGGCCACTTGCCCCAGAGCAGGGTCCCGCCGGGGTGAGTGCCCTTCCCCTGGCCACCCGCCCTTGCCCCAGTGACCATCCTGCCTGCAGCCCCCCACCCGGGGCTCCCCTGTGGCCAGGCCAGGCCAGGCCAGGAAAGTGGGGGCTCCCTGCGACCATTCCCTTCTGGCCCTCTGGCACAAAGCCCCCTTGTCCTGGCGGAAGGGCAGGAGGTCGGGGTGTCCCAAGGACAGTCCCTGGGCCGGTCACTGCCAGAAGAGGCTTGGACCCCTCCTGAGAGGTGAGCTGGGGGACCGGAACCTGCAGTCGCCCAGGAGACACCCAGGTGCAGTCTGCTGGGGCAGAAGGGCCCTTGCGGGCGAGGGGCTCCTCTACAGACGCCCGTCCTCCAGGGTGGGCTGCCCTGCCCCTGGGCCTGGCTGGGATGAGGCTGCCCTGCCCAGGGAACCTCGTGGGATGCCAGGGCAGGGCCGTGAGGGGTGCAGTGGATGTGGGTGGCCCCGATTCCAGCACGGCCTGTGACCAAGCGGCACGTGTGAACGGGACCTCGGGGTCCTTGCTGCTGGCAGGCTGACCATGAGCCAGCAGTGCGACGCCGCAGTCCGGGAGACGAATGCCGCCCCTGGGTATATAGCCAGAGGCTTGGCCTGCAGAAAGTGGAGCTGCCGATCCCGCTCTGCGTGACTCTGGGGTGCCCACAACTGGAGTTCTGCGTGCAGTTCTGCGCTCCACATCATACGAGAAACTCAGCCTGGTTAGAACTGGTTTACCACAGAGCCGCTGGAACAGGAGCCCGTTTGGGAGGGTTGGTATGAGGAGAGATGGAGGGGTCCCTTCAGCCGGGAGAAGAGGAGATGGCGAAGGGGTCTTTTAGAAACACAGAAACATGGAAAGGGTGCAAGTCAGGAGGGGTCTCCCAGGCCATCTAGTCTGACCTCCAGCTCCAGCCGGCTCCGCTCATGACATGCCCTCCATGTGGACGTCCAGCCTATCCTTGAACACCCGCACCGATGGGGCCTCGACCACCTCCCGAGGAAGCCCATTCCACACCCTGGCGGTCCTGACTGTCAGGAAGTGCTTCCTGGCACCCAAGTTGAACCTCAGTTCCCTGAGCTGTGAGACTTACAGGTATGTGAGGTGGAGTCAGGCGGAGGAGGGCTGGGACTTGCTCTTCGCTGCAGGCCAGGGCAGGACGTGCTCCACTGGGGCAAAGCTCAAGGAGCAGACCTCAGGCTGGATGCCAGGAAGTCCTTCCCAATGGTTAGGACCCCTATGACACGGAACGGCCGTCCACAGGAGGGGATGCAGCCCCTCAGGGAGGGCACTCCAGGCAAGATTCCACAGCCGCGTGTTGGGGGGGGGCATGAATGGAGCGGCTGGAGCCAGGGCCCGGGAGGCCCCTTCGCATGGGTTTTTTTTCCATATGTCGTATGTTTCGATCTTTTGATATGTCAGCATTCACAGGGGGCCTGGCAGCCACGGAAGTACTTCGTGAACCCGGCGCCAAATCCCACTCTCAGGCTTCCACACCACCACCTCCCTAGTCTGATCTCTCGTGCAGCTGAACCCTGAGCCTGCCCGTGTTCTGCGCCCCAAGAACGTTTGCCCCGGCACGTGGCCCCTGCCCGCCTTGACCTCAGGCTGAGCGACAGATCTGCCCAGAGGCCAGTCCAGGCCAAACCTGAAGGGGCCACGGAGGGGAGGTTTGTGCCAGGCGCACGGGCGCTGGATTCTTCCGGGACGGGGGATCCCTGCTTCTCCCACCGCTTCTGGGAGCCCCGTCCCCTGGAGAGCGGAGCCTGGTGCAGCTGCCTCGCCAAGGGGGGTCCCAGGCTGGTCTGGGGAAACACGGGGCTGGGACCCCCCTCCACCTGGCTTCTCTGCTCTTCTTAAGGGGACACTGAGGGCCGAGGCTGCCCGCAAACGGCTGATATGGCTGTGGGGTGCATTGGGGTCTCTCTGCTCTCTGCTGCTCCGCTCCTGTTGCACGAAGCGGTGCCTCAGTGTCCCTGAAAATGAATGCAAGCAACGGATCCCCGTCGGGATCCTTGGGCAGGCTCCGCACGGGAATGCCTGCACCCGTTCCCAGGGGATGTGCAGGTCTCTGTCGGTTCCTGGATCAGGAGAGGGGACAACGGAGCGAGAAAATGCCTGAATCCGTCAGTTTTGGGCTCTGCCACACCTGAATTGTGAGGAGCTCCGTTTCTTCCTCAGAAGGAGGAAGCCCCTTTTGAAGCCGGTCCTTGTGTCGGTCCTCCCGCCTCCCCCCGCACACAAAGCGCCGACTCCACGGTTTCCTTGCTTGCTATTATTAGCGGGCAGCGCGACGCGTTTCAGGAGGAGGTCGAGGGAGGGGATCCCCGCACGCTCACGCGGGAGGACGCCCCACCGCAGGCAGGGAGGTCTACTCCCGTGTAAAGGTGCGCGGGGTCCCGCTGGGGAGGGGCCTGTGCAGGCGGCTTGGCAGGGCCTCCGGGCAAAGCGGGGCTCCCCCTGCGCGCCGCCGTCACCCACGGCCGGCCCCTCTCAGAGGCGCCCGCGGCAGCCCTGAACGAGTATCTCAGGGCGCGGGTACGCAAAGGGGGGGCGGGGGGCCCTCCCAAGCCACGTTTGCTGCGGTACGACTGGCCGCGTTGTCCGGGTGGGAAAAAGAAGGCGGAGCGAGCAGGGCCTCGGGGCCAAGCGGGGCTCCTCTGCAGAGGCGTTGCTCTCCGGAGCTTCTCCTTGGGAGCCGCGTCTGAAGACCCAGGGAAGGGAGCCGGTTTAGGGAGGGGAAGGGCAGAGCGGCATTCCTGCAGGATGCATGTTCCATCAGCCTTGGCCGGCTGATGGGACATGCGCACGGCACACGGCAGGAACGCAGTGCCCCAGGACGCGTGCAGAGTTCTCTCCGCGTGCGCGGCTGGGGTCCACGTGGCGCCTCCGAGTCCCGGCCGCCCATTGCAGGCGTCCGTGGACTGTGCAGGTGAGGAAGGGGGCTCCATAGCACCCCTTCCCCAGCCTGTGTGCTGGACCTGTGAGCATGCAATTCCCATCATCCCCAGCCCAAGGAAGAGGGCACTGGGGGGGAGGGTCATTGCAGGAAGAAGGACTTTAGCACCTCTGCGCATCCGGCCGTTTCTGCCTCGACTTCCTGATGCTTCCTGTTTCGATTCCTGCACAAGCACTCTGGGGGCTCCAGTGGCCCTGCGCAGCTTCGACTTGGCGCCAGAGTCCCCCCCCACCCCCCCCTTCCTCGTGCCTTGGGGAAAAGCCTCACGAAACCCGAACCCAACCCAAGGTTCCCACGCTGGACTCCTTTCCCCCAGGAATTCCGTGGCAGAGCGGTGGGGGACAACCCTGGGGTCCTGCGCCCCCCCCCCCGCAGGTCGCTCCTTTGCTAAGGACAACGCGGAAGAGGGGCTGCGGCGGGAGGGGCACGTTCTGCGTCACCTGGGCAGCGATTGCCCAGCGCACGATCTCACGGAGATGCGTCCCCTGAGCAGACTAACCTCTGGCAGCACACCTGCAGAGGCAGCCCATTTTGGGGCAAGAGCCACGTCTGCAGCGGGGGCTCGCGCCCCCGCATGGCCAGTCTCGTTGGCTGGAAGCTGCACGAAAGGGAAGGCGCAGCTGAGGGAGGGACGACATTCCAGAGCAGCAAGCTTGTCCCACGAGGAGAAGCCCCCCAAGAGAGGCCCCGCCTCTGCTGCTCCCCCGGACTGCCCTTCCCAGCGAGGGATTAACGGGGGTTCCCTCCGTGGCCAGGGCACAGCACCCCCCACGCCACCCCATCTTGCCCTGGCAAAGGGGGGGAGCCACACATCTTGCGGGAGGGGAGCCCCGGACACCCCCTGGACGCCCCCCTGGGGCCGCCAGCAGCAGCACGAGCCACGCAGAGCCGAGCGGGAGGAAGAGCTTCTTGGCGGAGCGTGTCCCCCAGAGTCTTCTGGCGGCCGGAGGAGGAGACGGCGAGGCTCTGGATGGGCAGGGAGGCAGCCCGTTCTTATCGGGGTGCACGATTTCACCGTTCTGATTGGTGAAATCCTCCAGGATGGGTGATGCTGGAGGGGAGTGAGCTGCAACCTCCATATGGCTCGGTTGGTGGCTGGCCAGCTGCCAGGCTTGTCTCAGCGCGATGTGTCCCCCTCCCGCTCGCTCCCGGCCCCCCCACCCCGCCTGACCCGAAGACACGGGGCTTCTCCAGGCTCCTTGCCTGCACGGCGATCGATCGAGCAAGGTGGGGGGCCGGCTGCCCAGGGGGCTTCATGCATGCCGGCACCCGCTCCTCCCCGTCCACGTCCTGCTCTCCACGTGCAGGGCCACCCTCCGAGCCACGCCAAGAGCCACCCCCCGAGCGGGAGAGGAGCAGCTCAGCTGGGGGGCATCACAGGGTTTTCCCCTTGTGGGGCACCCCAGGACGCCTCCATGGCCCCGCCTCAACCTGGCCAGGACAACGCTGTCCCCCAAGAGACAGCCTGCCGCCCCCTGATGGGATGGGTGGCCCCTCGCGAGGGGTCCGTCCTCCAGGCATCTGCCCAGGTCTGGCCAGGGAGACGTGGCCAAGTAGGGCTCCTGCTGAGACCTGCCAGCCGCTGGGGGACTTCCTGGCCCTCCCCCGGGTCTTGCTCCCCCGGCCGTGCCTGCTTGGCCAGTCTCTTGTGCCACGAGCCCAGCGTCCCTCGCGCGACGCTCCCGCTGGGCTCGTGCCCACCTGCCTTGGCCTCCGGACGAGTGATGGATCCGCCCCAGAGGCCGGTCCAGACTTAGCCTGGGCGCGCCGTGGTAGGACGGTGCATTTCTGGCAAATGGGCCCCGGATTCCTTGGAGACTGGCCATCCCTGCTTCTCCCGCTGCCACGGGAAGCCCGTCCCCGGAGAGCGGAGCCTGCTGCAGCTGCCTTGCCAAGGGACGGGGGCTCCCGGGCTCGTCCGGGAAACACGGGGAGATGCGCTGCTCTTCCGGAGGGGACAGGGAGGGCTGGGGCTGGCAGGAAACGTCTGACATGGCTGTGGGGTGCATTGTGGTCTCTCTGCTCACGGCGGCCCCACTCGCATTGCGCGAAGTGGTGCCTCAGTTTCCCTGAAAACGAACGGACTCAACAGATCCTCGCCTGGATACTTGGGCAGGCTTCGTGCAGGAATTCCTGCATCCGTTCCAAAGGGAATGTGGCTTGTGCATCAGGAAAGAGGGTCAAAGAAGGACTTAACTGAATCTGCCAGTTTGGGGATTTGCCAGGCGTGAACGGCCAGGATCTCCTCTTCTTCCTGAAAAAGAGGAAGGGCCCAGGGAAGCCGGCCCCTGTGGCGGTCCTTCTGCACACACGGCACCGACCCCACGGTTTCTTTGCTGGCTTTTATTAGCGGGCAGCGCGAGGCATTTCAGGAGGAGGGCGAGGGAGGGGATCCCGCGGAAGGAAGCCCCACCGCAGGCAGGGAGGTCTGCTTCCGTGCAAAGGTGCGCAGGGTTCTGCTGGGAAGAGGCGGTTGCAGGGGGGTCTTCGGCGGCAGGCCCGGATCCGTTCTTCCGAGGAAGGGCGTACGGCCCGGCAGGGGTTCCGCGCGAAGCAGGCTCCCGCCGCGAGGCGTCGCCCACGGCCAGCCTCGCTCAGAGGTGCCTGGGGAAACGCAGAAAGAGCCTCCCGTGAGGAGGCGTACCCAGGGAGGGCCTGCAGGGGCCCCATCAAGCGGTGTCTCTCGCAGTGGGGCTGGCGGTGTTATCGAGGCGGGAAAAGCAAGGCGGAGCACGCAGGGCTTCTGGGCAGAGCGGGGCCCCCCCTGCCAGGCACTGCTCTTCAGACCTTTCTGCTTGTGAAGGGAACCGGTGCCAGGGAGGGAAGGGCAACGTGGAACACGGCAGAGTGCATGTCCCATCAGCCGTGGCCAGCCCTGGGAACCCCATGGCGGAAGCAAAGTGTCAACGTATGCAGGGTGTGCCCCGTCTGGGCAGATAGGGGACCGCACGGCGCCCCCAGTGGCCTGGCCAGGCATCGCAGGCAGCTGTGAGCAGTGCGGGCGAGGAAGCTGGCTCTGCAGCACACCTTCCCCAAGCCCTGGGTGCTGGAGCTGTGGGAATGCAATCCCCACCTTCACCAGCCCTGTGGAGAGGGCTCCAGGTGCAGCGGGTCCTTGTCAGACGAAGAATTTTGGCACCCTGCGTCTCTGTCTTTCTGGGGACTCCTATTTCTCTCCCGGCAACAAACCTGACCCTGTGCGGTTTCTGCCTGGCCCAAAGGCCCCTCTTGCTGCAGAGAGAGCTCTTCCTTGTGCCACAGGGAGGTTTCCCACCTGGGGGTCATTTTCCCCTGGGTTGCAGTGTGAGCAAGATGAGCAAAAAGTTCTGTGCTCCTGCAGAAGGTCCACCCTGCAGGGTCACTGTTTTGCTCAGGACCAAGCAGAAGCAAGAAGAGCAGCTGCAACAGCGGTGGGGACGCCACTTGAGTCATCAGTAGGACAACGGTCAGGCACATGGTAGGACCTGCATTTGCTGCAGGAGAGCCCCATGGGAAGACTCACCTGCTGCAGCACACCTGCCGAAAGGGGCATGCGAAGAAAACCTGCCATTCGTTCCGCAGGCACTGGCCAGGTCTGCAGAGGTGGCCAAAGGCCGCGCAGCCCAGGAAGCGCTGGCTGAGAGCTGCACAGAAGAGAAGGCACAGCGGCACGAGAGGAACGGCTGTGGAGCTGCCCCGCATGAGGAAGCCCCAGCTCCTGCCCCAGCCTCTCCTGGGGCCTCCTGGGCATCTGGTCTGACCCCCGGCTCCAGCCGGCTCCACTCACAACATGCCCACCAAGGTCCCCATCAGACCCCAGTGGGTGAGACCCGGCCTCTGCTGCCCCCCATGAACCTCATCCTTCCCAGCATGAGATTAACGGGGGTTCCCTCCGTGGCCAGGGGCACAGCGCCCCCCACACCACCCCGTCTTGCCCTGGCAAAGGGAGGGAGCCGTGTGTCCTGCGGGAGGGGAGCCCTGGACGCCCACCTGGGACCGCCAGCAGCAGCACGAGCCACGCCGAGCAGAGCAGGAGGAAGAGCTTCATGGCGGAGCGTGTCTCCCAGAGTCTTCTGGCGGCCGGAGGAGGAGACGGCGAGGCTCTGGATGGGCAGGGAGGCAGCCCGTTCCTGTTGGTGTGTGGGGTGTGGAAATCCTGCGGGTTGCCCCCGTCCCTGGCAGGATGTGTGCCGCAACCTCTGGAGGGCACGGGGGGTGACGGCCGATGGCAGGCTCGTCCCAGCGCGATGTGGCGTTGCCCACCTGCTCCTGCAGGGCCCTGTCCCACGTGCCCCCTCGCTCGCCGGAGCCTGCAGTGGTCAAGCCGTTTCCCTTCCTGGCCTCGTGGCGATCCAGCGGGGCGGGGGGCCAGGCCCCCCTTGGGCTTCCTGGGTGCCGAGCGCTTGGCCCTCCCGGGCCACGCGCAGGGCCCTCTTCCAAGCCACCCCAGGAGCCACGGCCACGAGCGGGAGGGGAGCAGCTCAGCCCCAGGGCATCAAGCCAGCCTTCGCCTCCCCTTCCCACGTAGTGTGCAGACCCCGTGTGCTTCCCAGGTGTGGGGCACCCCGGGCGGCCCCCACGGCTCTGTCTTATCCTTGCCAGGATTCCCCTGTGCTTGGGCAAGTGACTGCCCTCAAACCCCGTCAGGCGCTACTCGGCTGAGCCCGGATCTCCCTGCCTGGCTGAATGCCACTTCCTCTGCCCACCCCCCAAACCCCTGTCCCACTGGCCCAAAGCCCCCTCGTCCCGGCGGAAGGGCAGGGGGAGCCGGGCCAGAGGAGGCTGGAGCCGGGGGTCAGACTAGACGGCCTGGGAGGCCCCTTCTGACTCGCTCCGTTTCTCTGTTTCCGTCTCCCCCTGCACTGCCCTCTGGACGGGGAGGGGATCTGGCCACAGGGCAGGTGGGCGTGACCACAGGGAGCCCCCAACATTCTGGCCTGGCCTGGCCTGGCTGCAGAGGAGGGCCAGGTGGGGGGCTGCAGGCTGAGTGGGGCAAGGGCGGGTGGGAGGGGGGAGGGCACTCGTCCAGGTGGGGTCATGCTCTGGGGCAATTGACAGCATGAAGCAGGGAGACAGGGCAGCCCCCTCCCAACAATGTCTCTGCCAGGGTTGCCCTTGTCGTGGTGGCATGGTGGGGGGGGGGGGGGGGGATCCGGGCCCCAGTCCCCCCCCCCCCGGTCGTGGGGCTCCCTGCAGGGGTTGCGGGCAGCCACTCGCCCTTGCCCCCCCCCCCACTGCATGGGGCTGTCCTGGCGAGGAAGAGATGGACCCGTGGAAGCTGCCCGCGTGCCCCACAACCGGAAGACGTGTGGTCGCCACTCGATGGGGGAAGGAGCAGGGGAGGCCCGGTTTGGGGCCCTGCGGCGGAGCTGCTCCTCGCCTGTCGCGACACGGCTCTTGGCGCAGCTCGAGTGATGGCCCTGCGTGTGGAGGGACGGATGTGGGCCCCGAGGGGTGGGGTCGGGTGCCCATGAAGCCCTCTGGCTACCTGGCCACCCACCTCCCAAGGTCACCAGTTGGACGAGGAAGGAGGAGGCCGCCGGGCCACCGCTTGGCTGCTGGGGGGCAAGGGGGCAGGTGGGGCCAAGAGCTGGCAGGAGCGAGGGGGTGGGGGCCTCTTCATGCTGGGAAGAGCCCGGCCAACGGTCCTCAGGAGGTTGCAGCACACATCCCGCCAACGACATGGGCCGCCTGCCAGATTTCCACACCCCGCACAGGCTGCCTCCCTGCCCATCCAGAGCCTCGCCATCTCCTCCTCCTCCAGCCGCCAGAAGACTCTGGGGGACACGCTCCGCCATGAAGCTCTTCCTCCTGCTCTGCTCGGCGTGGCTCGTGCTGCTGCTGGTGGCCCCAGGTGGGTGTCCGGGGCTCCCCTCCCGCTAGACGCGCGGCTCCCCCCCTTTGCCAGGGCAAGATGGGGTGGCATAGGGGGCACTGTGCCCCTGGCCATGGAGGGAACCCCCGTTAATCTCATGCTGGGAAGGATGAGGTTCATGGGGAGCAGCAGAGGCCGGGTCTCACCCACTGGGTCTGCTGGGGACCTTGGTGGGCATGCCGTGAGCGGAGCCGTCTGGAGCTGGGGGTCAGACTAGATGCCCAGGAGGCCCCTCTGGCTCGCGCTGTTTCCCTGTTTCCCGCGAGGGACAGCCCTGCTGCTCCAGAGCGGCTCCTCCCGCTCAGCTGTGCCGTCTCTCCTGTGCAGCTTCCTGCCTGCCGTCCAGGCAATGCTGGGGCCTTGATTTCACATGCAGATATACCAGCTGTCTGCCAAATGAACGGTGGGTCCGCCAGCGCTGCCCATTCCGGCAGAAGTGCTGCCAGAGGTGAGTCCGCTCGGGACGCATGCGCGAGATGTTGCGTGTGGGGCAGTCTCTGGCCAGGTGACGCAGAACGTGCCCCTCCCGCTGCAGCCCCTCCCCTCTGCTCGCTTCCGCGTTGTCCTCAGCAAAGGAACGGCCCTGCCCGGGGGGGGGGGAGGGGGCGTTGCGCAGGACCCCACAGTTGCCCCCCACCGCTCTGCCACGGAATTCCTGGGGGAAAGGAGCCCTGCGTGGGAACCTTGGGTTGGATCCGGGTTTCCTGAGGCTTTTTCCCAAAGCATGAGAAAGACCTCTCTCTGCAGCGGGGGCGGGGGGGGGGCGCTCTGGGGCCAAGTTATTGTTTCAATTGTATGTTTGTTAGCCGTCCCGAGATGCCGAGGCAGGTGGTGACAGCATATAAAAGTTTTGGAGAGATAAGTGAATAGATAAATGTCCACATCCCATGTGATGCCCCGCTCCCAGCCGTTTCTCTCTCCTCCTTTCCCCTCGTTGGCTGGGGTACCGGGAGTTTGCGATTTTGCGCACGCCTGCTCCGCGCTGCTCCAGTACCGGCCCCAATCCAGCCCTGTCCCCGGTGGGCTGCGATAGGCTCATTTCGTCCTGCCAAGCTTGTCCATAAACAGGAAGTCATTATCTGGCCGTCCTGCCTGTGTGCCTGTTCTCTCACACCTTGTGCGATTGATTCCCCCCACCCCGCTTGGGCTAAGTAATTTTCTTTGTTACTCTTTAAGTCTTGCCACTCCCTGGTTTCAAGTCATCCTTTCACACCTTTACTCGGAAGTAGACCTCCCTGCCTGCGGTGGGCGTCCTCTCGCCTGCGCGTGCCAGGGGCCCCATCCCTCGCCCTCCTCCTGAAACGCTTCGCGCTGCCCGCTAATAAAGCAAGCAAGCAGCAGTGGTGGTGCTTTGTGTGTGTGTGTGGCGGGGGGGAGGGGACCGACCCTGCGCCCACTTCCCAGGGCGCTTCCTCCTTCTCAGGAAGAGCGGAGCTCCTCACAAGTCAGGTTTGGCAGAGCCCAAAGCTGACGGATTCAGGCATTTTCTCGCTCCCTTGTCCACTCTCCTGATCCACGGAACTGACAGAGACCTGCACATCCCCTGGGAACGGGTGCAGGCATTCCCGTGTGGAGCCTGCCCAAGGATCCCGACGGGGATCCGTTGCTTGCATTCATTTTCAGGGACACTGAGGCACCGCTTCGTGCAACAAGAGCGGAGCAGCAGAGAGACCCCAATGCACCCCACAGCCATATCAGCCGTTTGCGGGCAGCCTCGGCCCTCAGTGTCCCCTTAAGAAGAGCAGAGAAGCCAGGTGGAGGGGGGTCCCAGCCCCGTGTTTCCCCAGACCAGCCTGGGACCCCCCTTGGCGAGGCAGCCACCCCAGGCTCCGCTTTCCAGGGGACGGGGCTCCCAGAAGTGGTGGGAGAAGCAGGGATCTCCTGTCCCCAAAGAATCCAGCGCACATGCGCCTGGCACAAACCTCCCCTCCGCGGCCCCTTCAGGTTCGGCCTGGACTGGCCTCTGGGGCAGATCCATCCCTCCTCAGAGGCCATGTGTACGGGCTCACTGTCCAGGGGGTGGGTCGGATGAGGGGGGCAGGGCTCAGCGGCGCAAGAGATCAGGCCAAGGAGGCATGGCTGGGGGAGCTGGGGAGTGAAATTTGGGGCCGGGGTCAGGATGTTCTTCAGTGGCTGGCATGTCTCACAGAAACACAGAAACTCAGAAACAAAGCAAATGAGAAGGGGTCTCCAGGGCCATCTAGTCTGACCCCCAGCTCCAGCCAGATCTGCTAAGGTAATCCCCAACATGGGCTTGTCCGATCTTTCCTTGATCTCCCTCACTGATGGGGCCTCAGCCTCCCCTGGAAGCTCATGCCATATCCTAGGGGTGCTAACCCTAGAAACAGAGCGAGTCAGAAGGGGCCTCCCAGGCCATCTAGTCTGACCCCAGCTCCAGCCAGCTTCGCTCATGACAAGCCCACCATGTGCACGTCCAGCCTGTCCTTGAACACCCTCACTGATGGGGCCTCACCCACCTCCCGAGGAAGCCCATTCCACACCCTGGGGGTCCTGACTGTCAGGAAGTGCTGCCTGGCATCCAAACTGAACCTTGGCTCCCTGAGCCTGGCTCCTGTGCAGGGGAGAAGCAGGGATCTCCTGCCCTCGAAGAATCCACCGCCCCTGCACCGGGCATGATCCTTCCTGCCGTGGCTGGTCTGGTCCAGCCTCCGGGGAGGATCCGCCACTCCTCCGAGGCCGTGTGCAAGGCCAGCTGTCCAGGGGCAGCAAAGCGCAGGGCTGGGTGGAGGGGGGGCTGCAGGGCTCAGCCACACCATGCCCCCCCCTCCAGCCACATGGATGGGGGAAATTCTGCATGCGTGGCTTGGGTGCTTTGTTCCGGCCAGGTGCCTTCCCTCCGCTGCACCGGCTCCCTTCCCTGCGTGTTCAGACGCAGCTGGCGAGGAGAGCGCCCCGGAGAGTAAGGCCTGCGCGGAGGAGCCCCATGTTCCCAGCAGCCCCGTGAGCTCCCTCTGCTTTTCCCATCCCGATAATGCAGCCCATCGGATTGCATCAAATACTGTTGGATGGGGGCCCCTGCGGCCCCCCCTCTGTGTACCCGTCTCGAAATATTCATTCTGGTTTTCCTCAGGTTTCAGTGGAGAGTGGCTGGCACGGGTGGCGGCGGATCCGCTCAGGGCCCTGGAGCCCAGCCAAACCGCGCACCCTCCCTCGGATGAACGCTCCACGCCTGATGCCTTCCTGCAATTGCCTCTCCCTAGCAGAACCCTGCACACCTTTACACTGGAGTAAATCTCATTGTCTGCAGTGGGGCTCACTCCCGCGTGAGCATGCCGGGGATCCCCTCCCTCGACCTCCTCCTGAAACGCTTCGTGCTGCCCGCTAATAAAAGCTAGCAAGGAAACCGTGGAGTCAGCGCTTTGTGTGCGGAGGGGGAGGCAGAAGGACCGTCCCAATGGCCCCCTTCCCAGGGCGCGTCCTCCTTTCAAGGAACTAAAGAAGATCCTCACAATTCGGGCAGGGCAGATCCCAAAACTGACAGAGTTGGTCGTTTCCCTGCTCTGCTTCCTCCTTTCCCGATACATGGACCCAACAGAGACCTGCACTTCCCTTTGGAACGGGTGCGGGCATTGCCGTGCGGAGCCTGCCCAGTTATCCGGACCAGGATCCACGGATTCGGTCCATTTCAGGGGAAAGGAGGCGCTGCCGCATACAACCGGAGCGGAGCCGCAGGGAGCAGCGGGCCTGGGATACCCCACCCCCCGCGACATCAGACCTTCTCAGGCAGCCTCAGACCCCGGTGTCCCCCGAAGAAGGGCAAAAAAGCCATTTCCGGGGTCGGGGGTCCCAGCCCCCCTCTTGCAGGGGCAGTGGCACCTGGCTCTGCTCTCCAGGAGAGGGGCTTCCCTGGTCGTGGTGGGCGAAGCAGGGCTGGCCAGACCCTAGCAATCCGCCTCGGCCGGCCGTGGGAACCGCACGGCGGGAACGGGGCGCCCAAGCCGCGTGTGCAGAGTTCTCTCTGTCTGTTGGCCGCACGGCGCCCCCAGTGGCCCGGCCGGGAATTGCAGGCAGCAGTGAGCTGCGCGGGCGTGGAGTGAGGCGGTGGCACACCTTCCCCGAGCCCTGGGTGCTGGAGGTGTGGGAACGGAACTCCCATCATCCCCATCCCCGTGCGGAGCGCACCGGGGGGGGGCTTGCAGGGGGAGGATCTTCGCACCCCTGAGCGCCTGGCCTGGTCCTTCCGGCCACTTGCACTGGACTCCGGGGGGGCGGGGGCTGTTGACCCCTGGTGGGCCGGCTTGCCCCAGGGCCCCTCCGCGGCAGAGGGAGCCCTTCCTTGCCCCTTGGGCAGGTTTCCCACCCAGGGGCATTTTCTCCAGGACTGCAGTGGAAGAGCGGTGGGCAAAAACTGTCTTCCCACCGGATGTCGCCATGTGCCCCAGAGTGCCCCCGCCCTGGCCCCACGGCTCATTCAGCCTGCAGCCCCCTGCATGGGGCTTCTCTGCGGCCAGGCCAGGCCAGGCCAGGGCGTTGGGGGTTCCTTGCACTCGCCCCTTTCTGCCCTCCGGCCCAAAATGCCCCTATGCATGGGGCAGTGCAGGGGGAGGAGGGGTGACCCAGGGACTCCTCCATTGGCCCATCTCTGCCAAAGGGGGACGGGACCCCTCCTGGGAGGCGTGCTGAGGGACCAAAAGCTCGGCACCCGCAAGACACCAGATGCACCCCGTGGGACAGCATGCCCCTCGCGGGTGAAGGGCTCCTCGCGAGACGTTCGTCCTCCAGGCACCTGGGAGGGGCCTGGGAGACTTGGCCAAGTGTGGCTTCCCCTAAGACCTGCCAGGCACTGAAGGACATCCCGCCCTGGGCCCCAGATCTCACTCCCCGGCTCCCCCAGCCATGCCTCCCTGGCCTGATCTCTCGTGCCACTGAGCCTTGCCTCCCCCTTTCTACCCTGCCTCTGCATCCCCCCCCCCCCCGGAGAGCTTGCCCGTGTACGAGGCCTCTGCCTGCCTGGAGCTCTGGATGAGCGATGGATCTGCCCTGGCGGCACTGAGCCTGAACGTGCCTTGGCGGGAAGGTTTGTGCCCGGCCCGGGGGTGGGGGATTCTTTGCGGACTGGCCATCCCTGCGTCTCCCGCCACTTTCGGGAAGCCCGTCCCCTGGAGAGCAGAGCCTGGTGCGGCTGCCTCGCCAAGGGGAGGGTCTCGGGCTCATTTAGGGAAGCATGCGGTGGAACCCGCCCCCTTGGCTTTTCTGCCCGTCGTTAGCTGGCCCCTGGGCAAGATGGAGCAACGCCTGCGAGTCCCTGTGAGGAAAGCGGCGGCAAGCCACAGGTCTCGTCCCAGGCCTGGCGGTGGCCACCGCTTGGCTAACTCACCCCTTCAGTTAGGCATTGCACTTCCTGCCTGCACAAAAGATCAGGGAGGAAACCCCCAGCCCCCAGTCTGGAGAAGCAAAGGACCGCCTCCTCGAGCTGAAGCGGCTCTCCTCGATCTGTCCCACAGCACACCCAGGTCCCACTCAAAGCACCACAATGAAGAACACAAACATCCTGATGATCGCACAACAAGGTTCAGTTGCGTCATGTTCTGTCGGAGAGACCCAAGAGGGCCAAAAATGTAAAATAAACCTCCGCCAGGAAGGACGTAATTGGTAAAGGTGAGTCTGGAGGCAGATGCTTTGACACCAGAAGTGTAGGTCTCGGTAAACATGTACAAAAGACCCTGAATACTTTCTGCTGTGATGTTTTTCTGCTATTAATCACTGCAAAAAGCTAAAGATCAGACACGGTGTGTGATGGTCCTGCCTGGACCTGACTGGAGATGGGTTCTTTCTCTATTGCTCGTGTGCACCTACAATAAAGACTCTTTAATGTAAAATTACCTGCTGGGGCTGCCTGTCTCTCTTTTGTTGCAGATGCCCTCATAAAGGGTATACTTTTTATACTCAACATTAAACTTAAACATTCAAACTATATTCTAATGTTTCCCTTCCTCCCTCTGCTCCATTCTGCATCGTTTTTCCTTTCCAGTGGCTTCTCCAGGGAAAGAAAAAACAGCCACAGATAGGCAAATGATTTACCTGCTCTCAGATAGCTTCTGATGGCCCAGCCCCAGCTGAAAACAGAATTAACACAATTCTGCAAGCTCCAATCCACACATAGTCTCTTTCTCTAATCTGTTGGAATGCACACAGGTCTTGTGATATGCTGTCAGCAAAACGGAAACAGTTCCAAGATGTACTTCCTTTGCAATGCAAAAGTACCAGGCCAGCTCATGCTTTGCCTTAAGGAATTTTGTATCTCTGACTGTAAAAAGCAAACACTGTAACCTGCTGGAATTCTGTAACTCCTGATTGTTTTATTTATCTCTTATTCCAGCCTTTGAAATGTCGTGAAGTTTTTCCTGATGTCCCTAATGATTTCTCGATGTGTCTGTATTATGATTTTGCACTTCCCCATTGTCCTTACCTTTTCCCCCAATCAGTGTCTCATTGTCCACCCTGCCCTGTGCAGGCATTACATAAATAATGTAGCATAAAAAAGAACGAAAGAATGAGAAGCAATCCCGCCCTCGTCCACATGGTTTGGGATTGCCAAGCCAGGATGTCTCCGCGGAGTGCAGAGAAAGGCATGGGGTGCAGGCTGCCTCTCGCGGGGGGTGGGGGGGACGCTCCGCCGCTGACCTTTGAGCAGAAGTTCTCGATGTCTGGAGGAGAGATTGCAGCGTGGGCTGCAGCTCACGCAGAAGCTCAGTTCGCCCTGTGTGGCCATCGGGCACGGGAAGGGTGCCTGCGGGCAGCCCCTCTCCGGCCCTGCGGCTCCTTCCTGCTGTTTGCCTTAGATGCAGTGCCAAGGGAAGGCACTGGGGTGGGGGGGGGGACTGGCCCAGTCCCAGGCAAGCAGGGGGCACGTGCACAATGCAGCAGAGTGCAGGATCGGTGCCACTTATCGATACAGCCTGTCACAGAGGCCATGGATCAGAAATCGGCCCACGCTCCCTTGCCCTTGGATCCGCCGTCCTCCCCGCCCTGTCTCCCCCTGCCCTCTGTCCTTCTCCACACCCAACAGGAAAGGGGACCCCGTTTCCCAGCAAACTCGCTCTGCCCCCACCTGCAGCGTCAGCACATGCCCCCAGCTGCCTGCTTCTTCCCAGCAATGGTGCCCAGGCCTCTGTGCGGCTGGCAGGAGGCCCCTGGCTGGCAGGGCTGCCTCTCGCCCGAAGGTGCGCGGCTGGGCAGAGCCCCTGGGGAGGACGGGGGGCGCCAGTGCCCGGCCGCGTCGCTGGCGCCTCCTCCTCCGCATTCATGACTCGGGAAGAGACCCCGTCATGCTCCCAGCCGTGAACACCAAGGGCCAGGGCGCGCCGGAATGGCCTGCGGCTGAGAGCTGGCGGTGTGGGCTGGGCGGGAGCACTAGCCATATTGCTGGACTACTGAGGGTGTGGAACGGGCTCCCACGGGAGGCGGCTGAGGCCCCACTGGGGACAGGGTTCAAAGATAGGCTGGTGGGCGTGTTGTGAGCTGAGTCGGCTGCAGCTGGGGGTCAGACTAGATGGCCCTGGAGACCCCTTATGGCTCACTCTGTTTCTATGTCGTGATGCTTCTGTGTTTCAACGAACCGCTTAGGTTCAAGGCTGCAGGGTTCCTTCTTGACGGAACCCGGTCGTGCCGCCTCGTGGATGCTGCTGAGGCACCCCAACGGGGGCACCGGTTGGCAAGGCTGCCCGCAGACGTCTGATATCCCTGTGGGGGCCTGGTAGGCTCTCTGCCCTTCACTGCACCAGCCTTGTTCTGCGAGGCTGTGCCTCCGCTTCCCTGGAAACGGACGGAATCCGGGGATCCCGGTCCGCATTCTTGAGCCAAGCGTCTACGGGAAGGACTGCGCCCATTCCAAAGGGATATGCATGGCTCTGTTGGGTCCATGCATCAGGAAAGGAGAAAACATTGCAAGGAAATGACTTACTCGGTCAGGTTTGGAATCTGCCATGCCTGAATTGTGAGGATCCTTTTTTTCCCCCTGAAAAGGAGGACGCGCCCTGGGAAGGGGGCCACTGGGACGGTCCTTCTGCCTCCCCCTTCACACAAAGCACCAACTTCATGGTTTTGCTTGCTGGCTTTTAATAGCGGGCAGCACAAAGCATTTTAGCACAGAGGTCGAGGGAGGGGATCCCCGCGCGCTCACGTGGGAGGAAGCCCCACCACAGACAGGGAGGTCTACTTCCGTGTAAAGGCATGCTGAGTTCTGCGGGGAAGAGGCAATGGCAGATGGTCTTCGGCTCCAGGCCTGGATCTTTTTCTGCCGAAAGGCGCACGGCTCCACGGGACCGCCACGCTGGAACCGGCTCCTCTCGCGCCGTGTTGCACCGAGGCCTCTGTGCTCCTCGCCCAGAAACGCCTGAGGAAACCCAGCATCGACACTGGCGACTCAGAGGGAGCACGGCAGGCGGCCCCATCACGCGATCTCGGTTGCGTGGCAACTTGCAGAGTTATCAGCGCAGGGAGAACAAGGTGGAGCAACCAGGGGAAGCGGGGGCGGGGGTTCTCCTCTGGAGACGTTCCCCTTAGGACCCCTCTGCCTGTCAGCCGCGTCTGACTACACAGTGAAGGGAACCAGTGCAGGGAAGGGCAGACCGGCAGCCAGCAGAGTGCATGTCCCATCGGCCTCGGCCGGCCGTGGGAGCCGCATGGCGGGAACGGGGCGCCCAAGCCGCGCGTGCAGAGTTCTCTCCGCGCGTTGGCCGCACGGCGCCCCCAGTGGCCCGGCCGGGCATTGCAGGCAGCCGTGAGCGGCGCGGGCGTGGAGCGAGGCGGTGGCACACCTTCCCCAAGCCCTGGGTGCTGGACGTGTGGGAACGGAACTCCCATCATCCCCATCCCCGTGCAGAGCGCTCCGGGGGGGGCTTGCAGGGGGAGGATCTTCGCACCCCTGAGCACCTGGCCTGGTCCTTCCGGCCACTTGCACTGGACTCTGGGGGCGCTGTTGACCCCTGGTGGGCCGACTTGCCCCAGGGCCCCTCCGCGGCAGAGGGAGCTCTTCCTTGCCCCTTGGGGAGGTTTCCCACCCGGGGGCATTTTCCTCAGGCCGGAGGCGCAAGAGCAGCCCTGTGGCCCTGCGGAAGGCCCACCCCGCAGGGCCGCTGTTTTGCAAGGACCAGGCAGAAGGGAGCGGAGGGGCTGCCACGGGAGGGAAGCAGTTCGCGTCCTGTGGAGAGGAACGGCCGGGCGCGCAGCGTCACGCACACTCCTTCCCCGAGACCCCCATGGGCGACTCACCTGCAGCAGCACTGCACCCTCAACGGGCATCGATACGGAAGCGGGACCTCGTCCCACAGGCAGCCCCCCCCTGCATATGTGGCGGGGGCCCCCACACAGCTGGAGCGACTGGCCGGAAGCTGCGCAAGAGAGAAGGCCCAGCCGTGGGGAGGAAGCAGGTCGGACCCACACAGAGACGCCTCCCAGTCTGGGCCTGGCTGTCGCTGCTGGCCAGCGTGGGGTTAATGGGGGCTTCCTTCGTGGTCAGGGACGCAGTACCCCTCCCCCCAATTTTGCCCTGGCAAAGGGAGGGAGCCGCACGTCCTGCGGGAGGGGAGCCCCGGACGCCCCCCTGGGGCCGCCAGCAGCAGCACCAGCCACGCGGAGCAGAGCAGGAGGAAGAGCTTCATGGCGGAGCGTGTCTCCCAGAGTCTGCTGGCGCCTGGAGGAAAGGATGGTGGGGCACTGGATGGGCAGGGAGGCCGCCCGTTGTTCTGAGGTGTGTGGCTGCGGAAATCGGGCAGGGTGCCCGCGTCGTTGGCAGGAAGCGTGCTGCAACCTCCGGAGGGCACGGGCAGCTAACGGCCAACGGCCGGCTCGTCTCAGCGCGATGTGTCCCTTGCCCGCTCGCCCCAGCCAGCTCCTGGCCCACCTGCACCCCCTCGGCCCGCGGGAGCCAGCTGTGCGGTCAGGCGCTTCCCCTTCCGCGTCCTCCGCACCATCTGGGGAGGCGCATGGCCCGGGTGGCCAATGGCTATGAGCAAAAAAGACTAGACCCCAAGCCGCCTTGGCCACTGGGGGAGGCCTGGCGGGCAAGAGACCCCCCACCCCCTCCTCCCCCGTCCCCCCTCCCCCCTCCCCCCGCACACAAAGCGCCGACTCCACGGTTTCCTTGCTTGCTTTTATTAGCGGGCAGCGCGAAGGTTTCAGGAGGAGGTCGAGGGAGGGGATCCCCGGCACGCTCACGCGGGAGGAAGCCCCACCGCAGGCAGGGAGGTCTACTTCCGTGTAAAGGTGCGCGGGGTCCCGCTGGGGAGGGGCATTTGCAGGGGGGTCTTCGGCGGCGGGCCCGGATCCTTCTTGCAGGAAAGCCGCGCGGCTTGGCACGGGTCCCGGGCGAAACGCGTCTCCTCGGGCGGAGGCGGCACTCGTCGGAGCTTCATCCCTTCCACGTCCGCCTGAAGGAGACCGCGGGGGGGGGGGCGCGTCAGGAGGCCGGCGCGGGAGGAGGGGGCCCAGTGGCGCCTCCAGGCAGCGCTTCCGCGGCAGCCGACCCGCACACGGCCGTGCACACGCGATCACATACGTTCCTTCCACGAGACGCCCGTGAGCGGACTCACCTGCGGCAGCACACCTGTCCAGCGGGGCACGGAAGGAAATCTCGCTCCTCATTCCAAAAGCAGCGGACAGGCCTGCACTTGTGGACGACGTTACATGGCAGGTAGAGGTGGCTGGAAGCTGCGCAAAAGAGGCGGCACAGCTGAGCCAGAGAAAGCATGCACGGAGCAGGCCCCGGGAGAGGCTGACGGACGAGGCGCGTGGCCGGGGCCCCTGCTGCTCCCCAGAGCAGGCCTTCTCAGGGCGAGATTCGCAGGGACCCCTCTGTGGCCAGGGACGCAACCCCCCCGCCGCCTGTCTTGCCCTGGCAAAGGGGGGGAGCCGCGCGTCTAGCGGGAGGGGAGCCCCGGACACCCACCTGGGACCGCCAGCAGCAGCACGAGCCACGCGGAGCCGAGCAGGAGGAAGAGCTTCATGGCGGAGCGTGTCTCCCAGAGTCTTCTGGCGGCCGGAGGAGGAGACGGCGAGGCTCTGGATGGGGCAGGGAGGCAGCCCGTTCTTATTGGGGTGCGGGGTGTGGAAATCCTGCGGGTTTCCCATGTCGTTGGAAGGAAGTGTGGTGCGGCCTCCGGAGCACAGGGACGGAGAGCAGCCAACGGCCAGGCTCATCGCAGCGCCATGCGGCCCTCGCCCACACGCCCCTGCAAGCGCACGTCCCGCCTGCACCCGCCCCCCCCCCCCCCCCGGGGCCAGCTGGCCACTCAGGCGGCCTCCCCTTCCTGGTCCTCATGGCAGTCTTGCAGGGCGGGTGCCAGCCCACCCAGAGCGCCTCATGGGCGCCGGGACCCACTCCTCCCAATCCGTGCCCAGTGCTCCCCGTGCGGCGCCATCGTGCGAGCCGTGGCAAGGGCCAGCCCACGTGCTGCAGCTGAGGGGGGACTGGAGCCTGGATCTCCCCCCCCCCAAGGCCGGCGCTGGCGCCACCACACCGCCGAGATGCAGGCGACCCTGGCAGAGGCGTTGCTGCGGGGGCCTCAGATGCCTTCGCACTGGGTGTTGCCAGTTCCCGCTCTGGTCCAAAGCCCCCTATCCAGAGGGCAGGGTGGGGGACGCTGATCCTCCCCCTTCCGCTGTCCCTCCAGACCGAGCGGCAGCCCTGGGAAGCCTGCCCATGGCGGGGAGGGTGGGGGGCCCTGCGCAGCCCCAGAACAGCTGCGGCTCCCACCGCCAGGGCGGCGTGCAGGCAGGCCCAGGGGAGGGGGGTCCCTGGTGGCCCCACAGAGCAGGGGTGGCTCCCTCTGGCCGATGTGCCTGCACACTGCACCGCTGTTCCTGCCCACGGTCTCGGGACATGAAGGCCAGCCCCCACCCCGGGCGGCCCAGGGGTCAAGCCGCCCGGCAGGCCCCCAGGCCCCAGCTGTCTGATGCGGCTTCAGCTGGCTGATGTCTGCTCACTGCAGCCACCCTGGCTGGGGGCCGCTGCCCTGGGGAGGGAAGCGCCACGGTGGAGCCACGGCTGTGCAGTGAAGCACCCAACTGAGTGCAGACCACGTGCCCACCAAGCGGAGTCCCCGGGGGGACACACGGCGGCTGCGCCCCCAGCAAGGTGTGGGGTGGGCGGGAGCACTAGCCATATTGCTGGACTACAGCCCCCATCATCCACAGGGGTGGGAATGGTGGAAGATGTAGTCCAACTGATCTGGAAGGCAACCTGTTGGGAAACGCTCATCTAGTCCCACGTTTCCCAAGGGAATTCTGGCTCTCTCCTTCACTTTGGAGAGGACAAAAATAATCTGGGGGCTCGGCTTGGCTTGCTTCCTCCGCCCCCGAACTTGGATGCTGAGCCATCCTGCACCTGGAATCGCTCCAAAGGCATGTGGACTGCAGTGCCCTGCAAGAGCTCTGGGGCTTGCCCTGTTGGGGGACACCCTCCAGATACCCGGGGTCTCCGCTGAGGTCCCTCCCCTGCCCAACCTTGGGAGATTCCCGAGGCTGAACGTGAGGCGTGCTTGAGCTGCAGCCAGTTCCATATGGACCAAACAGTGCAGCAGCCTTGACTTTATTGAAAGGAAAATTCAGGGCCCCCAGCCCAAAGGGAGCGTTCACACAGGGGATGCCTGCCATTCAGGCTGGGTGGAGGACGGAGATGCAGGTCTGGCCTGGCGCGGGTCTCCTGCATGCCCCAAGAGAGGCGGTTCCCGTGCCTCTCCTGGTCCCGGGTGCCCGGATGCTGCTGCCGAAGCCTGGCTCACTTAGCTCCTGCCAGGGAGAGGAAAAGAAAGGGGGAGCTGCAGACTCGTCGCCCAAGATAAGGGGCCACCCCGAGAGCATCCAAGGTGAGTCAGGAGTGAGGCTTCAGAGCCAAAGATGCTCGCCTCGCGGGCACCAGCGCTGGACAAACAGACTTCCAGGGATGCTGCAGTGCAGGCCCTCCTCACACATGTGGGTCGGCCGCATGCCCAGGGCAGGCCCAGGGAGGCGCTTCTGGGTGTGGAGGCATTTCGCCAAATTCCTGCTGGTTTCCCTCCCTTTCCTCATCAGGGAGACCATGGGATCTTGCAGCCTCCCAGCGCTGGTCTCGCTGCTGGCACTCCGGAGGCCCGTTGCAGCCAGCACGGAGGGGCCTCCTCAGGCTGCCCCCAACGGTCTGGGGCACGTTGGAGAGGGGATGGGGCCAGCTCTGCACGCCAGTGCAGAAGGGTGCCCCGGCTTCCTTCACCCCATTGGCATTACAACACGCAAGGCACCCCCAGAAAGGAAAGACCGGGGCTCAGCCGTACTCGGAGGAACCTTCCGGAAAGTGGACTCTAGACTGGCCTCAACTAACCGGTCTGGCCTGTGTGGCTGCATCCACACCGGTGTGGGGGCACGTCTGGGAAGCAGAGGGCCGGGGCAGGGAGGAAACAGGCGGCCGGCTGCTTTTCCAATAAGGACAAGTTTCTGGGGGACCTGAAAGACCCTCCCCCGCCCCGGCTTAGTTTAAAGTCTTACAGGAGAAAAGGCCGCTTGGGCCTTTCGGGGCCTGATCTTCTTTCCCAGAGCTTCAAAGTCCCTGGTGATCTTGGCCACGTCCATCATCCCCACGTGGACCGCCAGGAGCGGCTGGGACCCCCGAGGGAGGGAGACGCTCTGCTCGGCCCCACCTGTCTGCCCAGCAGGCAGGCAGTGCACCTCCATCCCCTCAAGGCCGGCGGCACACGGCCACCTCTGTTGTGGGGCACCCCAGGTGGCCCCCATAGCTCTGTGTAACCCTCACCAGGAGCACCCCATGCTCTGGATGGGTCCCTCCCTCTGTCCCATCTGCCCTCGGCCACCAAGCATCCAGCCTGCAGCCCCCAGCCCTGGGGTCCCCTGCGGCCAGGCCAGGCCGGCATGTTGGGGGGATCCCTGTGATTGATCCAAACTGCCAGCCCCCACAATCCAGAGGGCAGTGTGGGGGGAAATAGACAGATAGAAACGGAGCGATCAGGAGGGGCTCTGGGTGGAGAAACTGGGGAGTTTTGGGATACACCAAAGCACTGTCCGGTGGATTAGGGCATGGTTGACTGACCGAAAGCAGAGGGTAGCCATTAGTGGGGAATCATCGGGATGGTGGCCAGTGACAAGCGGGGTCCCCCAGGGCTCAGTCCTGGGGCCGATCCTGTTTAACCTTTTCAGCAATGATCTGGAAGAAGGGGTGAACGGTCTGCTGGTCAGATTCACAGATGATACTAAAATGGGACTAATCCATCGGACAGTGCTTTGGTGCATCCCAAAACTTTCTCCACCAGGATATCATGGGGCACTTTGTCAAAGGCCTTGCTGAAATCCAGGTAAACCATCATCCACTGCATCCCCTCTGTCTAGCCACCTCGAAACCTTGTCATAGAATCCCACAAGGTTTGTCTGGCAGGACCTGTTTCTGCGGAAGCCGTGTTGTGTGGCTGTCAGCCTCCCTTCCCTATCTAGCATCACTAGATCTCTCTCTATTATGAGCCTTTCCACTGTTTTTCCTACAATTGACGCAAGGCTAACCGGTCTATAATTCCCCATGTCCCTCCTACTACCCTTTTTGAAAATTGGGACCACTGATGCCACCCTCCAGTCCTCTGGAACTTCACCCCTTCTCCACGAGGCCTCAAAAATGGATGCCAGCGGGCGTGAGAGAACCCCGGCCAACTCTCTAAGTACCCTCGGCTGTAACCCAAGCAACTTCAGGTATTGGGCAGAACAGTAACAGTAAAACAGTAATTTTATATTGTATATATGTATCTTATTTTAATGTATATATTTTAAAATGTTATTTATGATGTTTTAATTTATTGTTGTAAGCCGCCCCGAGGCTTCGGCGAATGGGGTGGCATAAAAATGTTTTAATAAATACATAAATAAATAAAAATAGTAATACTGATCTAATAGTAATGGTAACACTAATATACCACAAAAATGTACCAAAAGAGAAGACAAAAGCTCAACACAATCACTCAACTGGTCAACAACCTCACACTTGCCTGTGTCCCTGGAGCCTGCAGAACTCAACCACAGTTCAGCTGCTATGACACCCTTGTGGGTGCAGACAAATTTCATCCAGAAGAGCTTTTGAGCGACCACCACGGGCATGGCCTGACCACACGCGGTCGACCCACGGGACACACTCCGCAAAACCCCCTCCCCCTCCGGCAGGTCGGAGGCCCAGTCTGGGCAGTGCTGGGACAGGTGCTCCTTGAAGTGCCGGGTTCTGTGTCACCGAGGCCTTTGGGCACCTGTCCTAATGCTGCACCTGAGCCAGGAATTTCACTGGCAGCCAGAAAAGAGAAGTCAGTGCAGTCACAGCCTCTCCTGGCGCTGTCCACACACCGGGCGCAGCTGCTGGGCCACCGTCCGGGCAAGCCTTTCGCAGCAGCGTGCCAATTCCAGGGGACTGCCGGACGCCCCACAGCACTGGGGCGAGGATTCTGGGAGCCCCGCAGGGGATGGAGCTCTCCGTCCCGCCACAGTGAGCTCCTGCCCCCAGCGCCCCGCCTTCGTCTCGCAGGAAAGAATTGTTCAGGTTTCTGGCTCCGCAGTCGGCTTCAAAGGCCGTTATCTTGATTTCAATCTTTCTCCGTCTCTTATGAGGCACCTGTGACGTCTGTGCCTCTTGGCCGTGAAGGGGCTCTGGTCCACCTCACTGCTTTCCACCCCAAAGCCGGATCGGGGTGGGGGTGGCGATTGGTGGCCCGGGTGCCAAGAAGCCCCTGCAGAAGCCCCGAGCCCGCAAACCCCATGACAGAATCCGGAGAAGACACGCGTGGGGGGGGGGGGGGAAGACGGCCGAAGGGGCTCTTCCTGAGGACTGCCCACCTCACAAGACCGTGGTGAGGGCGAGGACGGAGAAGCCGCCTGAGTGCCCGGCTGGCGCCTGGGGAGCCAAGGGGAGCGGGCGAGGGCCGCATCACGCTGAGACGAGCCTGGCAGTTGGCCATTCGCCAGCCGTGCCCTCAGGAGGCTGCAGCACACGCCCACCCAGCGGCACGGGCCTCCTGTGAGATTTCATCAGCCCCGCACTCCGATAAAAAGGGCTGCCGCCCTGCCCATCCAGAGCCTCGCCGTCTCGCCCTCCGGCCACCCGAAGATTCCGCCATGAAGCTCTTCCTCCTGCTCTGCTCTGCGTGGCTCGTGCTGCTGCTGGCGGCCCCAGGTGGGCGTCCGGGCCTCCCCTCCCGCAGGACACGCGGCTCCCCCACTTTGCCAGGCCAAGACGGGGTGGTGTGGGGGGTACGGTGTCCCTACCCACAGAGGGGGTCCCCAGTAATCTCTCACTGGGAGGGCCAGTCCTGGGGAGCAGCAGAGGCCGGGGCCTCTCTTGGGACAGTGGGACAGGCTTGCTGCTGTGGGACGTTTTCTGTCCCTCACCTGTGCCTTGCCGTTTGCGCAGCTTTCAGCCAGCCAAACCGGGGATGCAGGTATGCTGGCTACACCTGCAGACGTGGCCGCTGCAGGAGGGGTGAACGGGAGGTGGCGCGTCCATGCAGATACCGGGCGGTGTGCTGCCGCAGGTGAGTCTGCTCAGCGGGGTCTTGTGGAAGGGATGTGCGTGACGTCCTGTGCCCGGCACTTGCTCTCCAGATGGCGCAAAAAGCATCTCCCCCACTGCAGCTGCTCCTCTGCTTGGTCCTCAGCAAAACAGCGACCCTGCAGAGTGGGCCTTGTGGAAGGACTGCAGGCCTTTTCACCCACGGCTCTTCCCCCGCAGCCCTGGGGAAAATGAGCCCTGGGTGGGAAACCTCCCCATGGGACAAGGAAGAGCTCCCTTTGCCATGGGAGGGGGGACCCTGGGGCACGTGTGGCCCTCAGTGTTTGCTGCAGGGAGACCAAGGCAAGTTGCTGGAAAGATCAGACCAGATGCTCAGAGGTATGAAAATCCTTCATCCTACAGTGACCCTGCTCACCTACTGCCCTCTTCATGGCACTGGGGAAGATGGGAGCTGAATTCCTGGGGGTCAGACTAGATGGCCCAGGAGGCCCCCTTCTGACGTGCTGTTTCTAATTCCCACACATCCCGCACACAGGGCTTGGGGAAGGTGTGCTACAGAGTCGCTTTCCGCACCTGCCCGGTTCACAGCTGCCCGCGATGCCTGGCCGGGCCACTGCGCACAGGGCCCAGAGCTGCACGCACAGGGAGGGTTCCGCACCTGTGGCTCTGGCGCTGTGCCCCGACGTGCGCTTCCCACGGCCGGCCAAGGCCCATGCGGCACGCGCAGTTCATGCGTGCCGCAGTGCCCCTGCCTTCCCTGCACCGGTTCCCCTCAGTGCGCATCCAGACGTGGCCGGCCAGGAGAAGGCTCCCAAGAGCAACGCCTCTGCATTTTGCCTGGCTGCCCGGCCTGGTCCGTCTTGGTTTCGCATCCTGATGAGTCACAGGCAAGAAGTATTGTTTGATGGGGGGCCCTGCACTCCTCCCTTCGTGTCCCCATGTCGCGAAACATTCATTCTGGGTTTCCCCAGGCGTTTCTGAGAGAGGCTGGCCGTGCGCATCGCTGCGGAGGAGCCCCATCTGGACCCGGAAGCTCTTTCAAGCCGAGCGCCTTTTCTCAGGTTTGGGCCTGCTGCCAAAGTCCATCCTGCAAATGCCTCTTCCCAGTGGATAGCTGCACCCCTTTACACAGAAGTAGACCTCCTGTCTGTGCTGGGGCTTACTCCTGAGTAAACATGCTGGGGATCCCCTCCCTCGACCTCCTCCTGAAACGCTTCCTGCTGCCTGCTAATAAAAGCAAGGAAACCGTGGAGTCGGTGCTTTTTGTGTGGGGAGGGGCATTGGAAGGGCCTGCTGGGGTGGGGGGTGTACGGGGGCATCTCATATATAGCCTCCTCCCCAGTGGCCAAAGGGGCTTAAAGTTGCCTGTTTTGCTAATAGCCTTAGGCCCCCACAACTTCCAAAAGTAGAGACAATGAGAAGCGTTAAAAATACTGCCTGATCTGAAATCCAAAATGAAGCTGCATGCCATTACAAACCATTAAACGTTTTCGGGAAGCACCGCTGAAATCACCCAGGGTACGGGGGGAGAGCAGGGTGGACACCCGAGCACTGCTCCTTCCTGCGACCCCCTGTTCACCCACCCCTCTGTCCCCTGGTCTGGGCGCAGCCCCGGCCAGGATGGGCACCGCGTCCCTGCTGGGCCAGGAAATGAGCTTCCCCAGAGCCGCCGGGACGGAGGTCTCCACACCCGGCAGGGACAGCATGGCTGGACTTCCGTCCTTCGAGGCTCCCGGAAAGCTTCTTCACACAACAGGAAAACGAGCGCCTCCAGCCATGGCCAAGGAGCACCTTGCAGCTGACAGAATCTCAGTTTTCAATTTGTGAGACAGAAATAAAAACTCGGGTTTGTGGGAAAGATCAAATGTTCGAACCGTCGCTGCGGCAAACTCAATCGCGAGGTTTCAGTGCAAGTACGGAGCATTTCATACTCTCCTGGTCACATACACAGGTACAGAGCAATGGATGACAAATTGTTGTAAGCCGCCCCGAGGCTTCGGCGAATGGGGCGGCATAAAAATGTTTTAATAAAATAAAGAAATAAAATAAAATGCAGAAATTACAATGAAATTCTGAGGTCATCACATGCAGAACAGATAAGGGAGTTCAGCCAAACATACAAGTGACGATAAGATCACAATATTTCTAATTGCAGTGCATTGACATTTCAGTTGAGTAAATTCCAGAAACTTGAACCCATTTCCGGGTCTGCTTAGACGTGTAAATTCCAGCTGTTGAGAAACCATTCATGAAATCATAAGCTCATCTGTTTACTATCAAGAAGGCTCAGACCCTAAGTAATGGATCCACAGCTTTCTGATTGGCTATAGTGCGGAAAGTGCTCTGGGCGAGCTAACAAAATTGTTGTTAGTTGCGAAGTCACGTCCAACCCATCGCGGCCCCATGGACAACATTCCTCCAGGCCTTCCTGTCCTCCATCCCCCGGAGGCCACCTAAACTCAGCCCCACCGCCCCAGTGACCCCATCCAGCCACCTCATCCTCTGCCGTCCCCTTCTTCTTTTGCCATCTATTGTTCCCAGCATCAGGCTCTTCTCCAGGGAGTCCTTCCTTCTCATTAGGTGGCCAAAATATTGAGTTTCATCTTCAGGATCTGGCCTTTTAAAGAGCAGTCGGGGTTGATCTCCTCTAGGACTGACCGGTTTGATCACCTTGCGGTCCAAGGGACTCGCAGGAGTCTCCTCCAGCACCACAATCCAAAGGCCTCAATCCTTCAGCGCTCAGCCTTCCTTATGGTCCAACTTTCACAGCCACACATTGCTACTGGGAAAACCATAGCCTTGACTATACGCACTTTTGTTGGCCGGGTGATGTCTCTGCTTTTTAGTATGCTGTCTAGATTTGCCATAGCTTTCCTCCCCAGGAGCAAGCGTCTTTTAATTTCTTGGCTGCAGTCCCCATCTGCAGTGATCTTGGAGCCCAGGAAAATAAAATCTGTCACTACCTCCATTTCTTCCCCATCTATTTGCCAGGAAGTGAGAGGACCGGATGCCTTGATCTTAGTTTTCTTAATGCTGAGTTTCAAGCCAACTTTTGCGCTCTCCTCCTTCACCCGCATCAAGAGGCTCCTTAGTTCCTCTTCACTTTCTGCCATTAGAGTGGTCTCATTGTGACCCTGCTAAAGCGGTCCTTGATTCAGTAAAGAGATTATCAGGTTTCCAGGGAAAGCCCTTACCAAAGAGAGACTGAAGGCCAGATCTGGGTTTAAACACTATGCACGTAACATTTATTCTACGACTTAAAGAATACAGAAGTATAAGCATACAAGCCAGCAACCATCAGCAGCGATATCAAGAGGCCTCATGCACTCCCTCATTCCTGCAACGCTCATCCTCGCAGCCGGTCGACCCTCGCGGTGCTCCATCGGGACTGTGGGTGACCAGAAGCAGTGCTGTCCTGCTGCACACGGGAGCTGGAAAGCCCCGGCATTTTACACCTTAGCGTTGACTCTGTCTGCTTAGTCCAGCTGGATCGAACAGTGAACTCCTCTGAGCAGAGCCGACACACAGAGCCGGACTTTATCCTGAACACGCGCCCTCGGTCCCATTCCATTGTCCCTCTGGATGGTGCAGCGTGAGCTTATCGGTGACGTTCCCTTCTCCCACCACTCCCGGCCTCTCCGTTTCCTCGGTCTGGTCAGTGCCGTCATGCTTTTTCATTCTTCATTTTCTTCTGGGTCTTAGGCCTTCAGGCACCCATGCCCACCGTGACATCGTCTGCATATCTGAGGTTGTTGGTATTTCTCCCGGCAATCTTAATTCCAACTGGTGATTCATCAAGGCCCGCCTTTCTCATGATGTGCTCTGCGTATAAGTTAAATAGGCAGGGCAACAGGATACAGCCTTGCCGAACTTCTTTCTCAATTTTGAACCAATTAGTGGTTCCGTGTCCAGTTCTCACTGTTGCTTCTTGACCCGCATATAGGTTTCTCAAGAGACAAATAAGATGGTCTGGTACTCCCATCTCTTGAAGAACTTGCCACAATTTGTTGTGATCCACACAATCAAAGGCTTCAGCATAGTCAATGAAGCAGAAGTAGATATTTTTCTGGAACTCCCTAGCTTTCTCCATGATCCGGCGTATGTTGGCAATTTGATCTCTAGTTCCTCTCCCTCTTTGAAATCCTGCCTGTACTTCTGGTAGTTCCCGGTCCACGTACTGCTGGAGCCTCACTTGCAGGATTTTGAGCATAACTTTGCTAGCATGTGAAATGGAAGCAACGGTGCGGTAGTTTGAACATTCTTTGGCATTGCCCTTCTTTGGGATCGGAATGTAAACTGGCCTTTTCCAATCCTGTGGCCACTGTTGGGTTTCCCAAATTTGCTGGCATATTGAGTGTAGCACTTTTACTGCATCGTCTTTTAGGATTTTGAATAGCTCGGCTGGAATACTGTCGCCTCCACTAGCTTTGTTGTTGCTCAGACTTCCTAAGGCCCATTTGACTTCACATTCCAGGACGTCTGGCTCGAGGTCAGTGACCACCCCATGGTGGTTATCAGGGATGTTAAGCTCTTTCTTGTATAGTTCCTCTATGTAATCTTGCCACCTCTTCTTAATCTCTTCTGCCTCTGTTAGGTCCCTGCCATTTTGGTCCTTTATCATGCCCATCTTTGCATGAGACATTCCCTTCATATCTCCAATTTTCTTGAAAAGATCTCTGGTCCTCCCTATTCTATTGTTTTCTTCCATTTCTTTGCACTGTTCATTTAAGAAGGCCTTCTTATCTCTTCTAGCTATTCTCTGGAATTCTGCATTCAATTGGGTGTATCTTTCTCTTTCTCCCTTGCCTTTCGCTCCCCTTCTTTCCTCAGCTATTTGTAAAGTTTCCTCAGACAGCCATCTTGCTTTCTTGCATTTTTTTTTCTTTGGGATGGTTTTAGTTGCTACCTCTTGTACAATGTTGCGAACCTCCGTCCATAGTTCTTCAGGCACTCTTTCGATCAGATCTAATTCCTTAAATCTATTTGTCACCTCTACTGTATACTCATCAGGGATATGATTTAGGTCATACCTGAGTGGCCTAGTGCTTTTCCCTACTTTCTTCAACTGATTTTGCAACCAGAAGCTCATGATCTGAGCCACAGTCAGCTCCTGGTCTAGTTTTTACTGACTGTATAGAGCTTCTCCATCTTTGGCTGCAGAGCACATAGTCAATCTGATTTCTGTGTTGACCGTCTGGTGATGTCCATGTGTAGAGTCGTCTCTTGGGTTGTTGGAAAAGAGTGTTTGCTATGACCATCGTATTATCTTGACAAAATTCTACCAGCCTGTGCCCTGCTTCATTTTGTACTCCAGGGCCAAACTTGCCTGTTATTCCGGTTATCTTTTGGCTTCCTACTTTAGCATTCCAATCCCCCATGATGATAAGGACATCATTTTTCGGAGTTAATTCTAGAAGGTGTTGTAGGCCTTCATAGAACCGGTCAACTTCAGCCTCTTCAAGCACCAGTGGTTGGGGCATAGACTTGGACTACTGTGATGTTGAATGGTTTGCCTTGGATTCGAACTGAGATCATTCTGTCATTTTGGAGATTGTATCCCAGTACTGCTTTTCCTACTCTTTTATTGACGATGGAGGATACTCCATTTCTTCTGAGGGATTCTTGCCGGCAGTAGTATACCTGATGGTCATCTGAATTAATTGCACCCATTCCTGTCCATTTCAGTTCACTGATTCCTAAGAGGTCGATGTTCAGGCTTGTCATCTCTTGTCTGACCACGTCCAGCTTGCCTTGATTCATGGATCTTACATTCCGGGTTCCTATGGAGTATAGATCTTCGCAGCATCGGACTCTCCTTTCGCCACCAGATGCATCTGCAACTGAGTGTCCTTTCGGCTTTGACCCAGTCGCTTCATTCTTTCCGGCGCTACTAGTACCAGCCCTCTGCTCTTCCCCAGTAGCATATTGGACACCTTCCAACCTGAGGGGCTCATCTTCCGGCGTCGTATCTTTTTGCCTTTTGGTACTGTCCATGGGGTTTTCATTGCAAGGGTCCTGGAGTGGGTTGCCATTTCCTTCTCCTGGGGATCACGTTTTGTCAGAGCTCTCTGCTGTGACCTGTCCGTCTTGGGTACCCCTGCACGGCAGAGCTCATGGCTTCATTGTGCTACGCAAGCCCCTTCGCCACAGCAAGGCAGTGATCCATGAAGAGAGCTAGCTAAATACTTCTTGGTAAACTGTGAATTCCTGCTGGGATGGTGTAGCAACATTGTAGCGGTGATTGTGTATTCGACTGGATGGCCTGTCTGCTCTGGCTTACAGCTACTGGGGAGAAGAAGAGCGAGAGGGGAGGGTGAAGTCATGCCAGTTTCTTAAGACAATCAGCAATATTAAACAGTGGCCTGGTTTGGAAAGCTGCTGCTTTTGAGAAAGAGTGCAGGTTTGATTTTATAAAACATAGGCACACATAAGCAACGTTCTTCTGCCAGGATGTATCCAAATTTTCCCAACGGAGCGCAGCTTGGGGCAGTTGTGAAAGTGCTTCTCGAAAGGGCTGCTTGCCCTGCTGTGATCCCGCCTGTGGACTGAAGTTGTTTTGCACTGCAGGCTCCTCGGGGCAGGGGCCTGCCCTTGCTTCTTCTCTCTGTCCCACACAAATGGATGGCAGCTGAGTGCTGTGAATGGATCAGAGGGGACTCGCTGGCTGCTGGCTCCAGGAGGTGTTGTCAGAGTGTCAACGTCTGTGTGTGTGTGGGGTGGGGTGGGGGTCCTTGCTGGGCCCTGCTTTGAAATGCGTGCTTGGCTTGGCCTCTGTGGCATGACAGGATTTTCCTCGGCGTGCCCCTCTGTCCCGGGCACCGTCTGCAGCGACGGCTCGCCCACCTCCCACCCGCGGAGGGGCCTGCGTCCGGGCGCCAGGGCCAGGGTGCTGCCCGTGAGGAAGGCGGCCGCCCGTGGTGTGCAGGCCCCGGGCTTGTGGGTGGGACGCAGAGCAGGGGTCCGGGGGGGAGCGGCCCAGAATGGGGGCATTTCCAGGCACAGAGGGGAGAGGAGCAGAGGCGCGCCCCTTGAGGCCGGGCCCCCAGGAGCTCCGGCAGCCCCCGGGAAGGCCAGGATGTGCCGCCGCTGGGAGGGGACATGGAGCAGGGGAGTTCCTCAGTGACAGGAGGGGTGGGCACGGCTCTTGGCCCCATGGGGTCACGTCGGAAGGAGGGGGTGGTCCAGTTAGAGCATTGTGGCCAGACCAAGAATAGGTGTGCTTGTCTGCAAAAGGAACCGCAGAAAGGAAAGAACGGGGCCCAGCCATACTCATATGGAGGGCCTCTCGCGGTCCGGGATGCCCGGAGGCTGCTGCCAAAGGCCGGCCCGGTTAGAAGCAAGAAACAGAGCGAGTCAGAAGGGACCTCCCAAGCCATCTAGTCTGACCCCCGGCTCCAGCCGGCTCTGCTCACAACATGCCCACCATGTGCATGTCCAGCCTGTCTTTGAACACCCACACCGATGGGGCCTCAACCACCTCCCGTGGAAGCCCATTCCACACTCTCGGGGTCCTGACTGTCAGGAAGTGCTTCCTGGCATCCTAATTGAACCTTGGCTCCCTGAGCTTTGCTCCCTTGGAGCGCATCCTGCCTTCCTCTGCAGGGGAGAACAGGTCTCCCCCCACCTCCGTGGGACACCCCCTCACATACCTGCATGTCGCCAACATATCCCCTCGGAGTCTCCTCTTCTCCAGGCAGAAGAGGCCCAGTTCCCTCCGTCTCGCCTCATACGGCATCCCCTGCAACAGGGGAAGGGAAACGAGGAGGCCGAGCTTTTAGGGTTGCTGGGGACACGGGGGACTGAGGGGCTCTTTGCCATGCTGTGGGGGGTCCTGGAGGGCTTTGTGTGGCTATGAAGCACTGCTTCCGAAGGGAGGGTGTCCTCGTTGCAGCCCAGCCCACTGTCTGTGGACACCCCGGGGGGTGTCCTCTGCCAAGGAGGAACCGGAGACGCGGCTGGAGGATTCCCCGAGGAAGCGGCGGCAGGAGCAGCCCGTCCGCGCCCGCGCAATGCAGCGAGCGCGCTTGGCCCGGCCCCGGCCCCGGCCCCCCACTGCCTCCGACAGGCTGTCCCTGAGGGCCGGGCCAAGCGGAGGCCCTCCTGCGGCTTCTGGAAGCCACGCCTGAGCTGCGGCGAGGCTCCCCCTGAGGCAGCCCCCTCCCTGCCTCTGCCCCGGACCGCAGTCCTTTGGGTTGGCCACTCCGCATCTGGCACTGGGAGGAAGGGGAGCCCCTTAACCCTTTCTCCTCCCCTGCACCCACTCTGATCCTCACAAGAGCAGCCCTGCGAGGTGGGCTGGGCTGAGGGTCCGTGACTGGCCCGAAGACCCCCGGGGGCTCCGTGGGCGGGTGGGGACTGAGCCCGGGTCTCCGGAGTCCCAGGCCGCTCTCAGACGCGGCTCCAGGGGTCTCTCCATGGAGAGGGTGATGGTTGGAGGGCGTTGGGGCCGGCCCTGGGCCTGGGCCGGCACGTATCGGGGCGGGGGGGGGGCGAAGACCAGCACAAGCAGGGGGCCTTTGCCACGGCCCAGCAGTCTGGGCAGTGGGCCTGGGGGATCCCCCCGCTTTTGTGCGCGCGGAAGCGCAGCGCGCAGCCGAAGAGGCGGCTTGGCCGGGCCGTGGCCACCAAGAGGCCGGGGCAGCGACTGCCCCTGACCCGCCGCCACTGCCGCGTTCCTCAGAGGGACCCGCAGGCGTCGCTCCGTCCCGCCGCCAGGGAGCATCAAGCGACCGGCACCGTGAGCAGAGCTGCAAGCGGGGGGCCGGGCACGGAGCCCCCAACAGGCTCCGCAGCGGCACCAGTCGTTCCTGGGCCTCCTCGGCCCTCACCGTCCCCTGAGGAAGAGCGGACCAGGAAAGAGGAGGGGGCTCCAGCCCCTGTGTTTCCTGAAACAAGCCTCCCCCCCCGCCCCCCGTGAGGGCTGCACCAGCTCCGCTCTCTGGGAGACAGGCTTCCCAGCAGCGCTCCCGTCCTCCTCTGGCAGCGATGGGCCCGTGGACAACCCCTGCAGACCCCCTCTTTCCCCGCCCTTCCTGCTGCACGGGGGCCTCGGGCCAGAGGGCCAGAAGGATGCGATCGCAGGGAACCCCCAATATGCTGGCCTGGCCTGGCCGCAGAGCAGCCCTGGGCGGGGGGCTGCAGGCTGAATTCTCCGTGGGGCCGGGTGGTGGGTGGAGGAAGGGCACTCATCCAGGGGGGTCTTGCCCAGGGGCAATTAGCAACGCCCAGCAACGCCTCTGCCAGGACCACCCTCGTCTCGGTGGCACGTGGGGATGCCAGCACCAGCCTGGGGAGGGGGGAGAGCCAGGCTACGGTCCCCCCTTGGCCGTGGGGCGCCCCACACGGCTCAGAGGCAGGCACTTGGCCTTGGCCCCACCTAAGGCATGGGGTGGTCCTGCAGAGGGTAAGACGGAGCTGCCCCACGACTGGGAAGACACGTGAGGTCTCCATGCAACGTGGGAAGGGGAGGGCGAAGGCTGGCTTGGTGCCCGCGGCTGCGCTGTTCCCCTCTCCCTCGTGGGCGTGGCTCTTGGAGTGGCTCGGATCGTGGCCCTGCACGTGGAGCGCTGGACGTGAGCCAGGGGGAACGGAGTCCTGGTGCCCTCGAATCCCTCTGGGGAGCCCGGCCACCCACCTCTCAAGATCGCAGCGCAGGCAAGGAAGGAGCAGGCCACCCGACCCCCTGGTGGGCTCCCGGGGAGCAAGGAGGAGCAGGGGGGGGGCCGGGAGCTGGCAAGAGCAAGCGGGCGAGGCCACATCACCCTGGGACGAGCCCGGCCGTTGGCCGTTAGCTGCCCATGCCCTCAGGAGGTTGCAGCACGCTTCCTGCCAACGGCACAGGATGCCCGCCAGAGCTCCACAGCCCTGCAACCCAGGAAGAACGGGCCGCCTCCCTGCCCATCCAGAGCCTCGCCGTCTCGCCCTCCGGCCCCCCGAAGACTCCGGGCGACCCGCTCCTCCTCGGAGCTCTTCCTCCCGCTCTGCTCTGCGTGGCTCCTGCCTGCCTGGTCACGGCAGGGGTCCCTGCTAACCCCTCGCTGGGAGGGCCAGTCCTGGGGAGCAGCAGTGGCCGAGCCTCCTTTGCAGAGCTCCTTCCCGTGGGACAGGCTGGCTGCCACGACAAGCCTCCTCTCCCTCCACGGTGCCTCCTCTTTTGTGTCGCTTTCAGCCACATCTTCCCACGATGCGAGTTCCCTGGCTGCAAGCGCAGACGTGGCCGCTGCCTGGGGGACGGCCCGCGGCTTCCACATCCCTGCCCGTGTCCATGCGCCTGCCGCCCACAGTGAGCCCGCTCACAGAGGCCTCGTGGGACGAGCGGTCATGGTACCGTGTGCGCAGCAACTGCTCTGCTGAGGAAGCGGCATGTATCCCTCCCATTGCAGCCGCTCTTCCCACTTCTTTCCTTCCTGCCTGGCACCAAAGTGAAGGAAGCGTTAGTGCCAGGCAAGCTTCTCTGGGGAGCGTATCCCACAGTCGAGGCGCCACCACAGAGAAAGCCTCCTCCGGGTGGGCACCCTCCTGATCTCCTTCAAGGAGGGCTCCCGGAGCAGGGCCTCCGCCGCAGAGCTCAAGGGGCAGAAGGGCACATGGGGAAGGAGGCGCTCCTTCAGGTATCCAGGACCCGAGCCGTTTAGGGCTTCGTAGGCCATCACCAGCACCTTCAATTGGGCCCGGACTTCAATGGGGAGCCAGAGAAGCTGATAGAGGACCAGTGTTATATGTGGATAATGCCAGTCCCTATTAATGTCCTGGCAGCTCTATTTTGAACCAACTGAAGTATCCAGACTGTCTTCAAGGGCAGCCCCACGCAGAGCGCATTACAATTATCCAGTTGGAAAGTTGCCATAGCGTGGGTCACACCTGCCAGGCACTGCTCACCCAGGTAAGGGCGCAGACCAGCCGAAGCTGAAGGAAAGCGCTCCTCGCCACAGCCACCACCTGCGACTCCAGGGGCAGCTCTGGAACGAGGAGCACACCTAAACTGCGCACCCTGTCCTTTAGGGGGAGCGCACCCCCATCCAGAACAGGGCAGACGCCACTCACCTGTAGGGCTGAACCACCCACCAGCAGGGCCCCTGACTGATCTGGCTTGAGCCTCGATTTATTGGCCCCCACCAAGCCATCACCCCGGCCAGGCACTGGTTAAGGGTAGCCACGGCCTCACCTGGACTAGATGTAAAAGAGAGGTGAAGCTGGGTGTCCTCGGCATGCTGATGACTCCGCAGTCCAAACCTCCGGATGACCTCTCCCAGCAGTTTCATTTAGATGTTAAAAAGCACTGGGGATAAAATGAACCCATGGCAAAGTTGTCATGGCACAGAGCCACAGTCCCCCAGCACCACCTTCTGGAATCGGCCATCAGGGTAGCAGTGCCTCTGACCCCCAATCCCGCCAGCCCATCCAGGAGGATACCATGGTCGATGGTATCGAAAGCCGCCGAGAGGTCCAGGAGAACCAACAGGGACGCACTCCCCCTGTCCTTCTCCCTGCACAGGTCATCGTACAGGGCGACCAAGGCAGATTCAGTGCCGTACCCGGGTCTGAAGCCGGACTGAAATGGGCCCAGAGAATCAGTCTCATCCAAGAGCACCTGGAGTTGTCCAGTCACCATCTTGCCCAAGAATGGGATATTAGCCACTGGCCTATAACTGGCGGCCACCTCTGGGTCCAGGGCCACTCTCTTCCGGACAGGCCTGACCCCCACCTCCTTCAGAGGGGCAGGGGCCTGGCCTCCCTCAGAGAAGTGTCAATAACCTCCTGGACCGAGGAGCATATCCCTGCCTTGGCTCTGATGAGCCGCATGAGGGGCCAGGGTCGAGTGGACAGGGGGCGGGTTGGACCAGTCCAAGCACCTTTTCACATCTTCAGGTGGCAACAACTGAATCATCCAACGAAGACGGACCAGATGGCGCTCTGCACCCTTTCTGCTCTCAAGTCTCAAGCACGGTGGAATCCAGCTCGTGGTGAAGTCAAACGATTTTATCCTTAAAGTGCTGGGCGAAGTCATCACAGTGAGCTGCGGATGGTACAGTCAAGACCTTTTGGGCTCAGACTGTAATAGGCCCCTTACCACTAGAAAAAGCTCAGCTGGACGACACCGTGAGGATGCAACGGAAGCAGAGAAGAAGTCCTTCTGCAACGCCCTCACTGCCACAGCATAGGCCTCACAGTGAGCTCTGAGATGTGCTCGGTCGGACTCATCCCGGGACTTCCTCCACCTGCGCTCTCGTCGTCTCCCAACCTGCTTCATTGCCCGCAACTCAGGGGTATACCATGGTGCCGAGCAGACTCTGCAAGGTGGGAGACGGCACTTAGGAAACACAGAAACAGAGTGAGTCAAAAGGCGTCTCCCGGGTCATCTAGTCTGACCTCCGGCACCAGCCGGCTCGTGCTGATTGCCCTGGTCATTTCCCCATTCCACAAATCAACCAGAGCATCAACAGGGACACCAGCTTTATGAGCCAGAAAATCCTTCAGGGTCTGCTGGAATCCATCTGGATCCATAAGACTGTGGGGACAGACCACCTTAATCAGGTCCGCACCCTTACGGAGGTTAAACTGGCCCCTGGTTCAAACCTCATGAAATGGTGATCTGACCACACCAAAGGGATTCGAGTCAAATCAGATGGGGAATATGTGGCTCGACAGAATTGCAAAGGAAAAGTTCTTGGAGTAATTGTGGACAACAGGCTAAACATGAGCCAGCAATGCGATGCAGCCGCCAAAACGACATGGCCCGGGAGGCCTCTTCTGACTCGCTCTGACTCTAAGTTTCTCTGTTTCTAGGTTTCTGTGTAACTGGGCAGGTGACAGCAAGCCTGCATTTGCTGCTTGATGCAAAGGATGGAGGGACATTTCTAAAGCCAGCAGCCTGGTGGGCAGCATCTGCCAAAAGAACTCTCTGTGGCCCCACGAGCCCCGCCTTTCCGAGGGAGAAAGATCCAGGCTTGTCGCCAAAGACCCCCCTGCAAATGCCTCTTCCCAGCAGGACCCCGCGCACCTTTACACGGAAGAAGACCTCCCTGTCTGCAGTGGGGCTTCTTCCCTTGTGAGCGTGCCGGGGATCCCCTCCCTCGACCTCCTCCTGAAACGCTTCGCGCTGCCCGCTAATAAAAGCAAGCAAGGAAACCGTGGAGTCGGCGCTTTGTGCGCAAAGGGGGCGGGGGGGGGCAGAAGGACCACAGGAAGGGCCCGCTGGGGCAGGAGGGGGCCCATCTTGTCCACAAGACTCCGCCCCAGAGGCCAAAGGGGCTCGAGGGCCAGGCTTTGCCACTCATACCCATAGGTCTCCACAACTTCAAAAAGGAGAGAAAATAAGATGCATTAAAAATGCAGATTGAAGTCAAATCCTTTAAAAGCTACATGCTATTAAAAACCGTTGAAAGGTTTAGGAAACATAATGTGATAATTCCAGTAGCACAGCTGAAATCACACGTGGCTCCCAAAGCCACAGGCAGGGGAGCACCCAGGCCCTGCCCCTTCCACTGCCCCCAGTCCACCCCTGGCGGCTCCCGCCCCTCTGTCCCCAGGTCTGGGGGCAGCCCGGGCCACGCCCCCTCCGGGGCTCTTTTGCCCCCCCCTCCACTGCGCCAGCACTGCAGGGCTGCCGGAGGCCCAGTCTGCCCCCTGCTGAGAGGGGCCGACGGGGGCACAGCCCTTCTCCCCTGGCCCCACAGGGAGCACCGGGGCTCCTGGCCCGCCTGGCTGCAGCCCCGGTCAGGGTGGGCCCCGCGTCCCCCCCGGGCCGGGGGAGGAGGCTCCGCAGTGCTGCTGGGATGGGGCCTCCCGCGCCGGGGGGGGGGGCGGCGTGGCTGGGCTCCCGCGGCACTCACTCCCATGGGGGGGGGGCCCCCCCCCCCCCCCCCCCCAGCTCCTGCAAAGCTTGTTTGCGCAACAGGAAAGCAAGCGCCCCAGCCAAGCTCCAGGAGCATCTTGCCATGCAGTTCAGGGCGGCTGTGAAGGCGCTTCTGGAAAGGGCTGCTTGCCCTGCCGTGAAGCCTCCTGCGGACCAAGGTCGCTTTGCACTGCAGGCTCCTCGGGGCAGGGGCCTGCCCTTTCTTCTTCTCCCTGTCCCACACGACTGGATGGCGGCTGAGCGCCGGGAATGGATCAGAGGGGACTGGCTGGCTGCCGGCTCCAGGAGGGGCTGTCAGAAAGTTGAAATCTGGGGGGGGGGGTCCTCCATGGCCCCTGCTTTGTTTTTTTATTATTGTATTTTATTAAAATTTTTAAACTAACACTAAAAAAACCCCATCAAACATTGGATTCACTGGGTCAACCTCCTACTATATATTTTTTTAACATTCTAATATCAAATTCCAATTAATTTATCATAGTTTGAAAAACATCTCTAAATTTACACCAAATCCCGTTTCTCCAGCCAATTATAAAAAAAGAGCCCCAAGTTCGATAGAAATCAGTATCCTCCTTCTCCTTCAAGGATAAAGTCAGTCTATCCATTTCTGCACAGTCCAAGATCTTTCTTACAAGCAATCCATCCGTGGGCAGTTTCTCACTTTCCCAATATTGTGCAAATGCAATCCTCGCTGCTGTAATTAGATGCAACATCAAATAGATTTCCTGTCTGTTAACTTCTTCCGGTATAATGCCTAACAAGAAAACTTCAGGTTTAAAAGCAAAGGGTTTTTGTAATATTTCCTCCATCCATCTATGTATTTTAATCCAGTACATTTTTGTGTTGTCACAAGTCCACCACATATAATAAAAAGTACCCACTTTAGGTTTACATTTCCAACATCTATTTGACATATTTGGAAACATCTTAGCTAGTTGCCTTGGTGACAAATACCATCTATAGAACATTTTATATAAATTTTCTTTATATGAAGTTGCTAAAGTTACTGTAATGTTTCTTTCCCATAGTTTTTGCCACTTTTCTAGTTCAACATTAAATCCAGAGTTTTGTGCCCATGTTATCATAGTTTCCTTAACCTGTTCCCCTTCCATTTTCCTGTCAAGTAAAAAATCATATAGTCTTTTAATAATTTTCTCATCTGTTTTAAGCATCACTTGATCAAATTCTGTTCGGTGTCTATAGAAACCCCGAGTTGTACAATCCTTGGCATATCCTGATTGCATCTGCACCTTACCCCACCGGGAAATATTGAGCCCCTGTTCTTGCCGTGGCCCCTACTTTGAACGGCTTGCTTGGCACGGCCTCTGTGGCATGACAAGATTCTCCTTTGAGTGGCACAGAGGAGAACACAGTGCCTGGCCATGTGCAGAGTGCACCCCCCTTGCAAGGCAGGTGTCTGTCCATTGCCGAGTCCGCCCATCTTGCGAGAACCAACGGCAGCCAGTCCGCATCATGTCGAGGGTCCTTGAAGCCCCGCTCTCTCTTCACCTGGGGCCACACGGCTGTCCCCAGGGAATATCTGCAAACGTTGACCCCCCAGCCGTCCTGTCCAGGGGCCGGTGAGCCTGGGCATCGTGCCTGCCGGGTGCAGGGGGCACAGTGCCCCTGGGCTAGCAGCCGCCTCCCACGGCAGTCCCAGCACGGAAGGGTCCCTCTCCCCTCTGCCCCCCTCTGCTCCAGGCAGCGGCTGCGTGTGCCCCCCACCCCTGCAGGGAGGAGGCGGCCGCCCCCACGCGGCTCCTCTTCCCCACGGGCACTGCCAAGCCCAGCTTTGGGGGCACGTGGCCCCCGTGCGTGTGGGCAGCCCAGCCTGGCGTGCCGAGTGTGGGGCGCCCCCCGTTCCCCTCCGTGGGGGCTGCAGGCAGGACAGAACTGCTCCGCGGGCCCACGCCGGAACCCCGCGGCTGCCGGACCAGGTCGGGCGGAGGGGAGCGTGCCGGGCTCAGCCTGGCTAATCGCAAGAGTTTGCCGGCGTGTCTCATGGGGATCCTGCCCCTCTGCCCCAGAGGTGGCCTGCAGCGAGGGCAGGCAGGCCACCTCCCGTCCGCGGAGGGCCTGCGTCCGGGCGCCAGGGCCAGGGTGCTGCACGCGAGGAAGGCGGCCGCCCGTGGTGCGCAGGCCCCGGGCGTGTGGGTGGATGGGGTCATGCCGGAAGGAGAGGGTGGCCCGTGTAGAGGATTGTGGCTGTACGGAGGGGAGGTGTGCTCATTTCTAGAAGGACCTCCATGAGAGGAAAGGACAGGGCCAACCGCACTCGTGCGGAACATTCCAGAAAGTAAGCCCTAGACCGGGCTCGAGAAACTGCTCTGTGCATGCTCAGGAACCATTCGGGGTGGTTCTGCCTTCGGAAAATGCTTGAGTATTAGGGGACGTTTCCCAGGAGAGGCCTGTGGGTCGGGAGGTGTGAAGGGACTGGTGGCCACGAAAACGGGTCAGCCTGGGGCGGGGGGCTGCCACCCCCGCCCAGTCCCTGTGTGCCTCCCCTGCCACACCGGGCTCTGAGCAGTCCTCTTGCCGGGGCAGGGCCTGCACCACAGAGGGCACCAGGAGTCCAGGCGCCGCCTCACCCAGAATGCCTTGCTCCAAGCCAGGACCGTCCCTCGGGGTGTGGCATTTGCGCCCGGGCACCCCAAACTCCTGTGCCTGTGTGGGGGCGGTGGAGAGCTGTGCCGTCTGCTCCCTCCGGACCCCAAGCAGGCCGGTGCCCTGGGGGCCCTCAGGGTGAGACTGCCGTCCTGCCACGGGGCCGGCCAGTTGCTCCGCTGCGGCAGCACCTGGGCCAGGGGAGGTGCACTCTCTCCCCTTCCCCCACCATCCCTTTCTTTCAGGGGAGGCCGGGCGCCTATGGGTCCTTGTGGGCGAGGGGGGCTGAGCGGCGCTTTGACATCCTGCAGGGGTCCTGGAGGGGCTTCATGCGGTCGCCAAGCACTCCGCTCAGAGGGGGGCGCCCTCCCTGCAGCCCAGCCCGCCGTCTGCGGACACCCGGCTGGTCAGCCTCTCGCCAAAGAGGAAGCGGAAGCAACGGCAGCGGGTCCTCGGCCATGTGGTGGAGCGAGCGGTGTGGTTCCAGGGCCAGGCGCATGGAGGGGGCGGCCAGCGCTCATGTGCAGACGTGCTGGGCCTGTGACTGGCCCCACTCCCTGCCTCCGAGAGGGGGCTCCAGCCCTTTGAGGGCTAGCCAAGCGGAGGCTCTCCTGCGGCTTCTGGGAGCCAAGCCCACGGTGGAACGAGGCGCCCGGTGAGGCAGCCCGTCCTGCATCCCAGTCCTTGGGGACGGCTGCTCGGCATTCCCGCTCTGGACGGGTGCGGAGCCCCTCCCTGCCCCCCCCCCCGCCCTGCATCTGAGGGATGCCACGAGGTGAATTCCTCTTGCCTGCTCCAGAGCGCCACTGTCCTTCCGGGGCGCCTGTTTGGGTAGGCTCTCTCACTGGGGTGAGAGGCGGGTGTGGGGATGCTGGCTCTTCAGAGGCAGGTGGACCATGGAGGCCGCCCAGCCCAGCCCGGCCCCGGGTCCTTGCACTGCCCCCCGGCTGGTTCTGCCCCCACGTACGCTCTGCCGCATCTTCCCCGTCACTGTCCAGCGGCATTCAGAGATCACCCTGAGAGGGTGGGCAGGAGGGAGGAGTCAGCCGCCCGTCTGATCAGTTTGGTTCATTTGGCATATTTACATCCGGCCTTTTCCCCTTTCCAGGCACCTGGCCTATTTCCCCCCCGGGGGCTCCATGGGTGGGTGGGGATCAGAGCCCGGATCTCCGGAGACCAGTCCCGCCTGCTCAGCTGCAGGCGCAGGACACGCAACACCCAACCGAAGAGGCGGGTTGCCCCAGCGGCGCTCACCGCCAGCCCTGGGAACGGCTTCCTGTGGCTTGCCGCCGCTTTCCTCACAGGGACTCGCTCCGTCCCGCCAGGGGGCATCGGGCAACGGCACCTTGAGCAGAGCTGCAAGCGGGGGGCAGGGCACGGAGCCCCCGACAGGCTCCACGGTGGTGCCGACGGGCTTCCCGGCCTCGAGTTCCCCCCACGGGCCAGGCATCCCCTCCCCTGCGAGGCACCTGCACCAGGGCCCTGCTCTGCAGCAGACGCGCCTCCCGGTCGGGTCGGCCTCTGGGGCAAAGTCTTCGCTCATCCAGAGCGCCAGGCAGGAGGGGCCACGCGCCCGGGCAAAGGGTCTGGGGGACACAGATGCAGGGGGGAGGTTGAATGGGGGACTGGCAGCGCTGGGGGGGTGTGCTTGGCCCCTCCCTTGAAGACTGCGCCAAGCGGGGGCCCTCCTGTGGCTTCTGGGAGCCAAGCCCGAGGCGGGGGGAGGCGCCTGGAGAGGCAGCCCTTCCTTGCCCCTGGCCAGGATCTCTGTCCTTGGGGATGGCTTCTCTGCATCCAGCACTGGATGGATGGGGGAGCCCCCCCGCCCCCCCCAGCCCTGCATCTGAGGGTTGCCGTGAGGCGAACCTCTTTTTGGCCCCTCCACATTCAGTCGCCCTTTTGGGGCCCTTATGGGGCAGGCGCTCTGGGGTGAGAGGCGGGTCTGGGAATGCTGGCCCTTCGGAGGCAGGTGGACCGTGGAGGCCACCCGTTCCAGCCCCAGCTGCTTGCACTGGCCCCCCGGCAGGTTCCGGTCGCCACAGCGGCCAAGGACAGCATGCGGGAATTTCTCAGTCGCTGTCCAGCAAACGCTCACCCATGTCCGCCTGGATCTCTTATCCCGCCACCACTGCAATTCCCAGAACTCACCAGGCCCCTAAGAGGGTAGGCATGAAAGAGAAACAGTTGCCCCTGTGATTCTTTATTACATTTTGTAAATTTATATCCTGCCTTCCCCCCCTTTCTTTCAAGGCACTCAAGACCCCTTCCCTATTTCTCCTCCCCTCCTCCCACTCTGATCCTCACAACAGCAGCCCTGCGAGGAAGGCTGGGCTGAGCCTGTGACGGGCCCAAAGTCCCCTGGGGCTCCATGGCCGAGCAACCCGGGTCTCCTGCATCCCTGGAGGCTTCCACCCCCTCCTGCGTGCACGCGGAAGTGCGATGCCGAACCGAAGAGGCGAGCTGGGCAAGCGCCGCGCACGGCGGGGATGGGAAGCGGCTCCCCTGGATCGCCGCCGCTTGCTTCAGGGGGTCTCGCGAGCATTGCTCCATCTCGCAAGGGACCCCCTGGCAGCCAGGCACATTTGAGCGGGGCGAGCACAGACCCCGCAACACACCCCACAGCAATGGCAGGCCCTTCTGGGCAGCCTTGGCACTCCGTGTCCCATAAGAACTGCAGAACAGCTGGGGGGCGGCGGGGGCGTTCCAGCCCCATGTCCCCCTAAATGAGCCTGAGACCCTCCCCTTGGCAAGGCAGCCGCACCAGGCCCCAGTGCAGGAGACGGGCTGCCCCGAAGGCCAGTCCTCAAAGAATCCACCGCCCGTTTGGCACGTGCAAAGTGTCCGGCGGTGCTGCGCCCAGGCTCAGTCCAAGCTGGCCTCTGGGGCAGCCCATTGCTTGTCGGGGGGCAATGCGGGGGGAGGCCATGTGTGCTGGCACGCTGCCCAGGGAGTCCGCGAGACACGGGGCAGGGCTGACCGAGACACGTGGGGCGCGGCTGCACGAGAGGTCAGGCGGGGGAGCCGGGCGCGAAACCGGGGGTGGGGGCAGGACGCTCCTCAAGCAGCAGGCAGGACCAGCAGGCGCCCTCTGAGGACACGTCTCCCGGGCCAGGCCCAGGCCCAGGGGCAGGGGCAGGGACAGGGACAGGGACAGGGCTGCCCATGCGGCACCTCCGGGAGCCCACCTCTCGAGAGCAGCCTGTAACCCACCCGGCACCCTCCATCCCACCGGCGTCGGCCCCAGATCCCAGGCCGAAGGAGACGCCCCTTCAGGTGACCAGGCCGTAAGCCGTTTGGGGGCCTGCAGGTCATCGCCAGCACCTTGACTCGGGCCTGGGCTCCAACCAGCCGCCAGTGTGGGGCGGGAAGGACCCGCGCTCTAGGCTCATGCCTGCCGTGCCCTGTTCACAACCCGGGACAGCTCCCGGTCAGCCGAGGAGCTCTCTCGAACTGCGCCCCTGCCCCTTAGGGGGAGCCCAACCCCACACGGAACGGGGCTGGATGCACCCCCCCAGCAGGCCAAGGCACCTACCTGCGGGACCCCCGTCTCGTCTGGATCGAGCTCCAGTGCATGGCCCTCGTCCAGCCCAGCACCCTGCGAGGCACCGCTTCAGGGCCTCCACGGCCTCGCCTGGGTTCGGTGCCAGAGAGGCGGAGCCGGGGCTCCAGCATGCGGATGTCTCCGCAGCCCAAGCCCCTGGATGACCTCTCCCAGCGGATTCATGGAGATGGAGAGTCGCAAGGGGGACAAAATGGACCCCCGCGGGACTCCATGGCAGAGCTGCCGTGGCGCAGAGCCACAGGCCCCCAGCACCAGCTCCGGGAATCGGGCCGCCAGGTAGGGGCGGAACCCCCGCCGAGCAGGGCCTCCAGCCCCCAGCGCAGCCAGCCTCTCCAGAGGGACACCTCGATCGAAGGGCTGGAGAGCCGCGGGGAGGGCCTGGACACCCAACCCCTGAGCCCGGCCCGGCGGCAGGGAGCCCCGGGGCAGGGGCTGCAGGATGAGTGCGGGAGGGGAAGTGGAAGGGCCCCCATCCCGGAGGGGCCTTGCTCTGGGGAGTTCACAACAGGAAGTGGGAAGGTCAACAGCGCCTCTGCCGGGGTCGCCCTCGTCTGGGGGGCGTGTGGGGAGGGCAGCACCAGCCAGGGGAGGGGGGAGAGCCGGAATGCAGCCCCCCTCGGCCACGGCCTGCCTGAGTGGCCACAGGGCAGCCCCACACCCTGGGCCCCATCTACGATGTGGGGTCATCCCGGAGAGGATGAGGTGAAGCCGTGAGAGATCCCTGCAGTGCCCCACAGCCAGAAAGCAGTGGGGTCTCCACATGGTGTGGGGGGGAGGGCGAAGGCAGGTGCTGGTGTGATGACCTGCGGCTGCGATACGCTAGATCGGAAGAGCGTATCATGGTAA
>NW_025336273.1:3572214-3602363 GCF_004798865.1 Varanus komodoensis | reverse complement strand
GGCAGGAGGAAAGCAGCCCCGGGACGAGGAGCCGCCTCCTGTGGCTGCCCTCCCACGGATTGGACCCCCTCCCCTCCCCTGCCCCCCTCCCCGGCCCCTCCCTGCGTGAGCGTGGAGTCGAGTCGGTGCTTTGTGTGTGTGTGGGGGGGAGGCAGAAGGACCGTCACAGGGGCGGCTTCCCAGGGCACGTCCTCCTTTTCAGATTGCACTCCAAGTCCCACGGGGGCACTCCTTGTGGCTGCTGAAAAAGAAGACCCCAAACGCCAGCCTGACAGATCACCTCTGTAATCTCAAGTATTCTTCTTTTTAATGACCCCCCCACCCAAAAATGAGGTGACCCACAAGCAGCCTTCTATTGGGGCAGAAATGAGGGGCAGCCGCTGATGGCTGTCAGGACGAGCGTTGCGCGGTGGACTCGTTTTGGTGGCTCGCTGGCTCGTCCGTGAGGATCCACGGGGAGCTGCGGGACGCGGCAGGGATGCTCCGGCGTCCAGGGGTCCGGGTGGTGACCCCATCACTGAAGACGAGCTGCAGCATCTCGTGTAGGTAGTGTTTTGTGCAAGACGAAGGCACCTTTGTGGCCAGGAGAGGCACGGAGGCCTCGGGCTGTGTGGTGGCCGGGCTGGGCTCCCGGTGGGTCATGTCACCCACGGCACGACAACCCACCGTGGACCGAACCACGGAGGCAGCAAGCCACAGCTGCCCGTGTGGCTTGGAACCCGAGCGTAAGTTGCCTAGACAAATCCAGCGTGAGTCTGCATAAGACACCACCTCTCTGTGTTTTAGAATCCCTTTGCTTCCAGGCATTTAACGGCAAATAATGGGCTATAGTAGGCATTTTAGTTAAGTCTAGTTGTATTTAAAGGACTGCCCCCCCCCCCCAAAAGAACCTGCCCATTCTTTAGGATCAGGTCAAGTGGCATCCCTCAAAGAGGTGAGGGGAGGCAAAGAGGTGAAGGCCTTCTCAGTGGCTGCCCCCTGCCCCTGGAATAGCCTCCCCTGGGATGCCCACCTGGCACTGTCTCTATTACTGTTCGGGCACCAGGCAAAAACATCTCTTTTTTATATCTTTTTGTTAGTAATTGATTCTCCCTGCCCCCATTCACGGCTCACTTTGTTGTGATTTAGTTAGGTGTTAAATTTTGATAATGACATTTTATTGCCTATTTATGGCTATATGTATTTTTATCTTTTATTGTAAGCCGCCTTGAGACTTGGGTACTAGGCAGCATATACATGGAGACAGACAGACAGACAGACTATATTTACATTGCTTGAGATGTTTCAACCGGTATAGCTTTGTATACTGGGATCTGATACTGCGCTGTATTGAACCTGTTTTTATCACATGTCTTCTGATGGTACTTCAAGGAATTGCAATGAACTATGCACACAGCTTTGGCTACTGGGAGTGCAGGACTAGAGGCATCACACCACTGACAAGGAACAGCCTATCTGGCCGCGGGGGCCGGAGGCTCCCTCCCTGCACTAGCCCCATCCCCACCCGGGGCTCCCTCTTGGAGCGGCCAGCTGCAGCCTGCCTGCTGTGTGGCCCCTTCAGGTTCTGGGATTACAGGAAAGGAGGAAAATGGCTCTCCGGCCACAGTCTCCATGCCAGGCATAAATCTAAACGCCTCCAATATATCTCGCTTGCCCTTGTTCTAAGCTAAATACTTATTTTTTATTTTACCCTTTATGCATTCAGTGCATAGACCAGCTCACTAGCCCTGGACTCTCTGAGCGCCTGCCATCATGAGAGGAGCCAAATATCCCAGCTGTTGCAACATCTCCTCACAACGGGGGTGCTGCAACCCCCGATGGATTTAGTTGCCCCTTTCTGCACTTTCTCCAGCTCCCCAGTACTCTTGTTTGGGGGTGCCAGCTGCAGCCACGCAGATTATTCTATGTGGGGTCACATCCCGGATTTCTTTGAGAGTAGGCCTGCTCTTGCCATCTTGATTTTTGGTGCCTTTCCTAGTTATGTGTAGCACTGCAGCGACACAACTGAGCCAATCTTGTCAGCGAGCTGCGGGCTCAGGGCAACCCCGGTGTCCTTCTCTCACCCGGCCCGCCCAGATCCCTCGGCCTGCGCTTGGGGTTGGGAGCTCTCGCCCCCACGCACCTCACTTTGCATGAGCTGACGCAGAAAGGCATTTGCCATTTTGATGCCGTTCTTCCAGCTCAGAGAGTTTGTTTGTTTGTTTAAAATATTTATATGCCATTCTATTCGTAAAAAAGCCTCAGGATGGCTTACAATATAAAATATAGATAAATTCCCAACCCACACTGGCTACAGTTAAAAAAATAGAAAAGACAATATTAAAATATCACTGGAATAAAAAGGTCTTGGCCTGGCGCCGAAAAACAAATAACGACGGCGCCAGGCGGACCTCTCTGGGGAGCGCGTTCCATAGATGGCGTTCCCTTTGGAGCGCCTCACAATCAAGCCCCTTTGGGTGACCTTCACGGCTCACTCCCAATTCCGGATCTTTCCTGAAGAGGCTGGAAAGCGCTGGTCCCAGTACAGAACCCTGGGGGACCCTGCTGTTCCCATCCCTCCGTGGGGATAAACTGCCATTAGCGCCCACTCTGTGCTTTCTGCTCTTTAAGGCGTGACTGGCCCAAGGGAGCCTGCAAAGGGTTAAAGTCTCTCTACACCCACGCCTCCTGCTAGGGTCCCGATCCGTGCAGTCTCACATTCCAGTAAATGAACAGGGTTTGCTCGTAGAAGCCCCCTGGGATATACTGAAACTGGGCATTTCTGCCATAATTGTGTTGGCTGTTCCTGCCATGACCTTTATGGGACAGAAAAAAGTTAATGTCTTGTTCGACTCTGCTCAGAATTTCTCTGAACCAAGGAAAAGCACATCTCTCTAACACGGCAAAACAGTTTTCACTTCCTGCACGGGTGACAATCGTATTGGATTGGACTGAAATTCGGCACAGCTATCGAACTCAATAAGTTGATCATGGATGCCAAGTTTCATATTGTGAACTTAAGAGATGAAGGTTTTAGAAGTAGAAATATGAGGCGCATCATAGCAGAACTGTTTTTCTTCCTGGCAACTCATCTTTACTAAGGGGCTCCCTGCGCCCCTCTAATATCGGTGAAGCATTTCCTGATGGTCAGGACCCCGAGGGTGTGGAATGGGCTTCCACGGGAGGTGGCTGAGGCCCCATCGGGGGGGGGGGGGGATGTTCAAGGGCAGGCTGGATGTGCACATGGTGGGCATGTCGTGAGCAGAGCCAGCTGGTGCCAGAGGTCAGACTAGATGGCCTGGGGAACCCCTTCTGACTCGCTCTGTTTCTAAGTTTCTAAAATGATGCCAGATGTGCGTTCGGTATGCAAAATTCTGGACTGGAAAAATTCACGATGGGCATGGCCAGCCACACTTAAGAGTTTGGAACAATGAGAAACTTAAAGGGACCAGTTTGTCTATCCCAGGAAGGAGAGAGTGACAGGTAAGAATAGGAAAATAACTTAAGAAGGAGGGGAAGGCAGGAATAGCCAGTTGAGAGAAAGATTAGAAATACATCAGAACTGACCATTCAGATCCATGGTAGCTCGTTCCACATCTTTGCATGAACTCTGTCCTGGGACATCAGAGGGAATGGCCCACCCAGATGCTGGTCCTGGAGACCCAGATCTCCAAGAGGCAGCACCTTGCACTCCAGGGGATGAAACCAAGGACTGGGGCCCTGAGGATCCCCGTTCCATCAGGTCCTGCTGGATCGCCTGGCTTCTGGCCCTCAGAGGTTTCCCCTCCTGCTAAACTTCTTGAATCCTTCTGCCAGGGTTCTTTTGTCCTGAAACCAAGCCCCTTCCGGCCGGCACGGCTGTGCAGGAAGCGAGCTCCTTGGGTCTCCTTTGCCGAGCTGCAGAGATGTGGGCCTGCAGCCAGATGGGTGACCGCATGTGGAGGTGAAACAGGGGGTTGAACGTGGGGGTCTTCCAGGCCCCTTCCAAATCTACTTCAGTTCTGCTCTGCTCTGCACTATTCTCCCCTGTGCAAACACCCCATTTTACAAGTGAGGATGCGCTTCAGAGACAGGGCCCCTGAAGGACACGCACACAGAGAGATACTTGAGAGCACCTGCCCATAGAAGCACAGATGCACAGTGAGTCCAAAGGGACTTCCCGGGTCATCTAGTCTGACCCCCAGCTCCAGTCCCAGGCACTGGAACAGCTCACGCAGTGCATGGTGTACAGGAAAAGCGCGGCCAGGGGTCTTCGGGACGCTGCTGGCAGGCTTGCTCCTGACCATCCCAAATTCATCCAGTCAGACCGAGCTGCGTGCATGCCAGAGCGGGGGGCACGGGTGCCACCCACGTTTTCTTGTGCAAAGCAGCCTCCCTGGTCAGAGCTGAGACCCCCCAAAGCCTATTAGCCCAGAGCTGCTGCGACAGGACTCGCTACCCCTTCAGAGTCGGAGAAAGCGCTTCTCCGTCCCTCGCCCGCCTCAACAGCTGCCTGAACGTGGGGAGCAGGGCCTTCCGGGAGTGCAGGGGCTCCATGGAGCCAGCAGGTGGCGCTCCAGGCTCCACGACTTGGCTAGATGGCACCAGCCCGCCTGAGGCGACCCCCGAGGTTAATTCAGGGCGGGGGGGAAGACCAGAGCGGATCCTGTTGCGGCAGATGGATTCTGGGATTCTGAAGAGCTGCCTGCCTGGGGTGCTCCAAGCTGCCTCTGCAGGGGGTGGGTGCTGAAAATGCCACACGCAAGCCCGGGGCGTGACCAGGTCGGCTGGGCTCCTGGCCTCAGGGCAGCTGTGGACCCCCACCCCCAGCCGCAGCAAGCTGCGCCACCCTTTCTGGCAGGCTCCCTTGCGCCCCTTCCGACCCTTTGAGCGTTTTGCTAAGACGTGTCCACTCTGGGGGGGAGGGCAGCTTGTGGCCTTCGACTGGCTCTCACCATTGGCTGTGCCGAGGGGGCCTGGGGGGCCACGGGCTGCCAGTCCCCCTGGGGGAAGACATCTCCTCCTCCCGATGCTGCTGGCTCATCTCCTCTTCTCCTTCCTTTTGCCTCCACAGGATTTGCCCAGACTAAGAATTAGGGAGTTCTGGGCACCAAGGTTTCAGAAAGATGCAGGTAAATTAAAGAGGGTCCAGCGGAGGGTGACGAAAGTGATCCGGGGTTTGGAAACGCTGCCCTGTGAGGAGAGACTGAGGGAACTGGGCATGTCCAGCCTCGAGAAGGGAAGGCTGAGGGAGGACATGGTATCCCTCTAGAAGTCCCTCCAAGGCTGCCCCAAAGAGGAAGGCCAAGATCTCTTCTCACTGGTGCCAGAGTGCAGGACACAGAATAACCAGTTCAGGTTGCGGCAACCCAGACTCAGGCTGGACATCAGGAAAGGCTTCCTCGTTGTCGGAGCAGTAAGACCATGGAACCTATGATCAGGAAAAGTTGTGGGCTCTCCCACACTGGAGACATTCAAACAGAAACCGGCAGCCACCCGAGTGGGATGGTGTGACTTGGTGTCCTGCAACAGCAGGGGGCTGGACTAGATGGCCTTCATGACCCCTCCCAACTCTGCTATTCTATGGTTCTGTGAGAAGGCGGGATCCTTGGCCAGAGTGCGATGGGGTGATGTGGCCAGAGGAAGTTTGCTCCCAGAGGCATGGCCAGTTCTCTGAAGCAGAAGGTCCAGAAGCCAGAGAAGCAGGCTGGGGGGGTGGCAGGACATCACCTGTGGAATCGGCTGTGTGCAGGTGAGAGAGGAAGGCCATTTCTGCAGCCATAGTGCGAATGCACGGGAATGCACGGCCTGTCCCAGAGTTCCTGCCGCTGATGCCCTCCAGATGCGCTGCACCATAGCACTTAGCTGGAGGTGGCAGTGGGGCACATGGGAAGCCATGTGCCACTTCAGCACGTTAGGGGAGCTGTCAGCAGAGATCACCAGCTGGCCACTCGGCAAGAGGATTTTACCGCTCCTACCCGGAGGGGCATTTGGGGTCGGGCTTGGCCCATGAAAGGTTGCATCACCTGGGTTCAGATGACATGACCACCCTTCATGGGTCAAACAGCCCCAGCTACAAACCGTGGCTTGTCAAGGTGGCTCATCAGCCAAAAACCCACTCAGGGAGCCCTCTGGCTAGTGATGCAGGATAAAAATCCAGCAAATAAAATATTCTATCCCAGGTTCACGGGGCATGACCAGCCAGTGCGGCTCACAGCCAATGGCAGATGTCATGCTGGGCGAATCCAGGCCTTGCCCCATCAGCTTGGTCTTTATTTAGAAACGCTCTCTGGGGTCTCTGTTGATTCATTCGGCAGAGGCAGTGCCCCACTGCACACCCTTCCACAGAACGCCCGGCCCCCTTGCAGACCCCTTAGTGCTTGGCCAAGTTGAAGCTAAGTGATGTGGGGACCGAAAGGGCCGAAGTGGTGGCTTGAGTGCCGGGGTGGGACCTGGGAGATCCCGCCTCTGGTCCCCACGTGGCCAGGCAGCTCCCAGGGGATCTTGAGCCAGCCCCTCCCTCTCAGCCCAACCTACCTCGCAGGGTGGTTGTTGTGAGGGTAAAACTGAGCTGAGTAAGCCGCCTTGGGCTCCTCACAGGAGGGGAAAAGCCAGGACAGAAATGCAATCTTATTCTAACAAAATAAGAAGAATAGCAGTGGCTCAGCAGCAGAGCGCGTGTGTTGCGCACGGAAGATGCCAGTTCCCAGGAATGCCACCGGCAGAGCAGTGGGGAGACGTCCTCCTCCGGAGCCCCGGAGAGCCACGGCCCGTCGGGGTCGGCAGGGGCAGCAAAGCCTGTGGCTCTCCAAATGGGTGGGCCTACGACTCCCATCAGCTGGAGCCAGCAGAGCCAAGAGCGAGGGATACTGGGAGCCGGAGAACACCAGTTCGGGGTGTCCTTTCAGATCAGAAACCCCCCCTCCCCGCGTGTCCGTCACCGCCTCCCGTCCCGTCCTTCCAGCTCCCCAGCTGGAGCGCGCTTGCCGGCGGCCACGCTCACTGCCCCTTGCACTAACAATAAAGCATCCTCTGTTTTACCTGTGCTCCACTTCCAGGCAGGGGAGACGCAGGTGAGCGACTCGGAAGGTAAAATACGCATGGAACAGCCTGGGCCTGGATCCTGCCTCCATCGGGCATTATAAATACGGAAATGGAGTCGTACGGAGAATGGGGGACTCAGCGCTCACCAGTGTCCGGGCGATGGAAGCGGGTTTCGACGGAAGCGGGCGCTGCTTGTTTGGTGTTCGACTAGGTACTTCCCCTCTGGCCCGGCGCCAGGGGAGGCTTTGACTGTGACCCTGCGAACCCCAGAAAACCGGAGCGCAGGGGAGGGGCGGCTGGTAGCGGCTGATCCTCGAGCCGGCCTTGACGGTCAGGGCCACGCGTGACGCGCCGGGCAAGCTTTGAGCCTCTGAGCGCTGCTGGGAGGCCGCGCTCTCCCGGCAGGACACTCTCAGAGATAAATAACCTGAAACGTGGGCTTGCTCCTTGGGCGCATCCCTTCCAGAAGGAAAAGCTAACCCTTTGTTCCCTTTTCTAGTGAACTCGTGTGTCTGGAAAAAGCCCCCCCCCCCCGTTTTCTCCCTCACCCTTGTCCAGGCAAGGGGTGGATCCTGCGCCAGCCGCGCTTCCTCCGCTGGAGCAGGAGCTGAGCTTCCCCCGCAGGGATGGCCTTCCGCGGAGGACGTGCCGCCGGCGTGGCGGGGCTCCTTGAGTCGTGAAGACCCCGCTGCTACTGACAGCCGCCACCGTGTCCATGGAAACCGTTCTGGGCAGCCCCAGCAGGAAGGTGGGAGCAACAGACAGTCGAGGGAGAAACCTGGCCGCCGAAGGACCGCGCGCCACCAGCCCCCCTGGCCCTGGGCACCAGGCACGGCTGCGGGGGGCCGGGACCGGGACCGGCCGTGAGGGGCTTGCAGGGCCACCAGCGCCTCGCCCGGCTTCTTGGATGCTCGCAATGCCGGGGAGGGAGGGAATCCTGTAGGGATCCACAGGAGTGGAGCTGAGTTCGGAGACAGCTGTCTGAAGCGTCCAGGAGTCGCCCTGCCCGGCTCTTCGTGGCGGCTCGCCGTCCAACGCAGGCTGGGACGCTGGTGCCAGCCGGCTTCAGGGACCCTGCGATCGCAGAACGCTCCGGAAGGAGAGGCTGCACCGCTCTGCTGCAGGTGCTTCTCCCCTCGGGAAGGAGAAAGCCACCCCTTTCGTCCTGAGGCCCGCTCGGAGCTCTGGGTCCTCGGAGGCACAACCGCTGGCCATCTGCTGGCCAGGCTGGACCTCAGCAGAGCAACAGCGAGAGCCCAGCCCAGGCCCCACAATGACCGGTAAGCAGTCAACGGGGAAAGGGCGCCGTCGGATGCGCAGGTGGAGGGGGAAATGTCCTGCAGCTCTCCCGGCGGGAGGGGAACTCTGGGGCCTTGCTCTGCCTGCACGTGGATTGCACCCGGAACCTCTCGCAACCTTCTGCATTGCTCTGCGATGTCACTCCCCCACCCCGTTCCTTGGCATAGTGACAGAGTTCTCGGTTGGGTGTTCTGGTAACGCTCGCTGGAGTCTTCCCAAGTGGCAGGCCGGGCACTTCCGAACGGGAGAGGGGCATGAGGGAAGGGCAGGCCGGGGGCCGCCGGCGTTTCTCTGGAAATCAGTCTGAGGCTGGGCTACGGGAAAGCATGCTTTTTGGCAAAAGCTTTGCAACTGACATTGCCAAGGCACTAGTCCACATGGATGTTTAAAGTCAACAGGTGTTTGACTAGCGGCTTCCTTTCCCACTTCCGAGTTTGCACGCGGCACGCGCCACAGAAGCAGCTCTTTGCAGGCCACTGGCCACGGCGTGTGCGGCGAGCGGGACGTGGCATCCAGTTGAAGCCCAGCTGCGGGGAAGGAAGTCCTGCTGAGCCGCTGCAGTGGCTTGCGATGCGATGCGCTGCGCTGAACAGCCCTGTGCAGCCTCGCTCAGGTGAAGTCGGTGGGTTTTTCTCCCAGGCAGGTGTGCACAGGACCTGCCGCTTTCATCTCTTTCACACAGTCCTAGAAGAGGAGAGCTGGGAAGGGCCAGAGGCTCCAACCCGCTGCTCAGGGCAGGGCGCCCAGGATCTCCCGTGGTGCCACCTGAGCCCGTTATTCCGCGTCCTGCACTCGGCACGATCAAGGGGAAGCCCGGGCCCTCCTCAGTGTGACGGAGCGCCCAGGACTTGCAGAGAGCTCCCCCCCCCCCGCCCCATGGCCTTCTCCTGCCCAACTCCTTCCGCCTCCCCGCGCAGGGTTTTGCTCCAGACTCTCCGACCTTCCGCTCAGCGGTGCGTGCAGCCCTCCCACCCGTGCAGGCTCGGCCCGTCTGCAAAAGAGCAGGAAGAGCACCGCCCCCCCATGGGGGGCTTTTGTCAGGATGGCAGCCGCACTCTGAGTGCATTGGGACACGGCAGGGTGGCTGGGTGCGTTGGTGGGGCCCCTGAATCTTGGAATGGTAGAGCAGGAAGGGGCCACGGAGGCCATCTGATCCACCCCCTGCTGCTGCAGGACACCAGCTCACACCATCCCACTCAGGTGGCTGCCCAGTTTCACCCTGAATGTCTCCAGTGTGGGAGAGCCCCCCACCTCTCCGGGCAGCTGGTCCCACTGGCGTATTACCCTGACAGTGAAGAAGCTTCTCCTGATATCCAGCCTGAATCTGCGTTGTTGCAACTTGACTTGATTATTCCATGTCCTGCACTCCGGCATCAGCAAGAAGAGATCTTGGCCTTCCTCTTTGTGACAGCCTTGGAGGTCCTTATAGAGGAATATCATGTCCCCCCCAGTCTTCTCTTCTCAAGGCTGGACATGCCCAGTTCTCTCAGTCTCTCCTCACAGGGCAGCGTTTCCAAACCCTGGATCGCTTTTGTTTCCCTCCTCGGGAGTCTTTCTAATTTTTCTGCCTCTTCCTTAAATCTCAGTGCCCAGAACTGGACACGGTATTCCAGGTGAGGCCTGACTAGTGAGGAGCATAGGGGAACTACTACTTCTCATGATTTGGAAGTAATACTTCTGCTAATGCTTCCCAAAATAGCGTTTGCCCTTTTGGTGGCTGCATCGCATTGTTGGCTCATGCTTAGCCTCTCGTCCACAGTTACTGCGAGATCTTTTTCTTTTCGCAGTCCTCAGGCTTGCGGGGGCAGAGCTGCTCCAAAGTACCATCTTCAGCACCTGCACGGCCCCCAGGAAGGCAGCCTCAGACACTCCTAAATCTGTGCACACTGCTGGTTGAAAATGCCTGTCCAGAGAGACTTCCCGTTGCTGTGGAAAGCACCCCGGGACCCCAGTTCTTCCCAGCTTCATTCCATGTGGCGCTGCTCTTCCAAGTCAGAGGCTCCCCTGAGGGCCTGGGTTCGAGTTGCCACGGCTGGCAGTCCGTGAGAGATGCGCTGTGGGCCCCCAGAAGCTTATGCGCCAAGCCAAGCCCAGGCTTCCCCCAGCGGGGGCCCTCCGGGTGTGCCAGGCAGGGGGAGAGTCGCAGCCCAGCACGAGGTGGAGCAGGTCAAATGAAGAAAGGGATTCGTTTTGCATAAAGAAAGGGATTGGAAGGCGATGAGGAAGACCTTCCGGGTTGGTCCCATAGAGGAAGCCACAACCTGGGACTTAGAAGAGCTGAGGAGGCTGCCAGGGAGGGGAGCCTGCTCAGAGTCGTCATGTGCGTGGACTTGGGAGCATTCAGCAAGAGCTCAGTCTTGAAGGCAGCGGGGAAGCTGAAACCTGTGGGCCAGTTCTGGCGCTCTGGGGGTGCCCAGATGCCTGCGCCCGCTCCCCCAGCCCTTCCTCTTTCCCCAGCTGCTGAAAGGTTGCGGGTTTCCTGGCCTTTCCGCTGCTGCCCGCTTCCACCCCGAGAGGCCCGCTTGGCCCTCCTGTGGCTTCGCTGCCAGCAGAGGGCGCTAGGAGATTTCACCACCCGCTTTTCCTTTGCCCCCCCGCCCCCCTGCGGTCCGGGGCTTCTGCAAGGCGGAATGAGGCCCATGGAGGAAGAGGTCCCACACCGAGTCGACGGCGTTGCTTGATCGACGCTGTCAATGTGACACGCAAGTCACCCTCTTTCTGCCTCCCCTCCCTTGCTTCAAGGGGCTGAGCGATTCCAAAGCGCCTGCCTGCTCAGGCGCCAGCGCCCCCACTCCCCCCGCGCCCCCGCCGCTGGCGCTGCACGCTCTGTGCCGCGACACTGCCAGAGGCGTCCTGCAGCAGGCGGTCGGCCGCTTCCGCCCACGGGCGGCACTTCTGACACTTCAGGAGCCGGCAGTGCCGCCACCCGCCGGGCCCAGCAGCTGCTTCCGGGGGGGCTTCGCGCACCGCTGGGGGAGCCTTTGGATGGCATCCGCAAATCTCGGAGCTGGCACAGAACTCCTGGCCTTCTTAGCTGCACGGCTAATGGGCAACCATCTGTTCCCTGCCGAATAAATGTCTCGCAAGCCAAGAAAATCGCATGTGGGCGACGGGGTGATGCTTGGAGGATCCTGCGTGCGGCGGGTCGGTTGCGCATGATGGCCATCTAATAATAGCACCACTTGGCTTTTACGTAATGCGCTGCAGCCCACTCCCGCGCATGTTTACCTAGAAGTAAATCCCACCGGATGCAAGGAGGAGACTCGCCCAAGCGATTTCTCCCTTGCAAATGCGCAGGAAGGTTTGGCCCCCGTGGCTGGGCTAACCGTCAGCACGGCGGGGGGAGTGAAGACGGCCCACCTGGCCCCCTTCCCAGTGAGTCCCTCTTTTTCCTCTTGCCCCGTTGCTGCTGTGATGCCTCCGGGATTCACTGTTCTGGCCTGGGCAGGGAACCCTCCTTGGTGTGTCTGGGTAGGGGTGCTCATTTCGAACTTTTTTGAAATCCTGATAGAGTCGCGAGTACTCTCACAAAATGGAAGCCTTAGGGGGTTGGCCAGTCCCAAAGCGACTGCCCTGGGGAAGCAAGCTATCACGAATCTCTCCTTTCCTGGAGGTGAAGCACTGAGGCTGCCCGAGAACCCGAACACAAGGCCCCGAGGTCCGGGTCTGAGCTAACCAAGCCGCCCGCTGGAAGTCACAGAGCTCTGCTCCAGTGCCCATTTCACAGAAGACAGTCAGGGCCCAAGTCCCAGATATAAAATCACATATTCCCCCCCCCCCCCCGTAAAGTACAAAATAAAGGTTCAATTTGGATGCCAGGAAGCACTTCCTGACGGTTAGGACCCTGAGGGTATGGAATGGGCTTCCAGGGAGGTGGTGGAGGCCCCATCGGTGCGGGTGTTCAAGGAAAGGCTGGATGTCCAAATGGTGGGCATGTTGTGAGTGGAGCTGGCTGGAGCTGGGGGTCAGACTAGATGGCCCGGGAGACCCTTTCTGGCATGCTTTGCTTCTGTGTTTAATAATTATTGTGGCTGATGTTAATGTTAGAACCAGTTCAATGCCCACAGAACTGATAGATTGGTAGGAATTCCAAGAAGAGTTTTATGAGAAGTATTCCTGTCTTTCTACGGACAAGAAAGTAAAGAAAGGCAGTTAAAGTATGTGAGGGGGCATCACACGGAGGTGGGTAGAAACTGTTTTCCCCTGCGGAGGAAGGCAGGACGTGCTCCAACGGAGCAAAGCTCAGGGAACCAAGGTTCGAGGTGGATGCCAGGAAGCACTTCCTGATGGTTAGGACCCCGAGGGTGTGGAATGGGCTTCCCCAAGAGGTGGTTGAGGCCCCATCGGTGTGGGTGTTCAAAGACAGGCTGGACGTGCACATGGTGGGCATGTCGTGAGTGAAGCCAGCTGGTGCCAGGGTCAGACTAGATGGCCCGGGATACCCCTTCTGACTTGCTCTGTTTCTAAAATATCTGTTTCTCAGAAGGCAGCCTGTTGATGCTGGAAGAAGAATGGAGAGAACTGAGCACGCTCACTCTCGAGAAGAGAAGCCTGAGGCAGAGAGGCGAGCGCTCTGCAAGTGCTGGCAGGGCTGGCCAGGACTTCTTCTCGATCAACCCAGTGCAGGGTGTGGAGAAACAGGCTCAGGTGACAGGAAGCCAGGTTCCAGCTGGACACCAGGAAGACCCTCCTGACGGTTTGGGCAACACCGCAGTGGAGCCCGTGCCCTAGGGAGGTGGGGGGCTCTCCCACACTGGAGGCCTTCAAGGAGCCGCTGGACTGCCGTCTGGGACGGATGGTTTAACCGGGAGCCTTGCGCTGCGCAGTGGGCTGGACCGGATGGCCTCTGCCCCCCTCCCCAGTGCTACGATTCTAGGGTTCTACGCGTGGTTCCATCTGCCACAGGGAAGCAATGCAGGGTTCCAAGGTGCATGACTTGAGAAGAGAGCCGGGCAACTCCATGGGGGCTCCGTGCCCCCTCCTTCGCCAGAGCCGGCCTGCCTGCACACCCCGTTGCTGAGGAGCTTGGCCAGGCGAAGGCCTTGCACCCCTCCGGCTGGAGGGATCCTGTGAGCAGCCGGTTGCCAGCGTGGGAACGGCGTGCGGGACCGGAGGGGCCTGGATCTGATCCGGCAGGGCTGCTCGCAAGTTCTTAAAAATGGGGCTGCTTCTTGCTGCATGTCTTGGGGCGGGAGAACAACCCCAAGCCTTTGAGCTGGGCCAGGAGAGGCGGTGGCTGGCTCTTTCTGGCCCGCCTTCCTCTCCGGCAGTCTGACGCACGGAGATCCCCTCGCTCAGGGCCTCACGCCCCCCGCCCTGCCTCACCCTCTGTCAAATTCACGCGGCAAGGGCCTTGGGCAGGTTGTTTCCCCCTCCATCTTGCCTCCTTCCTGAGTCTTCTCCTCAGCACCGCGTCCACCAAGAGGGAGAAAAAGACGGGCGCTTCTGTGCTCACATATCCTCAAACAGCATTCACACGTCTCTTCCCCCTCATTTCTCTGGATTTCGTGGGAAACCAGAGAAGCGACTTGGCCTTGATTAAAGACCAAGCCCCCGAAGGCAGAGCTCTGAGTCTCCCTCCGTGGCTGCAGAATCCAGAGCCGTGGCCGCTGCAGAGCTGGGGGAGGCTTGGGGCCAGGAGGGTCCTGGAGCGTGTCAGCCCACTCGGGGCCCCCGTGTCCCCCCCGCCCGGCCTCGCGATGGTGGGCGATGCTTGCATCACACGCTCCTTCTAACCCCCGGTTCTACAAGGGTGGGCCATGTGAGCTGGAGCGCTCCAGATGTTTTGGAGATCAGGTTGCACAACCCCTGATCATTGGCTATGATGCTTAGGGGCTGATGGGAGCCGGAGTTCAAAACATCTGGAGAGCCCCAGGTCAAGGGTTGGTCCCCTAGAAGTCCTGTTGAACTCAATGGGAAGTAGGGCCCGTTGGAGAACGATGTAACCCGCCCTGGGGTCCCAGCAAGAGGAAAAGGGTGGAGTGTAAATGCAACGCAATCGCCATGTGGCTTATTTCTCCGCAGGCAGGCCTGTGAGCGGAGCCGGCTGGAGCCGGGGGTCAGACTAGATGGCCCGGGAGACCCCTTCTGACTCGCTCTGTTTCTATGTTTCTATGTTTGCATATTTATTTATTGAATTGGTATGCAAGCTGCCCATTAGCTCTCCGGGCAGCCAAAGCCCTGCACCGTAGCGCAGAGCGGCCGTTTCGGCCATGCGTGCTAATTTATTCATTCAGTTCTTAAATTTCTGAACTGCCCAATGGCTGAAGCTCTCCGGCAATGTGCCACAGCTGATAACATACATTAAATGTAATATAAAATAGACCTAACAGCAAAAGCATCACAAAATGCCACTAAGATTTAACACTGGATTTTAACGACTTAAGAAACGGGAGCAAGTCGGTACTGCTGGGCCAGCCGAAAGCGTGAGCTGGACGCTCCACCCCCAGCCAGGTGCTCTTTGGATTTGGGAACTGCCTCTGCAAGAAGGGAGCACTCACAAAGTGCTGAAAAGACAGTGAAGTTGGGAGCGGGGGGGCCTCAGTGAGAGGACCCATCAAGGGGCCACCACGGAAAAGGCCCCGCTCCTTGTGCCAGCCAACCATGACGCTGGTTCTCGGGAGACGCCTCACGCTCTGTGCCTCGTGTCCGGGCGCGCTGGGGTTGCAGGCGCTTTCCCTCAGCCCCGTGGCCCCAAACCAGGGAGGGCTTAGTAGGTCAGGAACAGCACGCAGAATCTGGCCCAGGAGTGCTCAGACAGCCCGCATAAGAGGAGCCAAGGGATGTGGAGGGGGGCTTCTGCGCTCACTCTTTCAGGCCCCCACGATGAGTCTGGCTGCCACATCCTGCGTGAGCTGCGGCTCTGGAGCCCTTCAAGGCAGCCCCACACAGAGCGCACGGCGGCAATCTGTCTCAGAGCTGCGGATTGTGTCTTCCCGTTTCTCGCTTAGCAAAGGCACTTGGGCTGAACCTGCTGCTCTCCTGCTCGATTTCTTTCCCGCCCCGGAATCCGCAGAATCCCACTCCCAGTTTGAGGATGGCTGGTGGATCCCCAGTGACTAGCTAAAATCTTTGCAGATAGAATCCCTCGCTCTTGCATGCAGATTTGGACACAAGAAAATGCAGCCAGGATACCATCTTGTCAGGTTATTTTGGATGCATTTCAGCCGGGGCACGTGAGGCTGTGGGCCCCCACCCCCATTTCAGGACTGAGGCCCACCTCCTGTTTTCCTGGCCCTTGTCCATCCTGGATGCTTGGTTTGGGGCCTGCAGGACGTGATCCAAGCTTCGTTGCTGTAGGGAATGCTGCCATTGCCTTAAAAAGGCAGCAGTGAGACCCCCCGTTGGGGGAAAGAGCAGTTCTGGGCCACCTGGCCTTAGATAATTACCACCCCGTGTCAAATGCCCCGCTTTCGAACAAGGCCTTGGAGAACATGACGTGTCTCAGCTCTGGGTAGTCTTGGCTGGTACGGGTCGTTTGTACCAGCGTCTGGATTACGGATGTGCAAATCATCAGCAAACACCAGGTCCCCGGGGTTGTCTGAACAGCAGTGCCGGGCTCGCTTTGACTCGAGGATGTCTCAGCTCTGCTTCCTTCCTTTCTTCCATGGTTTTATGCCTGTCTTTGTATTATGCACTGAGCTGAAACGTGTGAATTTTTCTCCCGTGGACGTAAGCAGGTCTTTGCACACCTTGCAGGCACGATGCACACGTGCTTCGCGCCGGAGGGACGAGAGCAGCACAGGGGCCCTTTCAGATGCAGTGAACCGACCTGGAGGCACTGGGGGGCCCTCCTTGCCCTTCAGCCCCACAAGGAGGCAGAGTAATTCCAGGAACTCGGGGGGGGGGGGGGGCTAGGACAGCCTCCACCCTCGGGGGTCTTCTTAGCAGGCCTCAGGGTGGGGAGAGCCCCCTTTCTGAATCAGAAATGGAACCCAGCCCTTGGCTGGTTCTCGGGAGCGTGGCCGGCGGAGAAGCAGGCTTCCTCAGGAGTCAGGGGCCGTTGGAACTCCCCGAGCCCCTCGGATCCCCTGCCCCTGCCCTGCTCCGTTCGGGGCCACGCGAGCGCTCCAGCCCGGGCCCTCCTCCAGGCGCTTAGCAGCTGCGCCCCCCCGCCCCTCCCCGGGATTCCTCTTTGGGCCTTCTGGGGGGGAGTGGCTGGAGGAAGGTCGGGGCCTGACCCGGACCCAGGAAGGGGCTGCCCACAAGGCCCGTGGGGAGCAGCGGGGGGCGAGGCTGGCCGGAGCTGCTGGCCAAAGCGGCTGGGCCCCCCGAGAGGCCGGCCCCGGTCCCCCACGTGCCGCTTGCTGCCACAGGGCTGCTCCCGCCCAGGATCCGTCCCTCCAGCCCCTGGCCAGGGCTCAGCCACCCCTGCGGTCCGGAGGAAGCGCTTCGCCACGCCTGGCGTCCCGGCTCCTCCCTGTGGGCCCAGGGCCTTCGCGGGCAGACGCCCCGTCCCGGCAGGCCGCATCTCCTGGGACCACCAGGCCCCCGGAGCGGCTCTGAATTTGCTGTGCGGCGGCGGCAGAGGACCGGACGGGCTGTGCTGGGGGGTGGTGCCAGTCACGAGACACGTGCCTCCAGACGGGACGCCACTCCCCTGCCCCGTTCAGCCGGCAGCATCCCGGCCAGCTGTCCCCCCGCCGTCTCACGTTCAAAACAGGGCCAAAAATAGCCCTTCGTGGAACGCGGGAGGCTGCAGCCGCGCCAGGCGGCCCTCGGGACCCCCGCCCTGGCTGCGGCCCCCTCCCACCCGGACTGACTTCGCCCGGCAGGGGCATTCGGCAGGGGGCTCCTGCGGGAACCTCTCGCCTGCTCTTGGCGACCGTTCTTCCAGTGCTTGCCGCGAACTCTCCTCCACTGCAGGCTGCAGGAAAAGGGGACGGGGGGGGGGGCACTCTGCCCATGCCCAGGAACCTAGGAGCTCCCCTGGCCTCCCCATGCACGCACCATCCTTCCATCTCCGGAAAGCAAGCTCGCCTCTGCTGGCCCCTGGCCTCATCAAGCTGCCTTCCCCATCCCGGTCCCCTTGGGGGTCTGGACGCCACTCTCCACTGCACTCGCTGGCCAGGGGTGGCGAGAGGGCACCACGGTAGAGGCCGGTGTGGGCGCTTACCGGAAGAGGCGTCTCCCTGGGAAGACTGGGCAGGGCCTGCGGAGGAGGCCGGCAGGCCGGGAGGAGAAGCCCCCGTGGGTGCGGAGCCCGTTCCCACCATACAGCAAGCTGCCCGTTGGATGAGACCCTTTGGCACAGCCGCATGGGCCTCCTGCATCCCACAGCGAGGGGGAGCTCTGCCAGGAGCCGAGAGCACACGGCCTTGAGCACACGCGCAGGCAGAAGGGGGCAGGGAAGACGCATGAAGGGCGCATGGCTCTGTTGGCGGCGCATCGAGATGGTTTTGCATGGAGGGAGGGCCAAGCGCTGTGCTCCAGAGCCCCCTGGGAAAGCCGCGAGGGCCAGATGGGCCCCCTGCACCCCCAGCCCATGTTGGCCTGAAAGCCTGGAACCCCGCTCTCCCAGTAGCTCCCTCTGACCGGCAGCCACGGCAGCTGGGAGAAGCCTGCTCTAACCAGGCACGGAGGAGGCAGCCCACACAGGTCCGTGGACTCTCTGACTTGGCGCCTCCTCAAGGTTCCAGACCTCAGGGCTCTCTCCCGGCACTGCTGGAGGGGCTGTGGGGGCTTGACATGGACCGGGTGCGGGCAGCGCGGGGGCTCGGCCACGGAGCCACGGCCCGTCCCCAGGAAGCAGGATGGAACCCAAAAAGCTGCCTTCCACTGATTCAGGCCAGTGCTGGTGACACGGACCAGCAGCAGCGCCGCAGGGCTTCAGCCGGGAGAAACCCCACCGCTAGTCGCAGGTGCCAGGAAGGGAACCCGCACCCGTCAGCCCGCATGGTGCATCGCACATGAGAGGCGAGGCCACGGGGGGGGGGGGGAGACCCCTCCCTTCGCGGGTGCTGCTTCCCAGTTGTTGCTTCTGCACCACTCTTTAAGGTCCAAAGACATGGGGAGGGGGCGGGAGGGGGAGGAGGGGGGCTGGTGCCCGAAGGGGCTGGAAGGGGCCCAGCGAAGGCCTCTTGCATTGCAAGGCGGTGCTGCCGAGGCGGCTGGGCGGCGAGCGAGGGGCAGGTCTGAGAGCGCCAGTCCCCGGGAAGTGGAAGGCATGGGCCTCCTCGGCGGAGCCCTTGGAGGAAGGTGAAAGCCGAGAAGCAGGAGGGGAGGAAAGCCGGCAGCGCGGCGGAATGTCGCCCTTGAAGCGGCTGCCTGCCGCTGCCCCACTTTTGCCGGCTTGCTCTCCGTGCCGGAGCAGCCTGGAGAGGGGCCGGGGAGCCGGCCGCGTGCGTGCGGGGCGGGGAAGGACCGCGCACTGATGCAGGGGAGCCTGCGGAGCCGGCAGCATCCCCCCCACCCCCGGCGAGGAAGCGCACTGCTCTGCGCGCAGGCCAGGCCCCGTCTGGAGCCGGGGAGCGTCATGGCGTGCCGGAGGGGCCTCGTGGATTGCACGGCCGCCGTGGATCGCCACCTTTGCACTGGTAATGGTGGTGGGGAGCACAGGCATGCGGTGGGGGGTGGGGGGGGAAGGGGGTGCGCGGCTAGAGGAGCACTGCGTCCCCCGCAGCCTCTGGCACCGATTCTCCGGTTCAGCCCGGGCACGGCCGGTGCATGCTTTCCTCCGGACCTCTCAGCCCGCTCAGCCCTCCCAGCTCGAGGCGGACCCAGCCGCGGGCAGGGCTGGCGGCTTTGTCCTCCTCGAGGGGGACAGCCCGTGCTTCCTCCTGCGCGGGGCTCCCCCTCCTCCTCTCCCTCGGCAGGCCAGCCGGTCCCTGCAGGGGAGACTCGTACGCAGACCGTGGGGCTGAGCCGGGGCTGCCTGAGGGCTGCTTCCTGCAGCGGCCAGGGAGGGCTCCCGGGTCACGAAGGCAGGGACCTCCTTCCACACCGTCCCTCTGCCTTCTGGGATGGATGCTGCCTTGGCGGTGTCCTGCCTCAAGCACGTACTGGAGGATCAGGCCCTCCCCCAAGTAATCCGCGTCCCTCTGCCCCGGGTCAGATTCCTTACCGCAGGAGCCCTGGGGGTCCTGAGCAAGGCCTTGGGGGGAGGGGGACAGGCCGAGTGGTGTGGCTTGCTGGAACGGCCGTGGCCCCAGGGCAAACGAGCCACACGGGGCCCTGCGGCGGCAGCTGGCCGATAGTGACGGGGGCATCATCGGTTTCCTGGCTGGTCCCAGTCGGGAAACGCCAATGGTGCCACTGGGGGTGCCCGGGTGTTGTCAGATACGGCCCCCCTGTGCTCAGCAGATGGTTAGAGATTTTTTCATTCCGTCTTCAGATAGTTTTTAGGGATGTAGGAGAAACGGTTCCATTTATAATATATGCAGTAGCGCAGGTGCAAATCACACTAATTCGCATCCCCCCCCCCCAAATGTAGACTTTCCTCGCACAGCTTTGCAGAATCTGGAGCACTCAGGAAAAGGCAGCTTGCTGCAGAATCCAGAGGTCAGATTCACAGAACGCCAAGAGCCCCTGGGCCGCAACCCCTCGCAACGAAATTATTTTATTTCGTTATTTATTTATATTTATTTATTTAGAATTTTTGTATGCCGCCCCATTCGCATGAGCCTCGGGACGGCTTCCATTGGGAATTACTTCCCAAGGGCCCGGCCTGGGGCCCACGTTGTGTTGTCCTGGGTGCTAGTCAAGTCCTTATTTTCCAGCCGTTTTGGTAGGTCATATTCTGCTTTAAATCTGGTGCTTATTTTAGATCCTTGCACTTCTGCTGGGTTCTGTTTGGTTATGGTCATTTGAATGTTGTTACGTGCCCTCAAGTTGACGCCTGCTTGTGGCCACCGTGTGAATGAGCGCCCCCCAAAATGCCCCGTCCCGGACAGCTCCGCTCAGCTCGTGTTAACTCCAGGCTGTGGCTTCTCGTCTGGCCTCGGTCCCCCTTGGCACTGGCCCGGCTCGCCTTCGTCGGCCTTCAACTTCTCCTGGGCATTTTGCCCTCTCGAGTGCAGCAGAACGGCCTTCGTGAACCCGTAAGCTTTTCAGCATGTCTATTGCATTTTATCACTGTCTACTTTGTTCCAATTGTGGAGAACCTCCCCAGTATAGAAATGCGATGAGGCACAACTCGCCCCGTGCAAAGGCCTGGCAGCTGCCCCAGGTGGGAGCCCTGCTGGGTGCTTGGACAACCCCTGGCCACCTGGTGCAGGAGAACTTCCAGGCAGAAGGTGCTCCGGGGCTCGGGCCCCCCACTTGGACACCCCCCCCAGACAGAACCGACCTGGCCTTGCACCAGGTGGGATCACCGATCCACCTTGCCCGTCCTTGTCTTCCCCAGTCTTTCCCAAAGTGGCCCCATGCACTGGGGATGATGGGGGCTGCAGTGTGAACCACCAGGAAGGGACAGCAAGCTGTTCTGCTCTGGTGAGGGCTGTTCCCCGGGGTCTTAGACAGAACTGCACTGCCACCAGGACGTCCAAAGCTACCCCCTGCTGAGCCAGGCCTCGGATGCGGCTGGTCCAGGACTGGCAGCTCCCCTGGGCAATGGAGCCTTCAGGATTCGGGGTTTTTCTGGGCCTGTGTACTGGCGATCAAACCAGGCATCTCCCGCATCCACAGCAGGTCCGCTTCCCCTAAGAGATGGATCAGGACTGGGCTGTCACAAGGGGTGCCTGTGCCCACTCATTGAATTGGCCCAAAAAAAAGGACATGAAGAGGTGAGGTTAGATGAGAATTTCAGCTTGGTTTGGTTTGTGGAGCCATGTGTGTGGAGCTGAATGGGGTCACCCCCTTTTTATCTATTTATTTAGAGAACTTATATGCCGCCCCATTCTCATAAGCCTCGGGGCGGCTTCCAAACCACAACTAAATATAATTGATACAATTACATAAAATATTGGAGACATCCTGGCAAAAAAATTGTTAAAATCAATAAATAAAATCAACGATTAAAACAATGTTTAAATAAAAAGGTCTTGGCCTGGCGCCGAAAAGCAAATAACGACGGCGCCAGGCAGACTTCTCTGGGGAGCGCGTTCCATAAGTTGGGCGCCACCGCAGAGAAAGCTTTTTCTTCTCACAGGTTCCTCATCTTTAGCAGCTGTGCGGCAGGCAGGGCTGTGCCCCGCAGGCCTCTCCGGGGTGGGATTTGTGGCCCCTCTAGCGCTCGGCCTGCACAGATGGATAAGCTTTGCCCTTCGCTTGTTTTGGATAAGACACTCCAGAATTCACAAAGTTCAGGAGTGAAAGAACTTGAGCTGTCGAAAACCCAGCTGTGGGAGTGAGTGGGGCGGACAAATTTGCCCACCCCTCTGAAGGCCCTGCATGCCTGTCGGTCCATCAGGGCTTCCTCATCATCATCGGAAACGGCGGGGGGACCTTCGGGTTGCAGCCCCTGCGGCGTGTTCGTTCCCAGCCCCGCTCCCGGCACTCCGAGATGCAGGGCCATGATCCAAGCGGGAAGGCTGCCGTTCCACCCCTGGGCCAGGGAGCGCTCCCCGTCCTTTGCCAGGCCGCAGGCTTAAACTCACACTTGTACTGATCGCCTCCGTCTGGCAGACAGGCAGGCAGCAGCGGATGCACCCACAGTGCCGGACTGGAGGCACCCAGCCTAAACGATGCGTTCATTTCACCATTTTTGGCACGAACGCCCTCCCAAGTGCTGGGCTTCCAAGTCAGGCTTCCCACCAGTGACTCCCAACGACCCCCAAGCTAATCTATCCACCCCGTTTTCTGTGCAGTTGGAGGAACCGTGCCGAGTGGCTTTCTTAAGGGACCAATGTTTGCACGGTGCCTCCCCTTTCTTCTTGTCATGTGAGAGTGTGATGCAATGCCGGGGAGGGGCTTCAAATGATAGAATGGTCCCACTACCTATTGAAAGGTTGCATGCAGCTGGAAAGCTAGCCTCTCAGGGAAAAAGGCCGTGCATCTTACTCCTTTGAGCTTTCAGAGTGGAGAAGACGTCTCTTTTGCTGCCATCTTTGCATGGATGTCAGTGTGACTCGCCCCACATTCACACACACACCAGCCTGCAAAAGCGGGCCTACTTGAGGGAGCTTTGCCGGAGCCCCGGTCGGTTCTCGCTTCCTTTTCCCCAGCCGCCTTCATCTGCTTCAGCAGCGCCGCCCTGCCCGCAGCTGCGTCCCGGCTTTTTTTGGCCACCTGGGCATTACGTCCTTCGCTGCATTTGACGTATCCGGCACAGACCTTGTTCTCCAGTAGCAGAAACAAAAATAGCTTTTGCTGCCGTGGTCCCATCCGTCAGCGCCGCTTCCGAGCCGGCCCGAGCCTCCGCGCTCACTTCCTACTTGGCCAAAAATGCAGCTGCTGCTCAGATTGCTCAGCATCTCTGCTTGCGACTCCCCCCTTGGCTGCCCCCCCCCCCCAGCAACAGACGCAGCAGAGGCTTGCCGGAAAGAAGGGATCTTTGCTGTAGATGAGACTCGGTCCTTTTCCACTGAGGGTTATTTCAGAGCGGATGACCCACATTTATTAGCCGACAGGTCTCCACGCGCATCATTCTCCATCGGAGTCTCCCGTGGAGCACCAGGCCCAACACCCTAATTATAGATGGAGCTGCCGAGATGTGAAAACGCCTGCCTCAAAATCCTACAGCAGAACTTCAGTTTTAGTTGTTTTTCCTAAATATCCCCTGAAAGCTAAAATTTAGACATGAACGCAGTTTCAGTGCAGTGCATTTGAAGCTGCCATTCCTCGTTTTGGGCTTGCACCAAAGTCCAAGCCGGAGGGAAGCTGCGCTGCGCAGGGGGACCCGAGGGCCTGGCTGCTCCGTGCCCTCTCGCCCCGGGGAGCTGCCCTCGGCAGCTTTTGCAGCGCTCCTCTCATCCTGCAGGGCAGAGTGGGCCAGGCTGCCGGCCTATCTGCCAACGCCGGGCGAGGGGGCGAGAGCGGGTGAGGCTGCTGAGCAAACCTGGCCGGGCCTGTGCCAGGATGCACGTGTGGAAGCGCAGGTCCAGGCGCCTCTGCTGCCCCGGAGCCCGGCTGACGTGCGAGGGCCTCGACGCGAGGCAGCCGGCCGCTCGGGGAGAAGGCGCCTTGCTTTCCGCAGCTGGGGCCGCAGGGCGCCTGCTCCGCCCCGACACGTGCGTGCGTGCACGTGTGGCCCGGCGGTCCCGGGAAGGCCTTTCCGAACGCGAGGCGCATCCGCTCCCCGGGCATCTCGCGGCGGGGAGACCGACCCCGTGGAGGGCGCTCGGCTCCGCTCCGCGGGGCCACGGGGGGCAGCAGCCCGCCCTAGCCTTGGGATCAGAGCCGGAGCCGCCCCGCCGCTCGAAGCTCGGCCAGGCGGCCCGTACCCCGCCAGAAGTTTTGGACTACTCCTCCCATCAGCCCCAGCCGACACGGCCAACCAGCCGTGGGCGGGACGGGGGCGCGTCTGGAGGGGACGGCCGCCTCGCTCTGCCCCGCCCCTCTGCCCATGCGCAGAGGCCGCGCCCCGCCCCGCCGCTTCATTCATGCCCGCGCCGGCCCCGCCCACTCCGGGCTGCGCCGCGGCGGCGAGTGCGCGGCGGAGGGGCGGCTGCGGGAGCGCCGGCGAGCCGGAGCCGAGGGCGGACGGTGCAGCCGCTGAGCCATGTACGGTAAGGGAGGGCGCGCGCTCGCCTGCCTCGTTCCTTATCCTGCCGCCTCACTAGGGACTGGCTGCTTGGTCCCCGATCGCCGCGCGGGGAGGCTTGTCGGATGCGTCCAGCCCCGCCGTTCTCCAGTCTCGGGCAGCTCCAAGAGGTCCCGATTGTCTCGCTCCCCCCCCCCCCACACACGCTAAATAGGCCTGATGGACTCCAGCCCCCTCAGTCTGGGGACTGTGGGACTCTCACTCCCATCAGCCCCAACCAGCCTAGTCAGATATCCAGCTGCAGCCCTACGAAGATGAGGATCGTCTGCTCGGGAAGCCTCCTTCCCTAAGGCGCCCTTGCCGCCCCTCTCGCAGCCTGCACGGCAGGCTCTTCCAACCTGGCGCCCCCCGCCCAGGGGGCCTGGGATTCCGTTCCCACCAGCCCCGGGCGGCAGCGTCAGGGGCGGCCAGGCCCGTCCGGAGGGCGCGGGGTTCCAGAAGGTTGCGCCAAATCGGCGATGGAGCTGCGGTTTCCCTGGGCTGCCAACACGCGGACCCACTTCGGGGGTGGCTCTCCCGGCGACATCTCCGTGCGTCGAGTGGCTTCCGCCTGATGCGGCCCCTCCGGGGCTCATGCACGGGCTGTGGAGGGGCGTCTGTTGGGGGGGGGAGCCCATTATGACCCCCCGGGGAGAGCATTTGAGGCCCTTCTCCGCCTGCCCTTCGAGATGCGAAGGACGAACCTCTCCTCTGCAAAACGCGGAACGATGCGGAGATGACACGCAGAACGATCGGGGGGAGGCAGCCTCACCCCCCCCCCATAAACAACTCCTCGGCCACCCGAGCCCGCGGTCTCTCCGGGGCACCCAAGGCACGCCCCCTCTCCCCCCCACGCCGGTCTGGTGGCGCAGGCACCGTCTTGGTCCCTCTGCGCGCCAGCCCCACCCCAGAGCAGCGTGTTGATGCGCTCCGACTGGCGTGTCGGACTGGCGTGTCACCCCCTTTAGGCTGCGCCCTGGCGGTCTGTTGTCGCGCCGGGGGGAGTCTGCAGCCCGCTGTGGGGGCGAACCGGGGGGGGGGGGGGGGGGTGCCGGGGGGGGTTGGGGGGGGGGTTGAGAGGAGCGGCGGGCGTGTGCGCGCCTGTGCGTTTCGAGCAGGCTGCGAGAGGGGCAGGCGACCCTCGCCCCCCTCCGGGTGGACCTGACGGTTGAGATGCAGCCCGATCGCGCGAAGGGCGCGCTAGCGGCTCGCCCCGTCCAGATGGCGGGTTTAGAGCAGCGGCCTGCACGACCAAGCAGGGGCTTTTTGCTGGGAGGGGGCTCGCTGCCCCCCCCGCCGCCCAGCACGCACGCAGCTGCGTCGCGCTGGCTTAAGCCCCGAGTCTGCCGATTCCTGCTGCCCGGTTCCCTCCCATCGGAAGTCCTGCGGGGTCACGGCACCCCCCACCCCTGTTGGGTCGGCCCCCATGCTCTGCACCAGCAGCAGGTCGCCGCCTGCCTCAGCCGGCCCTGTGCCTGAAAGCCCCAGAAGCCCGAACCGGGCCAGCCGCAGCAGACGCGTGAATTCGGAGCTTTCTGTTCCCTGGGGAGCCAGGAGATGCCTTCTGCCTGTTGCGGGTCTCTGCAGCCGCGAGGCAGAAGAGGAGGGCTGGGAACGGGGTGGCCCATCTCGCAGATGGTTCTGGGCCCCTCCGTCCACCCACACTGGGTCCTTTCGCAGCAGCACATGTGCAGGTGGCCCTTTCTCCGTGGAGGCCCGAGGCGCTCACAAGTCCACACTAGAACACAGCATTAAATGTGTCTGTGCACTGTTTTTAATGAAGCAGAGCAATTCATGATCTGGGCCAGGATGTGGAAAGGGTGTTCAACACTCTCCTCCCCCCCCCGTTTTCCTGACCACCCCCACCCCCAAATGCACACTCTTGCTCTGTGCTGTGAAAGGGAAGCTGCGATTTGCAAGTTGGCAGCTCTGGAGACGGGCATTTTGTGCCGGAGAAAACAATACCGTGGGGAACGGTGGACTCCTCACTCACAGCAGTCCTAAATTGGATTGGGCGCCCCCGTGGCTGACATTGTAGAAGAAATTACTAGTATGCCTGCATGATCACCCGCTTCATCCATTATTTGTTTATTATTATTTATTTAAAGTTCTTGTATGCCGTCCCCTTGCTATATCGCCTCGGGACGGCTCACAGAAATAAATAAATACAATACAAATGCAATTAAAACCCAGAAACACCCTGGCTGCACAATTAAAACTTATAAATATTAAACATTGTTAAAACATTGTTTGAATAAAAAGGTCTTAGCCTGGCACCGAAAAACAACTAACGACGAAAACAAATAATCCATGCCATCGCTGCTTTCCTCAAGCCTTGTGTTCAAACCCTTGCCTGGTCGCCAGAGGCGATCTGAGGTCGCATGGAGGTGAGCGAGCAGCCTGGCAGAGAATGGGTGGGATTCAGAGCTGCTCTGGGAGACATTTTGGCTGAAGAGTGAGGCTAAAAAGCTGTCCGCTTGCTTTGTGCCGATGTTCCCAGTGTGGCGTGCTCCAGATGTTTGGAATACAGCTGTCATTATCCCTGACTGTTGCCCGTGCTGGCTGGGGTAGTGGGAATTGTTGCTTCAAATGTTCGGGGGATGCCAGGATGGGGAAGGTTGCTTTAAAGAGATAAATCTGCCCTAGTGGAGGTGATGAGCCCGCATCCGGAGCAGACACGCAGCTCTCTGGCGTTGCACCCTAGCTACCGGCCCTCGCAATTTTGGGGGGCTTATCTAAAAGACTGAGTTCCAGGTTGAGTTCTGTGCTGCAGAGTCGCTGCATGCCTGTCTCAAAGTGAACAGCAGTGGCGACTGTTCCAGGGCATGTTGGAAGCCGCCCCGAGGCTTCGGCGAATGGGGCGGCATAAAAATGTTTTAATAAATAAATAAATAAAATGTCCTAAAGCCAGCCGTCCTCAAGCTGTGGTATCCTCCGGACATCTTGAACGACAGTTTTCATCCTCGTCCCCAGTCATCAGGCCCCGCTTTGGAAGCTCCTATTGATTTATTTGATTTATATCTCGCCTCTTTATTTTTTAAAGAATTCAATGCAGTCTGTGTCATTCTCTAACCCACACAACAACAACCCTGTGAGGTAGGTTGGGCTGGGATTCTGTGGCTGGCCCAAAATCGCCCGATTGGCTGAGCAGGCACTCGAACCCGGATCTCCTGAGTCCCAGTCAGGTGCTCTCAACCACTGCTCCGCACTAGTTCTTGGCTTCTGTACCCTCCATCAGCCAAAGCCCTCTCCGGGCCGTCCTCACAGGTTTCCCATGCCCAAAAGGACATGGCGCTTCCTCCAGAGCAGGAAATGCCATGTGACGGCAGGCAGTTCACAGAACTACAGTGAATGCCGCCTCTCCTGCTTCTCTGTGCGTCCAGAATGGCCTCTTCTGTTTTGTTTTCCCTCTGTTACATTTTGGCGTGTATCCCAGTGCCGGGAGGATCATTCTGACAGGGTGGATATCAGGTGGGTGGAAACGGTGGTTTAGGGTGGGTGATTTTAATGCTCTGTTTTGATACCGCTGTATATTTTAAACACTCCCCACTCTACTCCCAAGGCCGCCTAATCCTTGCAAGGCCTAATCCTGCGTTGCTCCCCGTTCCTGGGGAGACGCAAAAGCAATACTGATTCAAACGGGTGTTCAGCACGCAGCTCAGGACCTCGCTTTCGGGGAGCCACCTGTGACCGCTTTCCTGCAGGGGCTAAATCCAGTCTCAGAAACACTTGGGGGTGCCTTCCGGGGGTGGTGGGGAGACAGAATGCAAAGGGAGCAGAGCCTGAGTACCCCAAAATACCGGCCCCTTGGAGCATAAAGCTCATCCTGCCATCAGCTAAACCTCAGAGGAGTTGTTTCATCGTTCCAAAGAGGAAAAAGGGGGAGCCGAGGCAGAGGCCATATGGAGAACCCGAAAGGTGCTGCCTGCATACCTCGGTGCGCCCTGTCCCGTAAACTTGGCAATGGTGAGCTTGTAAAATGTGTGAACTTGTCTGCAAGCTTGCATGAAAAGAGCTGTGTCCATGAGAAGCATCCGTGCTTTGCATGGGTAGCTTTTGAATTGCATGCATTGCTGCGATGGGGGAAAACAGAGTCTGTTTGGCACGAGGTCCGAAGAGCTCGTGGCCTTCAGGGCTCCCCCTGCCCTGCCAGCCCCGGTGCCCCTGCGGGTTCTTCTCCGGCCTCCGCTGTCCTCTCCCCGCTTTTCTCTGGTTCACGCCTTTCAGTGTGCTCAGCTGGATTGTGTGTTATCCTTCCCTGACCCTGCGGGGAGCCCAGCCACTTGCCTGCTTGCTTGCTCGCTCGCTCTGCTCCTGGGAGGCAAATCCCCGCACTCGGAAGGCCGCTAATGTCCAGCAGCTGTCCGAGACAGCTGGCTAAAGCCCTCCGCCTTCGGTGGCCACCCAGCCGGCAGCCGGTCCTGGCTCAAAGTGCGTGGCTGGAGATGATTGCAGGCGGCCCGTCTGCCAGCGAGGGCAAAGCGCCTCGTGCCGGCTGCAGCCCCCTGGTCAGGCCGGGCAGTGTGGGGGGCCCTCTGTGAGAGGAGGCAGGGCGAGGGCCCTGGCGCCCTGTGGGGGTGCGCCGTCTTCCTGGGCTCGGCTTCTTGGGTCCTCGAAGGCTTCCCCCAGGGCCGTGCCTGCCCCACCGCCTGGCGCCCTGGGATGCCATGGCCACGCTCTCTGGGAATGGCAGGAGCCGCGTCCGATGGGTCTGGAGGGCGCCACATTGGGCAGGGCTGCCGGAAGAAACCCCTCAACGCCCCCAGAGCCGATGCCCCAACCTGTTGTGCAAGAAAGGCACGGGCCACCCACATCACTCTCCCAGGTCCCCCTCGCCCACCTCGGGCTGCCCCGTGGGCTCTCCTCCTTCCTGGGGCAGCTGAGAAGCTCAGCGGGGCGGGAAGGCCTGGCCTGCGCCCTGGGAAGGCTCCGTCGGACCCTTGGGGGGAGCTGCCGGCTGGTCGTCTCAGCCTTGGACGAGACGTTCAGGGCCCTTTGCGGTCCATCCGGCTCCCTCCAACGGTGGTCAAGGCTGCAGCCCAATTAATCCAATTGCACTCATGGGTTGGCCTGGATCACTTCTTGCAGATGCTGCTTCGGTCGTTTATCTGCATTAGCATTATTATCATGGTCATTAATCTTTTGCCGAAATGTATTTTGCTCTTGGCGTTCTCTGTCCTGAGCTGCCCTGGGCAGCCATCTATTTCTGGCCGCTCTTCTTTTAGACCCCAGATGTGGCATCTCCATAGTGTGGGGAATGGAGGGTCCCTGCAGCTAGAAAACTGGTATGTCTGGGGGGAGGCCAGGCTTGACTCCTTGTTTCTGATATGCTAGCTTTCCAAATGTGGGGATTGCCCTCTCCCTTGGTGGAGGGTGCAGTCAGGTCGGGTACAGGCATAGCAGGGGGAGGGGGTTCTCATCTAGCTGCGTCCTAGACTTACTGAAGCTCGGGGTGCCGGGAATCCCCTTCTTGCAAGCAAGTCTTATTAAGTTGTTTACTTTATATATTGCCCAGCCACCAAAGCTCCCTGGAAGGTTCACAACTCTGTATTTAAAAAATACAAAATTTACCATGAAAACATATTTGAAAAATCACAATGCTAGCAAAACAAAATTTAAAACCAAATTAGAACACAAAAACAAGACAGAAGAAACGGTTACGCCCTGTCCAGCAACCAGCGGCCCCCAATAACTAATTAAATGTTCTGCAGGAGAGGATGGTCTTTAGCGGGAGCCAAAACAATAGTAAAGTTGGGGCTGGACAGGCCACAGCTGGGCTGCTTCATGCCTGGCGGGCCACCCCTGAGAAGCCCCTTCTTGCCCCCACTGCCCGAGCCTCCCTGCAAGGTGGCAGCTGGAGAAAGGCCCCCCAACCTGAAGTGTGAGTGTCCAGTCCCGGGTCCCCCCCACGGCCCAGCTCAGAGGCGGGTGCGCCACCTCGTTACTCTCCCTGTCGAGCCGGCAAGCCCACGCTCCCGTCACCGCTGGCCCTGACCGTGGAAAGGCAGCCGGCAAAGAGCATGGGGTGACTCTTGCACAAATTTAATAAATAATGAGAAGGGGAACCTGCAACGGAGTGTTGCGGAATAGTGTGCTTCTGCTTGGGTTCCAGCAGCCGTTCTGCTGTGCCCCCTCCCTCTGGTTTTCTGTTCTCCCGTACCCAAAAAGCGCACAGACGGCTTTAATCAGCACATGCAGTCCTCGTTGCTCCTAGCGGGGGGGGGGGGGC
>NW_025336273.1:3560744-3572114 GCF_004798865.1 Varanus komodoensis | reverse complement strand
GCAAGCCCGGGGGTGGGGGGTGGGGGGGAGGCGTGCCATTTCGACTGTGTCGGCAGCAGCGCTGCCACCCGATCCTCGAAACGGGCGGCCTCCTTGCTTGGGGGTGGGCTAAAAATACGACGCCCGTCACCGCCTGCTCGCTGGGCGCCTTCGCGGCCCCTCGTCTCGTCCTTCGGGGCGACAGGTGGGTCGGCCTCTGCGGCAAGGAGCAGGTGGCACGGCGGGGTGGGCACTTCGCGTCCCCGTCTGGATCCTTGGGGGTCACGTGGGGGGTGAGGCAAGCGCAGAGCCATGGTGGCGGGGGGGGGGGGAGTTGCTGCCGAGCCAGCTGTGTGCCGTCTGCTCCGGCAGACCTTGATGCATGGTCCTTGTTAAAACCCTGCGTTGCTAATTGCTGTGAATCCTGCCAGAACGAAGGCTGGTTGCTCTGTAGCTCAGTATGTTTTTATTTAAATAAAAGATTTCAACCTAAAAAAAAAAAAAAATTCAACCTCGTCAGGGGGATGGGCTGCGTGGAAGCCGGGCGAGGCGGCTTTTGAAAGGGGGGCTCTAATGTCTCCTCCTCTGCATCGGGGGCCGGAGAAAGGGGATGGTGCAGGTGTGCCGAGCGGGGGACCACGATGAGCTATCTCTGTTGATCTGGAATATTTTTAACTGAGATGACTGGTAGTGTTGGTGTTTAAAATGTCTTAACATGTGAATGTTTCGTATTTGAAATTTCCATATTTAAACCTGACTTTGAGATGTCCTTTTTGATACTTTCAAACGGTGCATGCATTGATCAAATAAATGAATTCCAGGGAAGATCAAATAGCAGCAATTCATGAAAAAGCACATCTGTCGTTCCCCTTCGCTGCTGAGAACCCCAGTGAATATCGGAAAGGGTGAGCCCTTAAGCAGGGCTGCGGCCTTCACAGCGGGCTTTGATCCACGGTGCTTCCGACGCCTCCCTTTTCCTGCCCGGAAATGGTTGAGTCCTTGCAGAATGAGAAGCCTGCTTTCTTTTTCAATGGATTGCCCACAATCCTTGCAGAACTTCTCCCCGCTATCCAAAATCCTGTGTCGGCAGCTAGATCTCTATAGACTACATAAGAACTAAGCAATTTTCTATGCTTCTGTTAATTCCTGACCTGTGAAGTAGGGCCTTCTTTGCCCTGTTCATTATTACCTGGTGTTGGAGTTGATGGTTGGCCATGCAAATAGATATGAGGTGCCCCGGATGCCATGGTTGCTGCTGTCATGAAAGTATCTTTCCCATGAAGGACACTCCCCTTCCTTCTGTCTCTACCTGTTGGCAGTACCTTATTTCCGTGTGCAAGAAAACCTGTTCAGGGCTGGTGCAAAGACAGCTGGGCTGGTGGAGAGTGAAGGCCGTTTCTCCAGAAATCTAATTTTGAAACAGAACTGTTCCTATTTGGTACACCTGCATGGACGCATGGAGCTCGGGTGCAGCTGTGGACGAGGCTGTACGAGGGCAGACGCCCAGAGAAGGAGGGTGTCCAAGACGAGCTGCCTCTCACAGCCGGGACTTGCTCACCGCGTATAATCAGCCAGAGAGGCCCTTGAAAGAAACACCACCCTCGCCTTGGGCTTCCCCTGCTTGCTTCCAAACTCTGGAGCTCCCTCCTTTGGAGTCCCTGTGAATCCCCTCCATCTCTGCACTAAAGAAGGGGCCGTGGTTTTTTATTCTGTTTCGTCTGGTGTCAGGCATTTCGAGGTCGCTTTTGATGTTCTACGCTGTTTCTGTCAGCTTACGGTGTTAATTCCTGAGCTGTTTGTCAGCCGTCTTGGCTGGCTTCAAGCGAAGTGAAGTAGCAATGAACTAAATAGACAAGAAGGTCCGTTTAGCGCCGTGCTCCATCGACGGGGTTCGGCACACACGGCCTTCCGACGTGGGCCATGGGGTGGAGCATCCCTGTGGCACACATGCCCTGCTCCTGGAGAAGGGTGGCTCCCAGCTGAAGATTGGGGGGGGGGGCGCTCTCCTGCTTGTCCCCTGGCAGTATAAAGCCATGGTGCCCTGGGACGATTTCCTGCAGCAAGAGGAAAGTTGGGCGTAGTGCTGGGTGAGCCTGGGAGGGGTCCAAGTCCAGGGGTACCATCCTGGCCTGCCCAGAAGCACCCCGCTGTGCCATGTGGCCCTGCACCCTGCTCTCCGCAGCGCCCTTCCCTGTCCGTTGCCAGATTCTGCTCCAGCTTGTACACGGAAGGGTCCACTGAAGGCAAGCATTCCCTCAGCCCGGCCTGCCTCTCCGGAGTGGAAATAAAATGGGCCGCCTTGGGCTCCCAGGGACAGCTGTGTGTGCTGCTCTCGCTTCCTCCCCTCCCCTCCCCGCACAGCCTCTGCCTCCAGATTCCCTTTAATCCGTTTCCCACCGCGTCTGTGCCGACTCTGATCCGCAGCCGTCCACCTGGGCTGATTAGCGCCTGCTTCACTCCAAGCAGCTGTGCCGAAAGGTGGCTGTCCCCGTGCAGGACTCACGCTGTGCGGTCTCCAGGACAGGGTGGCCTGCGGGAAGAGAACTGGGCTCTTGCTTCCAAGTCCGGCTAGTGCAGGTAAAAGATGGGGATGCTGGGGCTTGTTGTGGAGGGCCGAGCATCTTTCTGGCCAGAACGCTTAGCCTCGGTGCCCGTTAATGTGCTGAGAAATCCCAGGGGCGAGGGCTGAGTGGGACCCTGCCTGCTCGGCTTCCTTCTCCTGCCCGGAGCAGCTCCAGAGACGGCCGGTCTGGTCTCCCGGCCAAGCCAGCTGCTTGCACATGGGGGGCTGGGTGGGGCTGGGTGGAGGCAGACCCAGCTCCGACTCGACTCGCAGCCTGCCTTTCCGGCCACTGGAGGCTGCGGGAGCTGCTGGTGGGAAGCGGGGCAGCCAAACTGCAGGGGGTGATTTGAGGTGGTTTCCAGAAAGCCCTGTTTAGCACCCAGGCTGCTTCGCTTTCCCACCGTGGCCTCTCAGGGCAGCCGCTGGAGGGTGCCAGGTCGGGAGGGGCTGCTTCGGGGTATCCAGAGCAGTTCCAGCCACCGGTTGCGCTGCAGGGTCCTTGCTGGGGCGCTCGGCCTCAGGAGGGCTGGGCAGCGGCTGGGCTGAGCGTGGGCAGAACTTTGGATTCCCTGGCCAAGTGCCCGTGGAAGCTGCGGCCATCCAGATGCGTGGGCCGCCAAGGGATCCAGGAGGAGGGTGCCGAGTGGGCCAGGATGGCAGGGGAGGGGGAGCGGGAGGGAAAGGAACAAGCGTATGGGGTTGATCGAGTGAGATGTCCGGAGGAGCTTCCTGACAGTTAGGACCCCAAGGGCATGGAATGGGCTTCTGAGGGGGGTGGCTGAAGGCTGGAGCCGGGTCAGTCTCGATGGCCTGGGAGGCCTCTTCCGACTCGTTCTGTTTCTCTTTTTCTGTGTCCGGCCCTGGCTGCCCTGTGGCACACCTTAACGGTGGTTTGTTGAAGCAAACCTGCTTCCAGTGATGGGTTATGAAGCTAGCCGCTTTCAAGAAAGCCAGGTGAGCTGGATTGCAGCTTAGAGCTTGGACAGTGTGCAGAAGTGTGGTTTATTTAAATGGACGAGAGACACAACGCATCTCCTTGTGACTGCATCGGACATGGCACAGGAAACACCTGAGCCCGGGCCCTTGCACGTTTTCTCACGAGGCAGAGCACCTCGCTGCTTCCCCGGACCTTTGAATCGGTTCAGAAACCCCTTCTGTCGGAGTTAAAGTCGGCTGAAGCCGTGCACCACGCGGTCCTCCGTCTGCATGCCTAGCTCGTCTCCCCCGATCCGCTGGCACGGGGGGCTCTGGGCCGCCGCGTGCAGGACGGCGTGGCTTGCCGGTGCTTGGGGGCCCCGCGGCACGTCCGACGGCTTCCTCCCGTGCCCTCGGCCTCCCACAGAGGTCAGACGAGCCACCGGGCAGGCGGGATGGCAGCTGAGGCGGATCACTGGCTGGAGCCCGTGTGAGGTGCTCCTTGCGTGTGCGCACCATGAGGGCCAGCAGGTGACGCTCCTGGGACACGCCGCTTCCTGCCCTTGCCCCTTCGCAGAAGCAAGCCCAGCGAAGCCGGGAGCGGGGCGGAACGGGCCCCACACGGCCCAGCTCCTTTTCGCCTCGGGTCAGTCGGCACCTCCTGCCTGCTGGACTCGCGTGCCAGCCCCGGCTTCCTGCACGCAGTGCCTCCGGGCACCAGGACCCCAACCACCATGTTCACGGCATGGTGCATTTGGAGGGCACCGGGTTGCAGGCGGCACCTGAGTTGCCGCTTCGCTTTCCTCTCACGGTTTGCAATCAGTCAGCTGAGACCGATCCCTGTGCTTTGAGGTCGGCCTCCTGGTCTGTGCTGGATGCAGGACGTCCGCATGGTGGGCATGTCGTGAGCGGAGCCGGCTGGTGCCGGAGGTCAGACTAGATGGCCCGGGAGGTCCCTTCTGACTCGCTCTGTTTCTATGTTTCTGTGTTTTCCCAGTGTGGGCCTGAGCCTGGCTCAGTGCATTGCAAAGATCTTAACAGAAAGCCCCAGCTTCTTGGTCCCGGAGCTCTGGCTGTGGAATTCCCTCCTCAGGAAAATCCGCCCCACACCGCCCTCCTTAGCTTTCAGGTTTCCGGTTAAGATGCTTGCCCACCCTTTTCACAGGTGCTTGTTCTGTCCTTCTCTTGACCCTTTCAAATGGGGCTTCTTCCAAAAAGAGAGCCCTGCTCCTCGCTTGCTAGAGATGCGAGAGACATAAGCCACCTTGAATACTTTGGGTGCAGTGAAAGGCCCTGCATAAATGGCAGGTCAGTCTTAAAAGTGTGTTTCACAAAGTGGAGAAATGGGAAGGAAAATCAGCTTTGGAGCACCTTTGCCAGCTATGCTGTTGACTCGTAGTCAAAACAGGTCAAGTCATTTCTAGCATGGTCCAGCCAGCAGGTCTGCTAACATTGGGAATTTTTGGAATTTTTCAGTCTAGACTAGGATAGGTTTGCACCTCTGCCATTCACCACTTGCTGGAAATATTTGGAGGAGCAGCGCAGAGGCAGCCCAGATTCAGATCCGTGCGATGCTTCTGTCTGCATCACAATCGGCTGGAGGTTCGGACTCAGGAACTGGGTGGGCCAGGGCCGGGTTGTGTGACGTAGAAAAGGCCGAAGGCGGGAGGAGGCCTGGCCGAGCGACCTCGCAGCCTCCAACGGGGACGCGAGGAGGTAGGCTGCCGAGGCCGCGCTGACCTGGTGCCGTGCGTCGCAGCCTGTCCGACGGCGTGATCCCGTGCGCTCGCCCGCCACGCTCCGTGCTGCTGGGATGCCCCCTCCACCCGCGGCCGCCTCCCCCGCCTGCTGCGTCCTTAAGCAGCTGCGTGTGCCCCCTGGGGCCTTCTGCTTTGGGGTGGGCGTCCCTGCTCAGGAAGGGCGAGGAGAGCGCTGGGCACGGGCCGAGCCGCGGCTGGATGGCAGGCAGACCGTCGCTCAGCCCCAGGGCTGCCTAGGAAGCTAGCCCCCCGACCAGGGGGGTGGCTCAGGCACCTACTGGGACCCACAGCCCCGGAGCCTCGGGGTTGCTCCCCCTCTTTGCCGTGGCGCCCCTCTCTCTGGCCACGGCGGTGCGGATGATGGTGGGGGAAGGAGGTGCCCCGACCCCCCCCACTCCCCCCCTGCGCCTGGCAGGTCAGTGGGGGGGGGCTGTGTGGAGGGGGAGGATCCCATCCCCGCAGGGGGGATCTGCCGCTCTCAAAAGCTGGCAGTTTTTCCGAAAACTGCTGCACTGCCCGGGTTTGGGGGCCGCCCTCGTCGCCAGCCTGCTCCCTGGGCCGGCTTCTCCTCTCGGCACGTGCCCCCGAGTGACTGTGACCGTGCCCGGCCCTGGATGCGCTTCGTGCAGACGCCCCCCACCTGCCTTCCGCCCGTCCTCGCCGCCCACAGCCTCACCCGCGCTTGGGCCGGCCGGGCTGGGGCAGCTCTCGCTGGCTTGGGCTTTTGCGATGCCCAGGTGGGTGGCGGGGGGGAGAGAGAGAGAGAGAGAGAGGCGGTTCCGAGCGGGCGGGCGGCTCTGCGACGAAATGGGGGCGCCTGCAGCCAGCGGGGAGGGAGGCAAGCGGCCAGGGAAGCTGAGGTGGCCTTTGCGCCTCATGAGATGGGTGGGCGGCCCCGGCTTCGCCCCTGATCGATCGTCCCCCGGGAGCGCTGGCGTTGGGGCAGTGTGGCACGAAGCAGAAACCCAGCCCATGAGTGTCCCTTGCAGTGGCGTGTCGGGCCACCGCCTCTCTCCGTCCCAGCCGGCATGGCCGTGGGGGCTGGGGACGATGGGAGTTGTAGCACCCCACATTTAGCGGGCGCCAGCATGGGACAATCTGGTCCGTTTGGGCTGGGGGCCGTTCTCCAGGTTCCTGAGCAGAGAGAGTCCTTTCCACCCCCCGCTGCTTGATCCTTCCCACTGGCAACACGGGGGGGGGGTCCCTTCATATTGGCTGGTTTTACCCTGAAGGAGCTGGCTGAGGGGCGGAGGGGGGGGGCGCGTAAGACTCGGGTCTCTGCTTTGCTTGGAATCGACCCACTCGCGCCCGTGTCAGCCCGAGTCAGGTTCCTCGCGTGCATCTCAGAGCAACATCGGGTGCTTCCCCGGCCTGGTGCTTCCCTGCCTCCCCCCCCCCGCCCCCCCGTGCTTCGTGTGCACTGATCCTAATTGTGCGCCTAATGGGGAGCAGCTGGCATTTCCACGCCGGTGAAGGCAGCAGGCGCTGCGGGTTGCTTGTGGCCTTCCGTGCGCGCGAAAACAGGAGCGAGGAGAGAGGAGCAGGACGCGAGGCGCCAGCCGGGCGCTCTGCTCCGGGCTGGGCCGCCTCGCAGGGCGCTGCTGTGGCCGCGTCTTGCTGACTCTCTGGCTCAGACGGTGTCTTCGGGGGCTCACTTGGAGGGCGGTTGCCCCTTCCGCTCGTGGCAGCGTCCGTGCCTTGGTGGCAGCTGGGGTTTCTCGGGGCAGCGAGTGTGGCGGGGTGGCGTTGATGGCTGGGAACTGCAGGGGGTTGAGAGCCCCCCGGGAAGTCTCCCACTCCTGGGCCCCGATTCTCCTGGTAGAATGGATTGATGTGCGTGTAGTTGTCACTGCATGCACATCAATAAGATAAAGTTGAACAGAGAAATACACAAACAGTGTAAATCAAAGATGCTTTTAAGTTCTGGATCTCATGAACTTCCTGACTTCTGGATCCTTTTAAATTTACCTTCTTGATGGTGGTTCTTCATCAAGACTCGCTGCTGCAGCTAAAGTTTGTCCTGGAAGTTCCCTCCTCAGGTGATGTCTTCTACATTTTTAAAAATGTCATATTTAGCTAATCAATGAATTCATTTACAATATTTGTATCCTGTTCTACATCCAGTCAGATTCCAGAGCGGTGAACAGTATGAAGTCAAAGCAAATAAAAGAATTAAAATGCATTAAAATGGGATAGCATTGAAACTGAGGCTGGTCAGCAAGGAATGCTTCCTGGAGTAAGTGCTGGTGTCTGCCCAGCTCCCTGAGGCAGGGAATTTCATAGAAATGGGGCCACCACACTCCAGGCCCTTCCCCTGGGGACTCCAGTCCGGCCAGGGGTTCAAGCGGAGCTCCTTTGTAGGAGAAGGTCCCACAATGACCTCAGTGGCCATGCACTTTGGAAAGGGATGAGGTGTTCTTTCGAGGTTTCCTGGTCTCAAGGTATTTGGGGGGGTGCACTAGTAGTAAAACCCTAAACTTCACCCGGTAGCAAAGGAGCGACTTCTACGGATTGGTCCATAGAAGCATTTACTAGCCACCTGCCCACATGGGCTTATTCTATTCCCTCTGCTAGCCAGCAGACGAGAACTTGGACTTGGTTTGCCTGTCGTTCTGTGCCGTGCCAATTACTGTGTTAATTGCTCCTCAAATGGCTTTTCTGGTGCCTCATCATCCCTTTGCTTTCTTAAGATCGCACAGGTGCGTTGCCCTTTTCTCTGGGGTTTCTTGCCCTTCGCTCCTTCCCCAAATCTCCTGTGGGACTTGACATGCAGCGTCTTGTTTGCAGACCTCTTCCCATGGACTAGCGCCCTGCGAAGCCGGCCTTCCCTTGCGCCACTGCGCTTGTGCCGACTGCGGCCGTTTCGGTTGCTTCCTTCGCCCTCCTTATCGGCTGGAGCAGAACCCCCGCTAGGCTTCCTTCTGCAGCAGCTTTTAACGTCTTTGCCGCTCCGCGTCGGTGACCCACGAGGGCAAAAGAAGGCAGGGTTAGAAAGTGGGCCTGCCCCAGTTCTGCCGTGCGTTGCAAGAGGGATGGGCCCAAGGCCTCGTATATGTTCCTCGTACGGGGAACACGTGGCTCCACAGAACTGAACAAGGAAAACATCTCGGAGGAATTGTGGACAAGAGGCTAAACATGAGCCAGCAATGCGATGCAGCCACCACAAGGGCAAGTGCCCTTTTGGGATGCATTAACAGAAGTATTACTTCCAAATCACGAGAAGTAGCAGTTCCCCTCTACTCCTCACTAGTCAGGCCTCACCTGGAATTCTGTGTCCAGTTCTGGGCACCGAGATTTCAGGAAGATGCAGGTAGATTAGAAAGGGTGCAGAGGAGGGCCACAAAAATGATCCGGGGTTTGGAAACGCTGCCCTGTGAGGAGAGACTGAGGGAACTGGGCAAGTTCAGCCTTGAGAAGAGAAGACTGAGGGGGGGCATGGTATCCCTCTAGAAGTCCCTCCAAGGCTGCCCCAAAGAGGAAGGCCAAGATCTCTTCTTGCTGATGCCAGAGTGCAGGGCACAGAATAATCCATTCAAGCTGCGACAACCCGGATTCATGCTGGACCTCAGGAAAAGCTTCCTCACTGTCAGAGCAATACAGCAGAGGAACCAGCTGCCTGGAGAGGTGGGGGGCTCTCCCACACTGGAGACGTTCAGGGTGAAACTGGGCAGCCCTCCAAGTGGGATGGTGTGAACTGGTGTCCTGCAACAGCAGGGGGTGGACTCGACGGCCTTCGTGGCCCCTTCCAACGCTGCTCTTCTATGACTCTGTGATTCAGTGAGCACATTGCAGAGCCCTGGGACTGGGGGGGGGGCGCATATGCAAAGACTGGAGGGGGGGCGGCAGGGCTGTGAGGCCCGGACTTTGTTCCCGGCTGCGTCCAGGCCTTCCTCACACCTCCACCCTGCGTGCCTCGTGCCGCAGCCCCGGCAACCAGCGCGACTCCAGTCTGCCAACACGGGAAGCTGCCCTGGCCTGCGTCACGGTGCTGGATTTAAAGCAGGGCCGTTTGCTCGAGTTAGATGAGCTTTCAGTTGCAACTCTAGTGGCAGAGGGAAAGCTAGCATTCCATTCATGATTTAAAAAAAGACCAATCAATTGAAAGTTTTACAGTTCCAATTAAAACACACCGATGTTCCTGCTCCCCGGAGTCAAACGGTTGGCCCAGTGGTGTCAGCACAGGCTGGCAGCCATACACTGGTGGCTCGATGCTGCCAGGAGCCAGACCGCCAGCTTGCAGACGGGGGCTCGGCCCTGAGCCCTTCCCAGTTGCTCCGCAGCAGCCTGGGCTACTGTGGAAACAACTCGCGACAGACCCGGCTTGGCATTGTGCCATCGGGCCCTGGAGCCAGACTGCATAATGCCCAGGCGGCAACGGAACCTCCTGGCCCTCACAAGCCTTCACGGAAGCGGGCTCTCTGTTTCCAGATTCCTCTGCTGCTTGTATCGCAACAACCCCGCGTTCTCAGCCTGGCCTTCAGCCTGCCACGCACGTTATCCGTGCCTCCGTTTGTTCCCCCAGAGGCAAGCCACGCGCAGCTGAAGTGGCGGAGCCCGGCAGGAGCTGGACCCCGCGGACGGGACCCACCACCCCTGCAGGGATCCACGTTTGCCGCAGCTGCGCCTCGGTTTCGGCAGCAGGCTCAGGGGCTTTGTCACTAACCGGAGCTGCAGAACCCCATTCAGAACATGAAATGCATTTAACATGTTTATTATAATACAGAAACAGCTCCTGCAGGCGTTGGCACGGCTAAATACAGGCTGCACTCCCAAGTGGCAGCGGTTAAAAGCAAATTGCTGTAATTATCCCCTGTTAGATCAACGTCCTCACCTCCGAAGAGCCTGTTGTGATGTTGTTCTGCTGTCTCTCTGCTGGCGCAACATGGCGGCCTGCCCCCACGGCCTCTGCCAGCCCTTCGGCTGCCCGCCGTGGGGTAGCGCCCAAGCCCGGCTGCGTTCACGGCGTGAGCTGCAGACCGGGGCAGCGCAGGGCCGGCGGGAGCTCCCCTCTCTCCGCCACTTCACAAAATAATCTTTCATCTTGCAAAAAAATGGAAGAACCGTGGGGCAGCCTTCCTGCGCCCGAACCTGCTGCTCACGGGCAGGAGACGCCACCTTGGCTTCCGTTGTCTCGCTCCCTCTCGCTGCTCCGGCCTCTGGCCTTGCCTCTTCCCTCCATCCTGCCCCTTTGCTCAGCCTTTCCTCCCTCGCCCGTCCTGGTCCAGCCCCTTCCTCTCCCACATGCCCCTTGATCGCATGGTTTCTCCCTCCCCTTGTTGTCCAGCTTTGCTGTCCCCTCCCCATGGGGCTGGCCACCCCCCCCCCCAGCAGTTTCCCAAATGTTCCCACTGCACTTAAATATTGTTGTTGTTAGTCCCGAAGTCGTGTCCGACCCATCGTGACCCCATGGACAACATTCCTTCAGGCTCTCCTGTCCTCCACCATCTCCCGAAGTCCACCCAACCCCACACCCACCACCCCAGAGACCCCATCCAGCCACCTCATCCTCTGCCCTCCCCTTCTCCTCTTGCCCTCAATCGTTCCCAGCATCAGGGTCTTCTCCAGGGAGTCCTTCCTTCTCATCAGGTGGCCAAAGTATTTGAGTTTCATCTTCACTATCTGGCCTTCTAAAGCGCAGTCAGGGTTGACCTCCTCTAGGACTGACCGGTTTGATCGCCTTGCGGTCCAAGGGACTTGCAGGAGTCTCCTCCAGCACCACAGTTCAAAGGCCTCAATCCTTCGGCGCTCAGCCTTCCTTGTGGTCCAGCTTTCACAGCCATACATTGCAACTGGGAAAACCATAGCCCTGACTATACGCGCTTTTGTTGGCAGGGTGATGTCTCTGCTTTTTAGTATGTTGTCCAGATTTGCCAAAGCTTTCCTCCCCAGGAGCAAGCATCTTTTAATTTCTTGGCGGCAGTCCCCATCTGCGGTGATCTTGGAACCCAGGAAAATAAAATCTGTCACTACCTCCATTTCTTTCCCATCTATTTGCCAGGAAGTGAGAGGACCAGATGCCATGATCTTAGTTTTCTTAATGTTGAGTTTCAAGCCAGCTTTTGCACTCTCCTCCTTCACCCGCATCAAGAGGCTCTTTAGTTCCTCTTCACTTTCTGCCATGAGAGTGGTATCGTCTGCATATCTGAGGTTGTT
>NW_025336273.1:3543477-3560644 GCF_004798865.1 Varanus komodoensis | reverse complement strand
TTACTACCTCCATTTCTTTCCCATCTATTTGCCAGGAAGTGAGAGGACCAGATGCCATGATCTTAGTTTTCTTAATGTTGAGTTTCAAGCCAGCTTTTGCACTCTCCTCCTTCACCCGCATCAAGAGGCTCTTTAGTTCCTCTTCACTTTCTGCCATGAGAGTGGTATCGTCTGCATATCTGAGGTTGTTGATATTTCTCCCGGCAATCTTAATTCCAACTGGTGATTCATCTAGGCCTGCCTTTCTCATGATGTGCTCTGCATATAAGTTAAATAGGCAGGGCGACAGGATACAGCCTTGCCGAACTCCTTTCTCAATTTTGAACCAGTCAGTGGTTCCATGCCCAGTTCTCACTGTTGCTTCTTGACCCGCATATAGGTTTCTCAAGAGACAAATAAGATGGTCTGGTACTCCCATCTCTTAAATATAGTGTTATATATTTAATATTTTCTGTTCCATGAAATATTTTCTCATTGTGTGGAAGAGTGAGGATCCCCAACCTGTCTGGCCCTGGAGATTTTGTTTCTGAGAGGTCCCTGGGCATTGGGAGATCCCCTTTCGGCATGTTATCACACACATGAGGGCTAGAAGCATTGCCAGGCTTCACAGCATCATGGCTGGCTCCCCTAGGCTCTGTTTCCTGGTAGGGAGGAGGAGGAAAGATTCACAGAAAAATTGCATAAATGAGAGAAAACCAGAAATTTGGGGGAAATTGAAATATGTGCAGTTCTTTTTATTTACTCAGCCCTAAACTTTATTTCGGTGTGATAACACTACATTATGCATCCTACAGTTTTCAGTAAGACCCACTTGACTGGTGGACTCGCAAACACCCCAAGGGTAAAATGACAAACAACCTGGAGGACAGAAGGAAGGTCCAGGGCGATCTTGATAAGCTTGAATGCCAGGCTGAAAGCAACAGAGTGAGATTCAGTGGGGACACGTGCCCAAGTCCTGCACCTAAGATAAAGAAACCAAATGCATTGGTACAAGATGGGAAAAACATGGATCAACAGACGTGGAAAAATAAAAGGCCTTGGAATTATTGGAGACAGCAGGCTTAATAGGAGCTACCAACGCAGTGGAGCGGTCAAAAGGGCAAAATGCTATTTTGGGATGCATGAACAGAAGCTTGACTTCCAAATCACAAGAAGTAAAGAGAGATGCAGAAAATTGGAAAGGGTCCAGAAGAGGGCAATGAAAATGATCCGGAGGTTGGAAACACTGCCCTGTGTGGGGAGACTGAGGGAACTGGGCCTGTTCAGCCTTGAGAAGAGAAGGCTGAGGGGGGACATGAGATCCCTCCATAACCACCTCCAAGGCTGTCACAAAGAGGAAGGTCAAGGTCTCTTCCCACTGATGCCAGAGTGCAGGACATGGAATAATCAAGTCAAGCTGCGACTACCCAGATTCAGGCTGGACATCAGGAAACGCTTCCTCACTGTCAGAGCAATATGGTGGCGGAACCAGCTGCCCGGAGAGGTGGGGGGCTCTCCCACACTGGGGGCATTCAAGAAGGAACTGGTCAGTCACCTGAGTGGGATGGGGTAGCATGGTGTCCTGCTGGGACAGGACCGGGGCTGGCCCTGATGGCCGTCTGGCCCCTTCTGGCCCTCCTGTTCTATGGGTCTGTCGCCAAGTGGTGCGAACTCCCTGACAAGCTCGCAGCACAGCCCCAGAAGCACCTCGGATGCCTTGATCTTGTGCAAGCGCATCACGCAGACGGGCCGGCTGTTGGACAACGAGAGCTGCAGATCGCAGCGTCCTGTGCTAGTTGAGGACATGCTGTTACCGTCTGAAACACAGGACGAAATGAAAGCGGAAGATCACAGGGGGTAATCAAGCGAACTCTTCTTCGTATGTGGCCAGCCTTGCACTGCCACGTGAATGGATCCGGGTGCGGCAGACACGTCTCTCTCAGAGCACCGCCTCTTCTTCTGGTGCCGGTCAGGTTGAGCATCTTCATCTTGCGCATTTTGGGGGAGGGAGGAAGCGCCTGGGGCCAGGTGCCGCCAGCATGTATACCAGCAAGAGCCTGTCCTGTCCTGGCCAGGGATGGCCACAGCGGCACAGGCGCTCGTAGGCTCGGCACCACACTGGATTAGTGCGGTCTGCCCTCTGCAGGGCTGCCCATAAGCCTGGTCCAGTGTCCCGAGATGCCCCTTTCCGGCAGGCGGCGCCTCACGCTGGGAGTAACCGCGCTGGCTGCCACGGCGCCACTGGGCCAAGGCTTAAGGCTTTTTAGCTCGTGTACAAAGCCCTGACCGGCTTGGGCCAGGGGGCTCTGCACGGACCGCGGCCCACCTGGAGAGGAGCCTTCCAAGTGGTGGCCCCTTTCTTTCTTTCTTTTTTTATAATAAGCTTTATTCAAAATAACCCTAATACAAAAAAAACCCCTAAAAACAACATCAGTCATCAGAAACATCGGACCTGCTGGGTCTGCCCCCACATTTTTTCTATTTATGATAACTTAAAAACATATTTAAATCTATACAAAGTCCCATTTCTCTAGCCAATAATAAAAAGAGTCCCAAGTTTGATAGAAATCAATATCTTCTTTCTCCTTCAGTGACAAAGTCAATCTGTCAATTTCTGCACAGTCCAAGATCTTTTTTCAGATCAGTTCGTCGGTGGGTGGTTCTTCACTCTTCCAGTGTTGGGCGAATGCAATCCTCGCCGCAGTAATTACATGTAAAACCAGATACATTTCTTGTTTACTAATATCAACAGGTATAATGCCTAATAAGAAAACTTCAGGTTTAAAAGATATTTGTAACATTTCCTCAGGCCATTTGTGTATTTTAATCCAATACTTTTTCGCTTTGTCGCAAGTTCACCACATATGATAGAAAGTACCCAATTTATGTTTACATTTCCAACATTCATTTGACATATTTGGAAACAGCTACTCTATTCGGTGACAGATACCATCTATAAAACATTTTAAACAGGTTTTCTTTATACGAAGTTGCTAATGTTACCTTAATATTTCTCTCCCACAGCTTTTGCCATTTTTCTAATTCAATATTATAGCCAAAGTTTTGTGCCCACGTTATCATAGTTTCCACCTGTTCATCTTCCATGCTCCTAAGAAATTATATAGTCTTTTAATCATTTTCGCATCTGATTTAAGCATCATCTGATCAAATGCTGTTAAATCTCTATAAAAGCCCCACATTCTATAGTCTTTAGCATATCTTGATTGCACCTTATGCCTTAAGTGGTGGCAGGGCCAGCAGCGTGTAGCTTTCAGGGACTCCTAAAATGCTTCTATTTCAGGAAGCTTCAGGTTTCTGTTGATATCATTTGTAGCATGTTCTTTAATTCTTTTACTTTTTAAAAATCTGTTCTCATGTAGAACCCCAAAATCTCCCCACGGGAAAATGCAGGGGAATATAAATCTTGTAAATACTGGATATTTCCCTGACACTGTCAGGAATCCACTGGATTCTTCAAGACAACCAAGCAGACGGTCTTCATGGGTCCCCCAGGCGCTGGGGGAGAAAGGTGCCACAAGTCCAGGGGTCGCCAGGTGCTGGTCCAGCTGAGATGCTCGGCAGCTGAATCGAGAAATCCCTCTGATTAAAAAGGGACGGCCATCCTTTCCGTTCTGGATTGAGTCCTGCGCAAAATGCTTCTGGGGCAGGAGCACATTGTCAGATCTACTGTCTCTTGGTCCAGACTATGGACATCAGCCGCCACTTCGGCAGAGCTATTGGCAGTAGACTGAGGGAGGGAATGAATCACCTGGCCTCTGAAAAACAGTTGTGAGTGGATGAAAGCATAGAAACTGAGCAAGTCAGAAGGGGCCTCCCAGGCCATCTAGTCTGAACCCGTCTCCACCTGGCTCTGCTCACGACATGCCCACCATGTGGACGTCCAGCCTGTCCTTGAACATCCTCACCGATGGGGCCTCAACGACCTCCCATGGAAGCCCATTCCACACCCTGGGGGTCCTGACTGTCAGGAAGTGCTTCCTGGCATCCAAATGGAGCCTTGGCTCCCTGAGCTTTGCTCCGTTGGAGCGCATCCTGCCTTCCTCTGCAGGGGAGAACAGGCCTCTCCCCACCTCCGTGTGACACCCCCTCACACACCTGGATGTGGCCAACAGACTCCCTCTGAGTCTCCTCCCCTCGTACGGCACCCCCTGCAATCCGGCCCCGATCCTTGTGCCCTGCGATGCACCGACTGTGCTGTGGCGGCCGTGGCACAACGCTGGGGAAGCACAGCTGTTCCGCGTCTCCCGCGGGGCTGGCAGCCAGACAGGTCCGTGTTTCTCTCCGCCCGTCCTCTTTGGCTGCACTGCCTCTTAGCCCCCACTGCCCCCGGGGCAGGGCTGGTCCCGCTGAGGACGCCTGCGGGGGAGAAAGGACAGCAGACGGCCCTCCCTGGCAGAGGGCAAGGCAGCCGTGGCCTCGTTGCCTCGGTCCGTGCGCAGAGCTCTCCGGGGAAGGTTCGTTGCCAGGACCGGCTGCCTCTCGTGAGCCCCGGCGATCGGCTGCGTGGGCAAAGTCCCTGGCCCGCCGTGGCGCCAGTCGCAGCCCCCCGGCCAAGGTGGCTCGGGGCAGCCGGGGCGTGCGGTCGCCCCGGTGCCGCGCATCATGGTCCGGGCCAGGCTTGCTGGCGGCGCAGCTCCCCTGCCTCTCCTCTTTGTCACGGAGACAAAGGGCGAGGCTGCGGCGCACGGGGCCTCGCGATCCCCCGGGGCAGGTGGAGGCTGCGAGTAAAGGCGGGCCGCGGCGTGTCTGTCTGTCTGTCTGTCTGTCTGTCTGTCTGTCTGTCTCTGTTGGCTTCGCTCTCCCCCCCCCCCCCCCCCGCTTCCCCGTGACTTCTCTTTCTGTGCATGGTGCGCAAAGCGCTCGTTGTCGGGGGCCGTGGGGGGCGCTGCCGTTTGTCGTTGCTCGTGGCGCTGCACGGACGCTGCGCGTGTTGCCCTGTGCCCCGTGCGGAAGTGGGGCTGGGTAGGGACGCTTTCTGTTGCTGGGGGAGGAGAGCGCCCGCAGCGTGGGAGCACCCCGTGGGGATGTGCATATTTATTTATTTAGAAAATTTCTAGGCCGCCCCATTCGCCGAAGCCTCGGGGTGGCTTACAAATAAATAAATTAAAATACATAAATAACGATATAAAATACACATAACTGTATAAAATATATCCCCAGGGCGGGGTGTTCCTGGCTCCTGCACTGCACCCCATGGCTCATTTTGATGGGACTACTTGGAGGAGCCCTCTGGCAGTTTGTGCCCTATAGGGCTGAACCCCCCAACCTTTTTGCAGTGCCTGGAGCGGGCGCTTTCCTTTGTCTCGGCATGGGCCCAGCGTGCAGGCCCCCTGCCCCCCCCCCATTGATGCGGGGTGTGGGCAGGCACTGCCCAAGGGAGCATAAGTACTGAAGCCAGAGAGGAAGCCTCCCTCTTGCTCTTGCTTATGATGTTTCGCCCGACGGGGGTGTTCTTTGCACGTGGCTGATTTTGGAGGCTGGGAGCGGGGGGGGGGGCAGAGTGATGGGGCTGTCGGTAGCCAGGCATGGACCGGCTGTTCCGTGCTTTTGTGTGTCGCTGGTCCCCTGGCCCAGCCTTCCTCAGCCCGGGTCCTCCCGCTGCCCTGGATGCCATGGGAGGATACCGGCTCGCTCTTGAGCCGTGCTGGCACCGAAAGTAGGCATAATTGGGCAGTTACCCAGGGGCCGCGCCTAAGAGGGGCCCACGGCAAAGGCCCCCTTGAGTAGCTCTTCCTCATCGTCCTTGTGTCCTGCCTGCTCACCTCTCCGTCCGTCTGTCTGGCCAGACGACAGTGGTGGCCGGAAGAGGAGCAGGAGACGATGCCGGGCGCTCTGCCTGCCTGTCAGCGAGTGGCTGAGGAAGAGGAGGAAGAGGAGGGAGAGCAGCGGGTAACAGTGCCCGCAAGCTACTCAGCTCTCCGAGTCAGTGGCTTGGCCCACCGAACCCAGAATTGCCAACACAGGCCGACAGCGGCAGGAGTACAAGCCCCCCCCCCCCAGGCATCAGTTTGCCCATCGGAGGTTCTTGCTGTGATGGCCAGGGATGGACCGGCTGAGCCAGGGACACCTCCGGAGGTCCCTCGCTGCCCCCCACGTGCCCTGCCTGCCACCTTTCCGAAAGCTTCTGGCACCCCCCCCCCCGCAGAAAGGGGGTGCCGGCTGTTGACACTTCTCTGTGGGATCATTTCGTGGGTGACTCATCCCTGGCTTAAACTCACCCGCATCTGTTTCGAAACAACAAAAAAGATTAAAGATGGGGGTGGGTGACTTGTCTTTGTGGGGGGGGGTGCTGTGTGGTGAGATTAATTAATGTGTGCAAAGTGGGTTGAGCCTGGAAAGAGTGAGATAAAAGCCGGGCCTTCTCATGCAAATTGCCCGCGGCCTCCTGGGTGCTGGCAGGATGCCAAGCAGCCGCTTTCCCCATCACTTTCTCTCCTGCCCCCCCACCCCACTCCCCCCCCCCGCTGGGAAAGCTTCCTGGCGATGGAGGAGCCCAAGCACTGCCCCCTTGCACTGCCCCCCCTCCCGCCCGGCACACCCGCCATCTTGCCTGGGGGGGCACTGCTGTGCTCTTTGTGTTTCGGCAGAGCAGAAGGCGGCGGGGCAGGGGGGGGGGAGCTTCGCCTCTTGCTGCATCTTCCAGGGCGGGTGTGGATTTGGGCTCCTGGGGGGGCCCAGGGGGTGAGTTATCTGCAGTGCGGGGAGCTGAAGAATCTGCCACACGCGGGGGCGAACCTGAACCCGTTGCTGCTTCCGGAGCAATCAGCATCCTCCCCCCCCCCCCCCCCCCGGTGCTTCAAGCAGGATGCCCTCTGCCTTGTGCCAGCCCCTCGCCCCCGTTGCAAGAGGCCGGAGGAGCGGCACCCCGCTGGTTTGCGCAGTGCCCCACGGGCACGCTGGGGGTGCCTCGACTCAGGCTTCCCCGGGGGAATAAGGGGAGGCTCAGGGGATGTGCCGGAGTGCAGTGTTTCTGTTTCCAAGCGTCCCTGTGCAGCCATAGGGACTAGAAACTTGCCTGTGAAAAGCATATTTATTTATGTATTTAAAACGCTTTTATGCCGCCCCCATCGCAACAAAGCCTCGGGGCGGCTCACAACAAAAACAAAATATACAAATATAACAATTATACAACAAAAATATTAAAACCCGGTGCATCTCGGCTTAAAAGATTTAAAATCCTATAAATACCAATAAATTAACAATTACCAAATTCACAAACAACCCCGGGTTAAGTTTTGACTGTGATGAAAAATAATAGAGGGGAGATTTTCATTCAACATGTTGGGTAAAAGCTGATGCCCCCAGATGCGTTAAGCGGCTTTCCCAGAATTGCCGGCCAGGATGGATTCGGGGAGCTGCAGCCCAGCACTTGGGGGGGGGGGGGCGCTGTGTTAGGGAAGGCTGCTGGGCGAGTCCACAGGGTCCTGGTCTCTCCTCCGGAGCTTCCTCCGCTTCCAAAAGTCTGATCATCTCTCTGGCGAGGCCAAGCCTGCCCCCTGGAGAGCATTCAGCCGGCCGGGACTTCCAAGGTTTGAAGCTGGGCCAGTGGGGGTGGAACGATGCATTTTATTTATTTATCTATTTATTTCCCGATTTATACCCTGCCTTTTTCCTACAAAGGGCTCAAGGCAGCTGACATCATTCTCCTCCTCCATCTGATTGCCACAACAACCCTGTGAGGTAGGTTGGGCCGAGAGTCCGTGACTGGCCCAAAGCCACCCGGTTGGCTCCATGGCTGAGCGGGGACTGGAACCCGGATCGCCTGAGCCCCAGTCCCAGGCTCTTAACCACTATGCCGCACTGCCTCTCAGCGGTGGCTGGCTAACTGGGCCAGGGCCTAACAGGGCAGGGCATTTGTGGGGGAGGTCAGCAGAGTCCTCCCCCCATCCACAGGGATCCCTTCTCCCAGGCAGGGGTATTTCTAGTCCTGGGAGCAGTTGGGGGGGGTATGTTGGGGCGACGCTTCAACTACCCTTCCAGCCTTTGTTCACAACCCGCCTTTCCTTTAGAAAACACAGAAGAAAAGCAGCGGAAACCTGTCACTGGAGTCCTTTTGTCTGCTAATCTGCCATTAAGCCAGCAGTGGTGCTGATGTTTTGTGGTTGTGTGGATGCTTTTGGGTAGTTGGGGTGGGGGAAGAGTCTTGCTTTGACCTACATGAAGCGGGGAAATGCAGATCTTGTACCGGAGATGAGAAGGAAGGTCTTCTGAATGCTTCTCCTGGAACACGTGCTCCCAGGAGATTCCCGGGGCCATACCTGGGAAGTATAATTCTCATTGAATTAGAATCAGGTGGAGAAGCTTTCCCAACTGGTAACCTGCAATGGCGTGTGGACTACAGTGCCCATCAGCCGCAGCCAGCATGGGGAAGGGTTTAGGGTGTAGGCCTGACATGCTTCTCTGGTGCTGAAAATCAATGTTTTACCTGTAATTCTGCAAGATATGTAATGTTGTCACGTTAGAAACGGGGATAAAGTTTCTATTAGTCAGGAACCCGAGATAATGAGGTATTAAAGAGGCTTTAAGAGATCATGAGCAGTGAATTGTGTTTGAATAGAAAGCAGGAATTCATTAAGGAGTCGGATTAGGAGTCCCTGCCTTCCTCCCTTCACGCTAGAAGAGGAGGCTCAATTGCTCACGGAATAGAAATGGGAGGGAACAGAAATGCTGCACTGATTAATCACGATCCAGGTAGCAAAGGAGGCAAGAGAGAGCAGAACGAGAGGCTGGCTGCAGCCGAATACGGAGGAAGTTAATCCTCAGAGGCATTTTGCATGGTGCAGCGGGAGGGACGCAGAAACCGGAGCGTCCAAGCCAGGGGCGTCTGGGGAGCTCCGCCACGGTCGGACTCATATGCGGGGTCGAGAAGCTCTTGGGCTTCCCAAATGCTCCACTGCAGTTCTTACCTCACAGGGCTGTTGTGAGATTACATGGAGAGGAGGAAGCCTTGGGTTCCTGGCAAGAGGGAAAAAGTGGCATATAAGTATAAGAAGAAGTCAACATCGTTAAATAAAGCTGCCTCCTGCCTCAGCAACCCCACCTGAGGACCCAGGATCTTGCATTCAGTAAAATTCCTGGAGAGCCGTTACAGCTTGCAAGGCTGGGAGCCTCCAGATCCTTGGCTCCTCCGTGCGCGGTCCCCTCTGTGCCCTGCGAGGGCTGCAGCGCCCTGCCGGTCCCTCAGCCACATCCCCTTGTGGGAAAGCTTTTTGCAGGGGAGGGGGGCAAAGGGAAGAAGGGAGGGCCAGAAATACCAGGCTTGCTGTCCGCAGCAAAACCTGAGAAGAGGGGATTCAGTTTCTCAGAAGTGGGGCCAAGAACCCACCCAGTGGGGCTGAATTCGGAGTCCGTGTGCCCAGACGTGTGCTGCCAGAGGTTTGGTGGGCTCAGTCCTCGCTCAGCTGCTGCTCTTCCTCACCATGGCCGGCCCTCCTTGGTCTGGGGCCCCGAGGTGGCTGGGCTGCTCGAGAACGATGGGCATTCCTGTTCAGCACATCGGAGGGTGCTGGGTGGAGAAAACTGGCCTGTTCCATAAAGGGGTTTTCTTGCTTTTTACCCCTCCCACCCTCTTGCTTCAACTGCTCGTGTGGAATTGATGTGCACTGAACAACTCCAATCAGCTGCCTTGATTTTCATGCAAGAGGCTTGGGCTCTGGTTTCAAAAATCTTAGTTCTTGGACGCACCTTCCCAGCCGTTACCTTGAGCAGAGGATCTCGCTTCCCTTCCAGGCGTCTGTGGATGCTGCGGAGCCCTGCGTCCCCGTTACAAGCGGCTCGTTGACAACATCTTCCCCGAGGATCCGGAGGTGAGGGTTGCGGAGCCCCTTCCGCACGGCTGGGCCTGGCACTCGGGCGGCTGGCGTGTGTTCTGCACTCCTGGCCTCCCCGTAAAAGCTCAGATTCTGCACTGGCACCCCCAGTGCGGCACCTGTGGGGTCCCTGCCTTGCCTGCCCCGAAGTTTCCTGCCCCACTGAAACCTCCTCTTTTCTGTTACCGCCCTGCCTGTAGGGCAGCCACCCCAAACATGTTTGGGGTCCCTGCAGCATCGCCGTCGCCCTCTCGTTCCACACCCTTCCTGAGCATCCCCTGGCAGAAGGTGCTGGACCGCTTTCAGCCCGCGAGCCCCATCTGGTTTCAGGGAAGTTCTCGGGGGTCTCATTCGGATGGGGGCAGAGAGGGTGTGAGCCAAAGGCAAGACAGGAGGACTCAACTGGCACGTCGCCACTTGAAGCTTTGACAGGTTGCAGCCCAGGCCTCCGGAAAGACATCCCGACTTCCTCAGAGGGGGCTTGGCAGACTCCCAAAGGCGGAAATCCCCAGGTTTATTTATTCATCTGTCATATTTCTATCCTGCCTTTTTTCCTTCCAAGCAACTCAGCACAGCTTACATAATTCTCCTCCTCCTCCTCTCCCTCTTGTCCTCACAACAACCCTGTGAGGTAGGTTGGGTGGAGAGGCTGTGACTGGCCCAGAGTCACACACTGGGCTCCTGGGCTGAGTGGGGACCAGAACCCGGGTCGCCCGAGTCCCAGCCCCAAACTCTTAACCGCAGCACCACATGGGCTCTCAAATGAAGGGGGAAGGGGGGGCCATCTTTGGAACCCCAGGGGGCCCGATCGGGACCCCAGGCCTGAGATTTTGTTCCCCTTCCTGAGCCGAAAGGGCCTGATGCCTGAGTCAGGTGCAGAGGGAGGGCAGACCGGCCCGTATCTGAGCCATCCTTGGACCTGGAAGCAGAGCCGATGGCTCACGGGCCCCGTGGCCGCCCCCAAAGGCTTCTCCTCGCACCTCCCCCCCCCCCCGCCGAAGAGGTCCTGCCCCCAGGTGAGCCAGACTCTGCGCTGGGAGTTCGCGCATGCCAGGCCCCGCAGCATGATGCTCGAGGAATCCTTCCCGGGGGTGGAGGCGCTCATCTCCGCCCCCTCCCTGCTCCCCAGCGGGGACGCAAAGTGCCGGAGGAGGAGGAGGAGGAGACCTGGACGAGCCTCCGTGTGGCTTTTGGGTGAGAAAAAGCCCTTCCTGCGCAGGCGGACAGGCGCATGAGTGCGGCGGCCCTGGGTCCTCCCAGCACGGCCCCCCGCTTCTCTCACCCCCAATATCTTGCTTTCAAGCCACGTGCGCTGCTGGCGACACGGCGGGCGGGAGCGACGGATCTGTGCCGCCGTGTGCCCGCCGGGATCTGTGTGTGGGGAAGCACAGGAGGGCTTGCGGGGGGGGGGGGGCTCCTCCAAGGGAGGCACCGGGGAGCATCTGCCACTGGGGGTCTCGTGGGGCGACTGCCCAGGCTGAAGAGGCTGGTCAGCACCCGGGCACGGACGGTGGCTTTGCAAGGCTGTGGACCCCAGGGGAGCCTGAGCCCCCTCCCTGATTTGCCTCCAGCTCGGAGCCCCCAGGGGGCCAAGGCCTGAGCACAGAGCCCTGGTGGTGGGGAGGAACCGGTGGGTCCAGGACCGAGCACCAGACTTGTGGGGAGGAGTCCCTTGCAGCCAACCCCACCCCGGTCACGAGCAAGACGACCATCCAGGGGCTCAGCGGACCCCTGTGTCCTCCTGAGCAGAGCGGCCGAAGCAGGAGGGAGAGCTGCCTGGAAGAGCCACTCGCTGGGCGTTCCCCTCCCCCCATAAGGCAGGAGTGGGTAACCTGCATCAGAGATGGGGCAGAGGACCCCCCCTCCCGCGCGATTCTCTGTGGGCCAGATCATGTCACGGGGGCGGGCCAGGCTTCCTTCCTTTCTCTGCAGGATAAGTGTGCAGCCCCCCCACCCGGAGCCCCTGGGCTGCAGAGATAACCAAGGGTGGGCCAAGCAGTCCCTCTGGGGGGGCGGGGGGAGTAGCACACCCCCTTGTTATCTCCAGTCCAGGTTGGAGATACCAAGACCTTTCTGTCGGGAAGGAAACCAAAGACCGGCAGCGGGAGGTTGGCTGCAGCAGGGACCTGTGCCGCATCCTGTTGCCGCTGCAGAAGGTTGGAGCCAGGGGCTTCCGCAGGGGCCAATCCCTAACTGAGCACCTTCTGTGGCAAATGGCTAGCCAGGGGCTTCCTTGCACCCTGGCCCTGCTCCTTTTGGCTTCTCCTCTGGGCCAGGGATCGCTTCCCGGCATTCCTGGGGCTCTGGGTTCGGAGGTCCTCGCTGGCTCCTCTCCAGGTCACCCAAACCCACCCACAAGCCCCCCTTTCTTTCAGGACGGGCTGGTGAAGACCAACATGGAGAAGCTGACCTTCTACGCCCTCTCTGCTCCTGAGAAGCTGGACCGCATTGGCGCCTACCTGTCGGAGAAGCTGATCAGAGACGTGAGCAGGCACCGATACGGGTAAGGGGCACCTCGAGATCATCAGGCCTGCCTCGCAGGGTGCTCAGACGGATCCCTCTGGCTCTGCGGAGGAGCCACCGAAGAGGCTTCAGGGTTCCCTGGGGAAGTTTCTCAGGCGGAACGTGGGAACTGGCCTGCTTTGGAAGCGGCTCAGGACCACGGGAGGTCGTTGAGGCCCCGTCGGTGCGGGTGTTCAAGGACAGGCTGGACGTGCACATGGTGGGCATGTCGTGAGCGGAGCCGGCTGGAGCCGGAGGTCAGACTGGATGGCCTGGGAGGCCCCTTCTGGCTCGCTCTGTTTCTATGTTTCTATGGGAGGGGAGCAGGGCCAGACTTGGTCCTTGGCCCAGCAGGGAGGCGTGGGGAGAGGCAAGCTCGTCCCCTGCGACACTCCCCCCATCTGGCTCCCCAGCAGAAGGAGCCACCCTGGCGGTGGAGCCAGGAGCTCTGCAGAAAGGGAGGGCAGGGGATGTTTCTAGTGTGGATGCAACTCTTTCCATGGGCAGAGGCCTCTCCCTCAACTCTGGCAGTGGACTCTTTAGAATTACCGCTGGCCTGGCGTCTGTCACGTTTCAGAAAGGGAACTTCACTTCACAGGATTGACCGGAGTTTGCGAATCAGAAGGAAAGAGGAAAGGGGCCAGCTCACGACAGCTGCGCTCTTTCTTTTCGCGCTCCTGAGCTCTGGAGTGCAGGCAGATGGGTGTTTAGACAGGAAGGGGGCCTGCAGGTGCTCCCGGGCATGCTGGGAGCCGTAGGCCATCTTTCTGTCCAGACCGGCATAGCATGTGTCCTCCAGTGTCTCGGATGGTGAGACTGTTTGCTCCTGCGAATTTGCTCGAGTGGAAGGTCCGTCCAGACATCGCAGAGCAGAGGTAGCTTCTGCATCAACCCAGGGTGGCTTGGTTCACACGTAAGCCTAACCTATCTTGAAGCTGTGGTTGGCCCTGCCCTGAAGGCAGCCAAGAAACCCTTGCCCAACCCAGCACTTGTCTAACAGACAAGTGGCTAAACGGTGGTTTGGTTTCTCAGTGCCCGGGTTGTTTCCCTCCCTGCTACGGCACTGCATTGTTGACTCATCCAGCAGCCGGGTTTTTAACAGCTGTCTGCTGCCACTTTTGTAGTCTGGTGAAACAACCCACAGACAACCCACATTCTGGGTTCACACATAGCAACAACCCATGCTTTAAACAACCAAGGGCTCACAACCCAACAACAAATCAAGCCCTTTCTGTGCCCGGGGAGCTGCGTCGCATGACACATCCCAGCTCGTACACGTGAACTGCCGTTTGGATACTAAGCAAGCCGGGGACTTAGCAAGGTTTGTTTCACCCTTGAATAACCCAAGATGACCTGCACAATCAAAACAGCCGGGGCACATGCCCAGCACCTGCTGCTCTTTGTGTGCTAAGTAACCCACAGTGGGCAGGCAAATCAGGGCATAGCTCATCGCCAGACAAAATGTTCGCTCTCCATCGGGCTGTTTGTGACTAACAAACCGGAGTTTGTCACTGTAGCTGCAGATCGTCCATCCAAGCAGCCCGGAATGCCACTGCCCGTGGGGGAGAGAAGGGACGGGCGGGCCTTCCGCTGACTCGGGAGCGTCGCTCTCCGCGGGGCCCTTTCGCAGACCTGGCTGCCGGCGCTCAGCGAGAGCTGGGCCACCTGTGCACTCACCTGAGCTGGTCTCTGGAAACGTGGGCCTCGTTGGAGCGCGTGTGGCCGGCTTAACCCCTCTTAGGGGCCTCTCTCCCTCCTTCTCGCCAAGCAAGAGTTAGCACACCTTTGCTCTGGCTGCTGGGCTCCTGGACATGCAGCCGCCGCCGCTTTTTAGAAAGCCCTGCTCTTGCAGGCGTGCGGCTCCGTGACTGAGCAGATTCGGCATCCAGCGCCTTTCCCAACACCTGCCTTTCGTCCTGCAAGCGCGGCTGCTCTGCGCGGAGGCGGTGCTCACTGGGGCGACGCGTGCGCGTGTTCCTTCCGTGGGAGTCGCGGTTGCCGAGAATAAATCGCTGCTCTGCTTAGGGTTGCCAGATGAAGCGCCAGATGAGATGCGGCTGTCAGATTGCTCTGGGGCGGATTCTCTTTCCGTCTTGCCGGCTCAGCCCTGGCAGCCTTTGTCTCTCGGTTGCCGTTTGCACTTGGATCTGGACTGCGGCTTTTATGAGCCAGAAAAGGAAGCGCGGGGCGGGGGGCGGGGGGGGGCAGAGATTGTGCTATAAAAAACCAAATGCAGCGTTTCAAAGCTGCGAAGGCTCCTGCTTTCACCAGAGCTGACAGTCCCCTCAAAATTTTGTCATAGCTTCCATGCGCAAGAGACTATTAATAAGTTTTTCTTGCGGTACAAAAGCAGGGCCGTGATGAATGATGCCTGGCTGCTCCAGGCGAGGGTCTCTTTCTGTTCTTTTCTTTTTACCTGGTGGGTATAAATATATTTTATGTTCTGATTTCAGATGCTTGGGGGACGCAGGGGCACCACTTAACCCTTTCAGGGCAGCCACTTGACTTGCTCGAGCTTTTGTGGCGGCAGAATAATCTTACTGATGATCTTTAGTCTGGAGTGCCAGGAGATGGTCTAGGGCAGGGGTCGGCAACCCGCGGCTCCGGAGCCGCACGTAGCTCTTGAACCCCTCTGCCGTGGCTCCGTCGCTCGCGTCACGGCCGCCGCCGATCCGCGGCCCGTGCCGGCACAGCGCTTGGATAAATCGAAGAAAAGTTTCTGAAGAAAACCAAACGTTTAATGATCCGTGGGTAGCTTCATTTGCTTTTACTGCTGACGAACTTACGGGGTTTGCCGTTTAATGCATGCAGCCCTTTAGCACTGCCTTTGACTCTGCAGGAAGCTCCCATTCAAAATGTATGGAAGGAGTCCTACTAGTTTATAATGTAAGATTAAAAATAACAGTTTTGACTGAACAAGAGCTGCAGCTGAATCATAATGAAGATATACATAGCATTAAGGTAAAAAACGGTATATGCAGTGTTATCTTCATTTTAGACGTCAAAAGGGTTTTGCGGCTCCCGGTGTTTTCTTGTGTGGGAAACGGGGCCAAACGGCTCTTGGAGTGTTGAAGGTCGCTGGCCCCTGGCCTAGGAGATGGTCACCCTTTCCCACCTGAGCTCAGCAGGCTTCCGTGCAGCCTCGTGGACATGTCTTGGAGCACGGTTCCTATCATTCCCAGCCAGCCTGTCCTGCCTAGTGCAGGCTTTCCAGGTCCTGGGCAGAGAAGACCTGCTTGGCATTCCGTGTTTCCTCATCCTTCCAAGTGGGGATACAAGAAGCTCCCGCTCGGGATGCCATGCCGAGCTGCCGGCCTCCAGCTGTCCTCATGTCCTCCTAATCCTTTATGCAAATTAAGTTCCTGGAGGCTGGCAGATTGGCTGATGGCAGCTCGTTATTTCGGGTGCTTTAATTGCGGGGAGGCTGGTTGTGAACGTCTCGAAAGCATCTCTGCAGACCAGACGAGCAGGCACTGAAATGGCGAGTGAGCTTCAGTGACACCCCCGGTTGGGGTAACCTCCTCCCCCCCCCCCCCCGGTTTCACATATCAACTGATGCAGACTGGAGCTATCAGGGAAATCGCTTTGGGGCTGTCATGGACAGCTTGATGAAAACCTCTCCCGTTCAGACTCCCGGGAGGCTGCGAGCGGTTCTGCTCTCTGCGGCTCAGAAGGCCGTTCTCGGGTTGGAAAAGGTGTGCAAGAGAGCAGCTCGCGCGATCCAGGGGCTGGAGCGAGCCCCGCACGAGGAAGGCTTGCAACCGGCTGCGGGGCCTAGCAAGATGGGAGGCCTGGGGAAAGCGGGGAGGGAGGACTTTCCGCCCCAGTCCCATGGGATTATGCAGAGGCCGACTGCAGGGAGATCGGGAACAGATCCAAGGACAGCTGTTTCCATGGGGCAGGTGCTTCCTGGAGTGGCACGACGGCCCCCGATTTGGTGGCCTGCAGGGGCCCAGGCACGTCCCTGGCGGGAGGAGGTGCTGCTTGCGGCCTTCCCTCAGCCCCCGCGTGGCCAGGATGCTGGACTGGCTGGAGGGGCCCCGAGCTTGGCCCACCGTGGCATGGCTCGCCGAGTGTCCGAGTGGAAGTTGCAGGGTGGTCCCGGCCCCGCTGCCCCCTGGGGAACGCACAACGCACACTTCAGGAGAGCCAGTGTTGCACGGTGCCACCTGGGAAGTCCTTGACCCTCTCGCCTCCGCCCAGGCCCCTGGTGCGTGGCCTCCGTCCCTCAGCCCAGCCCAGCCCAGCTGGCGTAATAACCTGCAGCCTGGATTGAAAGCAGGGGCCCCTGCCCCACGGCAGGGTCGCCAGAGGCAAGCCGGCCCCCCAGGCCGCCCTGGCCGAAACCACACGCAGGCGTGGGCCCATTTGGTGTCGTCCTATTTGTGTCCCCCCGTTTTAGAAACATAGAAAGCAGAGCGAGTCAGAAGGGGTCCCCCGAGCCATCTAGTCTGACCTCCAGCACCAGCCGGCTCCGCTCACGACATGCCCACCATGTGCATGTCCAGCCTATCCTTGAACACCCGCACCGAGGGGGCCTCAACCGCCTCCCGGGGAAGCCCATTCCACACCCTGGGGGTCCTAACCGTCAGGAAGTGCTTCCTGGCATCCGAATTGAACCTTGGTTCCCTGAGCTTTGCTCCGTTGGAGCGCGTCCTGCCTTCCTCTGCAGGGGAGAACAGGTCTCTACCCACCTCCGTGTGACACCCCCTCACATACCTGTATGTCGCCAACAGATCCCCTCTGAGTCTCCTCTTCTCCAGGCTGAAGAGACCCAGTTCCCTCAGTCTCGCCTCACACGGCATCCCCTGCAAACCGGCCACCAACCTTGTGGCCCTGCGCTGCACTGACTCCAA
>NW_025336273.1:3498462-3543377 GCF_004798865.1 Varanus komodoensis | reverse complement strand
GCAGAGGAAGGCAGGACGCGCTCCAACGGAGCAAAGCTCAGGGAGCGCGTCCTGCCTTCCTCTGCAGGGGAGAACAGGTCTCTACCCACCTCCGTGTGACACCCCCTCACATACCTGTATGTCGCCAACAGATCCCCTCTGAGTCTCCTCTTCTCCAGGCTGAAGAGACCCAGTTCCCTCAGTCTCGCCTCACACGGCATCCCCTGCAAACCGGCCACCAACCTTGTGGCCCTGCGCTGCACTGACTCCAACCTGGCTATGTCCTTCCTGTAACGAGGGACTCTAAACTGAGCAGAATTCAGTTTTCCTCTTGCAAGGAACAGGGTCCCCCTGCTCTCCGGTTTACTCTCACAACAGCCCTGTGAGGTAGCTTACGGCGAGTCTGGGGCTGGCCCAGGGTCACTCAGCCAGACCCATGGCCGAGCGAGCGCTCTTGGCCCCACCTTCCGCGGCCCGTCCCGGCCCAGCCGTCTGTGTCAGGCTGCGCTGGCCGAGCACAGATGACGTCTCCGTCCAGCTGAACCTGCCGAGTAGAAAGCAGTCGCTGGGCGGAGAAGTCCAGCGTTCACTGGCCAGCCCGGTCGTTTTCCGGGCACATGGAGATTTCTTCCACTTTGTCGTCCTGCCCCCTGCCGGGGGGGGGGGGAGCATCCCCCTGTCCAGAAAAGCTTCCTGGCTCGTGGCAGCTCGCCACGATGCTTTCCGTGCCCGGAAACAGGCCCAGGTCGTCCTGGCGGAAATGAGGGGTGTCGGGACAAGTTCTGAGATGCGTTCCTCCCTGGGCAGCCCCCCCCCCACAGCAGCGTGGGTCTGCCCCCCTTCATTCCTGCTCTTCTGCACCTCTTCCTCCAAAACGGTGTCAGAGCAGCGGGTGAATGAGCCACAGGAAGCCGCCCCATCTCTTCTGGCCGGATTTCCTTTTGCGTTTGAAGGGGTGGCAGAAGCCCCCGTGCCTTCGGTCACCAGCAGCGCAGTGGCCGGGGAGCAGCAGGTCCCCCCCAAATAGCATCGCTCGATGTGTTTCTCTTGCGGCGTGTGCCTTCCGCACCTCCATTCCAGTGCTGTGCCCAGCGCAGGGCCCCGATCCTGGAGGGGAGAGGGCCTGCCTACCCGCCTGTCTGTGCAGCGCTCTTGGGGAGGGGCTGTGCTCCGGGGTCGCTGCCGTGGTGGCCTCGAAAGGTGGCGCATGGCCACAGCCTGGCCGCTCCTCCCAGCGCACCTCGCGATGGGGCCGCGCCGGGGGCCGCGCTCGCCATCCCCTCCCTCCCTCCGCCGCAGGTACGTGTGCATCGCGATGGAGGCCCTGGACCAGCTGCTGATGGCCTGCCACTGCCAGAGCATCAACCTCTTCGTGGAGAGCTTCCTGAAGATGGTGGCCAAGCTGCTCGAGTCCGAGAAGCCCGACCTGCAAATCCTCGGCACCAATTCGGTAAGCCCGCCCTCGGGTGGGGCTGGGCACCGGGCACCCTTCGGAAGGCTTGGATCACAGCTCCCGTGATTCCCGAGCGTTGCCCCTGGTGGGGGCTGGGGCTGATGGGAGTTGTGGTCTGCAGTATCTGGAGGCGCCTGGTCGCCTAGCCTTGGCAGGGGTCCTTTGGACAAGGTGGGTCCAGGAGCTGCAGGGAGGGCTTGTGGGCTCCTTTGGAAACTCAGCCAGTAGTTAAGCTAGCAGATGCTGTGGCAAGAAGCCACCTGTTCAGGTGTGACCCACCTGGGGCCCTAAGGCGGGAGCAGTTGCTGCACCTCAAGCCTCGCACCTGAAATACGGAAATGATGGTGCTGACGGGCCTGGCACGAGGGCCGCGAGAAATACCCCGGGGACGCTTTGAGCTCGCAGGAGTGCCAGGTTGTTTCTGTTGAACCTGCTCCTGCTGACAGAGGAGTTTGTGGCCATGAGAACCACATGGGGTGGCTGGGTGACTCCCCCGCACAGCTTTGCCTGCCTGCCTGCCTCCCCCCCTGCACCCTCTCTCTCTCTCTCTCTCGCAAAGGAATTCACTGCTGAATCATCACCAAACTCTGGAAATCCCTTAACTGCGGTGGGAAGTGCTGCAGCCGTTGGAATGACCTAGTATTGCTATTTATCATTTATTTCATTTCTGTGCTGCCCCATAGCCAAAGCTCTCTGGGCAACTTAAAACAACGGCTAAAACAAAACATTAAAATGCAATGCAAATAACATAAAATAACAGCGTTGGGAGAATTTAAAATGGTTTAACATACAGTAAAAATAGAATTAAAGAAGAGCAGCAAGAAAAGCACGGGGTAACCGGCGAGGCTGAGGGCTGTCTTGACCTGGAGTGAGAAGGTGGCCGACCTGGGGCCAGGCGGGCTGTGGGGGGGTTGCTGTGGGCCCTGCCCTGCGCAAGGACTGAGCCGGGGCAACTTTGGTGCACATCCTGCAGTGGAGCGGATGCTGCGAGGAGCCCGGTGGACCCAGCGAGTGGGGGGGGGGGTCCATTCGGTGCCCCCGGGACGCCTGCCACTGAAGCACGACTCAGGCTGAGCCAAGCCGGCCCTCCTCGTTCCCCGGAAGAGGAGAAGACCACGCGCTCTCGTGGGAGCGGGATCTTAAACGCTTAGCGGGGAGAATCCGGACTCTCTTGCGGCGTGACAGTGGTGGCACGGTGGCTCCGTGCGCTGGGATCGCAGGGGCGGATTGCAGGTCCTCGCCCGGCGTTTGTGGCCTCGGAGCCCATTCCGGTCGCAGTCCAAGGCTCCGCTCGAGGGGAACCTCGTGCCGCGGGGCTTGGGCTTCCAGCAGGCATGTGTGTCCCGCCGACCTCAGCAAGGGGGCAGAGCCCCAGGCGGCTTCCCTGAGGCCCCAGTCCAGCCCTCGGAAGCCTCCCTCCCTCGCCGCAACCCGGTCGTTTGTGGGGCCTGGCCGTCACGCGGCTCTTCCTGTCCGGCGCGTTGGCCGGCGGCTCTTCGGGCTGAATTATGGGTAGGGAATGCTTTCTGCTCAACTGCCGGCGTGCTGGGCATCTCTGGCCCGGCCCCCTTGCCCTTGTGGCCTGCCCCTCCAAGAGGCGAAGGGGGCCCAGGAGCCTTCTCCATCCTGGCCCTGCAAACCTGGCCCTGCTTGGGGGGGCGGTGTACCCCCTTCCCTTCCTCAAGGGAAACAGTAGCCCAAGCTGCTTTGGCAAAGAGGACAAACCCGAAAGGAGCGGAAGAGAGAAGGGGGGCCAGGGGTAAGCCCTCCCTTCAGCCGCCCGCTGGTCCTTTGGTAGAAAGGTGAGGAAGGGAGAATGATAAACATGATAAAAACAAAAAATGAGGTAATAAAAATCGATTTCTGCTGTGTGGCGGCAAGCCACTTCCTCAGCTGCACCCATTGCAGGCCAGATGCGAGAGCTCGCAGGTGGGACTCGCTTCTCGGGGAGGGGGCCAGTGTATGTCCCGGAAATGAAGAGGTACCCCTGGGGGTAAGACGCTGGGGGGGCCCAACCCTGGCCCCTGGAAGTGGGGCCTCTGCTTTGCCTCGCTGCTCGGTCCCCAGCCCTCCCCACCCCACAGTGGACGAGAGGGGGGGTGGAAGCTGCCCTCTCCCCTGAGGCACCCCCCCTTGCCTGCGCCCGAGTCCGTTCCGGGGTCGCAAAGCGGTCGTTCCCCTTTGGAGCAGGATGGACGGCCTGCATGGGGCTCCCCGCCCCGCCGGCCCCGAAGTGCTGCTGAATGAGCCGGGGGGCACAAGCAGGGCCCCGCACCTGTGACTCCATCTCTCTCGCACACCTGTGCGCACACTTGCGCCAGGAAACGATGCAGGTCAGAGGCACATTATGTGTGAATACCTGCTTGCCCGCCCGCCTGCCCGCCTGCCGCCGCCGCGACATCAGGTCCCATTGGGTGGAAGGGAACGGGGAGGATAAGAGCTGGCGGTGCCTGTGCACACCTGTGCACGCGGATGCTGCTCCCTGTGGCTGGCATTTCTGCCCCAGCTTTTTTCCTCTTACGACAAACCGGGAGCAGCTGATCGAGCATCCTGGAGTCACAGAGCAGCAGAGCTGGAGGGGGCCCTGCCCAGTGCGGCCCTTTCCGTTCCATTCCATGTGCACGGCAGAGCCCCGTGAGGCAGGTGAGGCTGGGAGTGGGGGGCCCATGGCCCCCCAGGGTGCCTCACGGCTTCGTGGGGGCTGGACCCGCGCCTCCCGGCTCCCAGGCCAGCCCCCTGACCGGCCAAAGCGGGGATGAGCGGGCCGAGTGCTCTGCACGCAGGGGCCACCTGAACAGGAAGCCGCGGCATTGGGCACGGGGGGGGGGTCCAGCCGGGGGTGGCGACAGGTGGCGCCCCTGCCATTCCTCCCCGGAGCAGAGCTGGCCCAAGGCTGCCTCGTGGAAGGATCCCGGGGGCTCCGTGGGCCGGGAGCGGGGGTTTGCGGGGTTCCGTGCGGAGGGAAGGCCTGTGGCGGTCTCTGGCCATGCTGCTGCTGCTCCTACAGCTCGGCATTTGCCGGGCCCCCCGGGGGGCAGTGGGGAGGGCGTGCCCCCTTCCTGACGCATGTTTCTCCTCCTGCTTTGCCACCCCCCGCCCCCCTCGCCTGCAGTTCGTGAAGTTTGCGAACATCGAGGAGGACACCCCTTCCTACCACCGGAGCTACGACTTCTTCGTCTCGCGCTTCAGCGAAATGTGCCACTCCAGCCACGACGACCCGGACACCCGGACAAAGTGAGTTGGCCCGCGCGCCCCTCGGGGAGGGTCTCTGGCCCCGGGGGTGCCCCTCCCAGCGCCCCTCGGCATTCTCGGTGCCACGGCTGAGCCGGGCGTGGGCGCCTCTTCTGCAGGAGGGGCCCGGAAAGCCCCGGGGCGGCCTCTGCCCCTCGCTGTCGCCCCGCCTCGTCCAGCACCCGCGTCTGCCTGGCCTCCCTCCCCGGAACAGATGTGCTCCTGGTGGGGGGGATGGTGCAGCCCCCCAGGGGCACCTGGAGCGACTGAAAGGGACACACTGCTTATAAAGTCACGCACATTGTCCTGCTGTTTCTGTAGCTTCGGCCGCTGGGCCACGAGCTGCCCTCTGCGCTGGGGGTGGGCGCCATGCCTCCTCCGTGTGGGGGGCACTGCGGCTCCTGGAAGAGGGTCCCCCCGCCAGTCTCTGCCTTTCCAAGTTCAGCAGGCCCACGTCCTTCAGCCCTTCCTTTGCAGGATGCATTCCCCTCTGCACCTGCCCCCCCGCCCCCCGCCCAGCTTCTCTTCCCAGACACTTCCCAGAAGGGGGTGCTCAAGGACTCCGGAAGCGGCGCTCCCTCGGGATTAGCGTCTGAAAGAGCAACAGCCGGAGCGGAGCGTGGAGAACGGCAGCCACGTTTCGCGTGAGCGCTAGGGACCCACTCCCCCTGGCCGGGCAGCGCTCCCCCTCCCAAAGGATTAATTATGAATAGAGCCGGGCCGGGGGGGGTGGGTATGTCCACTGGGGCCAGCCAAGTCGCTGCGGCCCCTTTTCAGAGCACTGGGCTTCTCTGTGCTCTCCTGTGAACAAGCATCGTCTGGCAAGTCTGCCGCGGATCTGGCCCCCCGCCCCCCCGCCCCCCGTTCTCGGAAGGAACGTCCTCCGCAGTTGGCTTGCCCCCTCCCCACAAAGCGTGAAGCCGGGAGAAGCTTTTCCAAGGCTGCGGGATCATGAGCGGCCAGGGGCGGCGGGGCTGGGGCGGGCCCGTAGAAGCTGGCGCGGGAGCCGTCCAGCGGGTCGCCCCTGTTCCCGCCTGCCCGATTGCCTTTGGTGCATGTCTGAGGTCTGTAAGTCGGGCTGGGGGCGGCCGCCCGCCCTCTTCGTGCTGCAAATTTCGCTGGACCAGTTAAATTGATCTGGCACGTCGACTCGGGCCCGGCTAATGGAAGGACAGCTGCGCGCGGCTTGTAATCCGCAGAGAATTTGCGGCTGCATTTGGTGGCCCTCTGTTTGCATGGGGGGTGGGTGGAGGAGGGGGGTTGGATTGCACAGACTGGCTTATCAGCGAGGACCGAGTAACCCTGGAGCACCGGCCTCGGCTGTCTCCTCCCTCCCTCTCCCTCCCTCCCTCCCTCCCTCCCTCTCTCTCTCTCTCTCTCTCTCTCTCTTCCACCCCCGCCCCCCCCGCCGTGCCTGCCTCTTCCTGGGTCGAACGCACACGGGCGAGAGCGCCCGAGAGACGTGCCGCGTTCCCCGGGTGGGAGCCCAGCAGCTGCCGTTTCAAAGGCCCACAAGGGCACGGGTGGTCGGCCCGAAGGGCCACGGCAAGGTCTCAGCAGTCCCGGGGGCAGGCCAGGGGCCGCATCCAAGCGGGGCGGTGGCCAAGGGCCGGGCAAGAGCCCTGCACGTACCTGGAGCCAGTCAAGCCAACCTCAGGCAAGGACAGGGCCCTCATTTGCAAAGTATTTAGAAGCACAGAAACAGAGCGAGTAGCAGAGGTCTCCTGGGCTATCTAGTCTGACCCCGGCTCCGCTTAAGACATGCCCACCATGTGCACATCCAGCCTGTCCTTGAACACTCACACCGATGGGGCCTCAGCCACCTCCCTGGAAGCCCATCCCACACCCTCGGGGTCCTAACCGTCAGGAAGTGCTTCCTGGCATCCAAATGGAACCCTGGTTCCCCAGCCATGTTCAAATATTTGTAGGACCTGAGCATGGGCTACGGTTTCCTGTGGCCTTTGCCCAGTCACGCACAGGACTTGCTCGCCTCCGACAGGGTGCAGGGGCCGGCTGAAGGACTCCCCCGGACCCTGCCGGCCCCCTAGTGCGCTCCCCGTCCGGCTGCAGGGAACCGCTCTCGCCCGCACCTTCCCAGGTGTGCAGAGCCAGCCCCTGTGGCGGGCCAGGGCTTCCGGCGAGGCTGCGACAGAGGAGGGCTGCCCTTCCCAGTCCCTCCGTAGACGTGGCCCCCCTTCGCTTCTGCCCCAGGATCCGCATGTCCGGCATCAAAGGCCTGCAGGGGGTGGTCCGGAAGACCGTGAACGACGAGCTGCAGGCGAACATCTGGGACCCGCAGCACATGGACAAGATCGTGCCGTCGCTGCTCTTCAACCTCCAGCACGTGGAGGAGGCCGAAAGGTGGCGGCGGCGGCGGCGACCTGCGGGCTTTTCCGCCTTCGCGCTGGGAGGAGGGGGCAGGTCTGCCCAGTCCCCGGAGTCCGTTGGAGGGACGGCAGCTGACCTCTCGGCGCCCACCCTTCGCATAATTAGGACTCCTCTGCCTGGGGGCCCCTGTGCGATTGCCGGTTGTCCCTCCGGTGCAGAAGCGCATCTGGATGCCTGGCCCATGCGAGGGACGGGTGGGGGCGTCCCCAGCGGGCGGGTGGGGGCTGACGGCTGCCCCAGCGTAGGAGCAAACCTTCCCGAGCGTAGGCCTCCCGTTTACTTCCATGTGCAGGTGTGGCCCGCTTGTGCCCGGGGTGGGTGTTTGGGCCCCGGTGTGAAGTCCTGTTGCCATCCGTTCTTCTCCCCTCCCCTCCCCTCTGCTCGCCGTAGCCGCTCGCCGTCGCCCTTGCAGACCACCGAGAAGGAGAAGGAGAACCCGGCGGAGCTGGCCGAGCGGTGCCTGCGGGAGCTCCTGGGCCGGGCGGCTTACGGCAACATCAAGAACGCCATCCGGCCCGTGCTGATGTGAGTCCCCAGGGGGCCCCGAGCGCTTGGCCTGCACGCCCACCCGGCCGCTCTCGCCGCTCCCCATTCAGCCTGGCACTGGGCAGGAGAGCAGCCGCCCCCGCCCCCGAGGGAGCCCCTTGGGTGGGCGGCCGAAGCCCACCTCTCCCTGCCCCTAGCCGGACACGCTCTCACCCAGGGGCGAGCAGGCCGTGGTCCTCCAGGTGGTTTTGGCCTGCAACCCCCATCAGCCCTGACCAGCGCTGCTAGTGGCAGATGGGCATTGTAGGCCAGCCCCTCTGGGGGAGCCTCCGCAGTCCACTGCCGCACCCACACGCACCTTCCCCAGGTGGGCGGCTCAGGTGTGCCGGACTGCAGCGCCCATGATGCCCGGCCAGCGGGGCCAGGCAGATAGGTGCTGGTGCAAGGATGAGGTCCACACAGAAAGCTGCTCCCTCCGCCCTTTGGCTGCCTGGAGTGCCTTTTACTGGAGCGCCCTCGTCCAGCCTTCCCCAACCTTCAGAGGCATTTGGACTGCAGCTCCCAGAATTCCCATCTAGCAGGGCCATCAACTGGGAATTCTGGGTGTTGCAGTCCAAGCAGGCCTGGACAGCTGCTCTTGCGGACGGCCGGGTCCTGCGCTCTGCAGCCGCCACCTGGCGGCGATTTCACGTGCCTTCTGTTCTCCTCCTTCCCCGCAAGTCACCTGGACAACCATTCCCTGTGGGAGCCAAAGACGTTCGCAATTCGCTGCTTCAAGATCATCATGTATTCAATCCAGGTGAGAACCTGCTGATCGGCTGGCCTCGTTCTTTCTGTACTTCCTAATAGCAGAAGCGCTCTGGGCAGTGGAGATGGGCGATAAAACACAATAAACGTATCATATAAAATACAGAGAAATGTAAGAGCATTAAAAGTGCAGTAGAAACAGTTAAAAGTCAGGTTTAAAACAACATTTAAGAATTTAAGTCTGTGGCCTCAGGGCCTGTCTAGCTTCAGCAGGGAGAGAATTCCAAAGAAGCGGTTCCAGCAACAAGAAGGTGCTCAGCATAGCTCAGACTCATCGAGTTTACCTGGGCAGAGAGACCCTCCCTTACCTTTGGGTCTGTACAACCTTGGCTCTGGGTTAGAGCCAATCCAAGGAAAAGAAGGGGGCAACTCCCAGAATATTGCAATGCACGTCTCAAAGGTGAACCAGCCCCTCCCCGTCGCCTCTCTCCCGTGCCGAGGGAGACAGGCGTGTGGGTTGTGTTTTTTAGTTTTTAAATGGAAGCAGACCTTCCTCAGGTGGCTAAATTCCACACCCAGTGCCAATCTTTGCCCTGCTGATTTCCCCGATTTTTCTGCGACTCTTGGGCTTTTTCCAGCTGTGATTTGGTATGGTCTTCTCATGTTACATGATGACTTCCCACGGTCCCAATTCCTTAGCTACTTCCCTGATGTCTTAGGATGGAAAGGGGAGTTGAAAATAACTGGAAGGAAGGTCTCTTGCTTGCCCGCTCGCTCGCTCGCTCGCTGGCCCGGGCAAGCGGAAAGACCCCAGCGGCCAGCTCCAGCCCTCCGTGGCGTGGCGGTGGCCGCTCTCACCACGCTGTGCTCTCCTCTCCCCCCGCCTCCAGCCGCAGCACTCCCACCTGGTGATCCAGCAGCTGCTGAGCCACCTGGACACCAACAGCAAGAGCGCCGCCACCGTGCGCGCCGGCATCGTCGAGGTCCTCTCCGAGGCGGCCATCATCGCGGCCTCCGGCTCTGTTGGTAAGGAGCCAGGCGGTCCCCGCGGGGAAGGCCCCCTGCTGTGCCCGGGGTGCCGGCCAGGGCCGGTCTCTCATGCCGCGGGTGAGGCAGGGGGAGCGTTGCAGGGGGCCCAGCGGGGCAGCTGCCCCCGGGGGCCTTCGAGGCAAGAGCGCTGCTGCGGGAGAGCCGGCCACAGCGCTCCGTGTGGCATCTGTGTGTCGGAGCTGTGCGGGCGTGGAAGGGCCGGGAGCAGCAGGCGGGGAAGGAGCCCGGCAGGGCTTTTTCCCGGGAGTTTGGAAGCCTGGGACGGACTTCCATTTCCTGCCATTTCCCCCGTTTTTCCTGCAAGCGTTCACCTCTTGCGGGGGGGTGGGGGGACTGGTGGTTGAGGTGGGCAAGTGGTGGAGGGGGCGAGATCGCCTTCTGCCCCCTTGGCCACTCAGAACTGGCCACCTCCTGCTGGGTTCCCTCTTGCGCAGGAGGGCAGACGAGGCCGGGAGAGGATGGGGGAAGCGCCCCCCCCCGGCGGTGCTTCGGCCGGCTTCTGGTTGCCAGCTGTCGTGCCGTGGAAGCCACAGGCTGGGCCGTGCTGGCCCCAAACTGGGCGGGAAGGTGGGGGCAGCAGCATGCGGGTTTCACAGAGGGGCCAGCTTGTGCGGATGAATTCGGGCTCTCTGCGCAGCAGTCGGGTGGCTGCGGGGAAGTTTCGGAATTTACAAGGAGACCCCTGGCTGTCCACGGGGCAGCGCCGGGGTGTCTTCAGCGGGGACCCCGTGTGTGCAAACAGTCCATGAAGGGGACCCCAGCAGAACCTCAATCCCCTCCCAGCGGGGGGTCCGGCCAGTCCCGCCGTGGGAGGGCCGCCTCTGCTCCGCTTCCCCCGGCGACCGAGGGGGGTTTGGCCTTCCCGGCGAGGGCCACGCTCCCTGAACCCGCCATCCCGCCTTGCAGGGCCCACCGTGCTGGAGGTCTTCAACACCCTCCTGCGGCAGCTGCGGCTGAGCATCGACTATGCGCTCACGGGCAGCTACGACTGCGCCGTGGCCGGCGGCACGAAGATCATCAAGGAGCACGAGGAGAGGATGTTCCAGGAGGCCGTCATCAAGACCACAGGTACGCCGGGCGCCCCGCGGCGGCCCCCTCTCCCGGGCAGCAGGGAGGAATCCCGCCCGGGCCCGTGGGCGCTGCTCTCCTCTCCAGCCTCCCGCAGCCACGGTAGGGCCTGCGAATCTGCGGAACCTGCTTCTCTCCACCCGCTTCTCATTTCTCCTCGTTCCATGCCCTTTAGGCAAGAGAGGAGACCAAAGGGGCACCCCAGTCCTGCCCCTGGAATGTTGTCTTTATTTACGCTGGATGCAAAAGGGCACAGCCAGGAACACAAAACGTCTCAGAAAGCATAGGAGCTAGAAACTTGAGACCCTGTGTAAAGAGAGCAGAGATTGTAGAATGGCAAGCTGGAAGGGGCCATGAAGGCCTTCAGGTCCAACCCCCTGCTGCTGCAGGACACCAGTTTGCACCGTCCCACTCGGACAGCTGCCCAGTTCAGATGCTCATGAAGATCCCAGGCGTCCCGGATCACGTCCTTTCCCCTGCTGGCTGATTCAGTGGTTGCAATCCCTTTCCAAGCTTGCATCTCCATCCTTGGTACTTTTAGGTGGTACCCATGAGCATTCCCCCCAGAAAAAAACCAGAAAAATGCCAGCTGGAGCTACGCCTGTCTGCCCTGGGGCACTTCGGGTACTTGCAGACGGCTGGACGTGAGCTTGCTGTGCCCCAGGGGCCGCACCCTCCTCCGGCCGCCAGTCCTGGGATGGTTCTGAAGTTTTCCCACCCTGAAAGGGAGTTGCCCCTCGGGGGGCTGATTACCAGAAGCGGGGGACAGCCTTGAGCTCAGGCATGCCGGCGTTTCGGCCCCCCAATTCGGCCAGCGGCCCTGCCTGCCCCTGGAATAGCAGCACCAGAGCCCCTCCAAAATGTAGGTTGGCCCCGGGCCCACCACCAACGGTGAGCAGGACCAGTGGCCAGCCCCGTGAGCATTGGCTCAAAGGGGGCACGTGCTGGTCCCCCTCGGCTGACCCAGTGGCCAACCGACCGCCCGCAAGACGGGAGTCGTTGCTGGAGGCATCTGAGTGGCCCAGGTGCGAGGCCCGCCGGTGACCTGCCTTGGGGGCCTCGCAGGAGCTCTCCTCCCTCCTCTGACACCCTGAGAACGGAATCCGTGGGATAGGCGTGGCCGCCACCGGAGGCGCACGGGATGTGCGGATGTGTGCCGTGGCACTGCAGCTGCACCAACGGGAACCGGCAGGCGCTGCCTGGGGCAGAAGGTTCTGCTCCCGCCGAGTCCCTGCGTGGGCGACGCGCCCTCGGCAGCAGTTCCAGCTGCCGGACCTGCTGGGCAGGGGCCTCTCCGCTGTGCGCCTCCAGGTGTTGCCCTCCTCCTGCTGCAGCTCTGCCGGGGGGGGGGGGGGTCTCTGGGTGGCAGCAGCGAGTCTTGGCAGAAAAAGACGCCTATGAACCACTCCAGTGTTACTTGGGCTGTGCGTTTAGGGCCGTTTTCTTGCTGGGCGGTGAACCTCCACCTCATTCCCACGTCCTTTGCAGACTGAAACAGGTTTTGCTTTTAGAGTTGTCCTGCACTGGACCCAACGCATCTTGCCGTCCGTCCTCGCCAGTTTCCCAGTTCCCGCTGAGGAAGCGCTTCCCCCCAGCGTGATGCTGCCACCCCCGTGCTTCACCGTGGGGATGGCGATCCTGACCCCACGAGCACGAGCACTCCTGACTTGGTGCCACCACTTGCAGCCAGGCCAGGAAGTTCCGTTTTGCTCTCATCAGGCCAGAGAACTGGTTTCCGCCCGTTTGCTGTGCCTCCCCCATGACGTTCTGTATGCTGCAGGTGGGCTTTGATATGGGTTTGCTTCAACACGGCCTTTCCTCTCACCACTTTTCCACAAAGACCAGCTTCGTGGCACATCTGGGTGACCAGTGCCCCATGGATGGTTTCTCCCGTCTTAGTTGTGGCTCTCTCCAGCTTCTCCAGAGTTACCATTAGCCTCTTGGTTGCTTCTCTAGCTAATGCCCTGCTCACCTGGTCATGCTGGTGGATCATCTTTCCCAGTCAGAAAAGAATATGCTTGTGCCATATTCTTTCCATTCTGTACTGTTGGATTTAAGTGTTGCTGCAGGCATGTTTGGGAATGTTTTTATAACCCGAAGCAACTTCTGCACAGCTTTGATTGCTCCTTCATCTCGTGATGCTGTTTGTTTAGATCTGCTCTCCAGCAAACGGTGCGGCCATCCAGCAACAGAGACGGCACCGGAATGGTGCACAATGGGGCCCCATTCAGCTGCACTCACAGTCCTGTGGAGGCCGTGAGTCGCCCCAGAGGGGCTTCTGGCCGGTCGCAGCAAAAGGAGGCTTTGCTTTCTCTCCACTTGGCCATAAAGGCCAGCCCTGGGCGGCATCCCGGGGATCGTTGCCCTGGACCTGCTTGGGTGCATCCCGGCAGAGGAGGGCAGTCCTCCAGCAGCCCACGGTGCCCGCTTGTTTCTGGTATTTAACTTTCGTGCCGCGGCAAACGTGCTTTGCACCCCCCCCCCCATGCTGCGTTTCTTCTGCGGGCCAAATGGCAGCGATGCATTTCAGGTCCTGGCTGTGTCTCCAGAGAACGTGGAGGAATCAAAGATGGGAGGAATGTTTCTGCCAGCCACTGTGTCCACTGACTCACTGAGTTTTCTTGTGTTAATTTAATTTGGCATTCCCCACCCAGACCCCAGTGGCTCACGCAGCGGTCATTATTACATGCAATCATAATTAGTGCAAGAAGCAGCCGCTGTAGCAATCAGCCCATTTAAAATCCCTGGCTGTAGCCCAGGCACTTGAACAACTAGCGAGGGTGCTGCGAGACGGAGTGGATTTCCCGGGAAAAGCCAGCCTCGGCCAGCCGCCTCTGCCCCGATGTGCCTTCAGCTGTTTCGCTGCTTCCGGGCAGGCAGGAGGGGAGCACACCCAGCGCTGCCTCTCCTGCAGCTTCTCCAGCACAAAGAGCCAGTGGGCCGGCTGGAAGTACTTGGGTCTGGCGCTGGAGCATGTCAAAAGGGCCAGGCCTGATCCCCAGACTTGCCAGGCCGGGCCGAGGCTTTGAGCGTCGGCTCCTGAGCCCACCCCGGCTTGCCTGGAGTCTGATTCCGGCCCTGCAAGACTTCCTGGGCGGCCCACACACGCCTGGTCTTTTGGGTTGGTGCGGCTTGGCTTTTTGATGTTTTGAATCTGAAATGCCTCTTCTGAGACTCAGTTCTTCCTTCTGACTGCAATGGCAGAGCTGTTTTTTTTCTTTTTCGTTTTGACATTGTGGCCCTTCCCACTACTGGGACCTGGGCCCCCGAAGCGTCTCTGAAAGCAGAGTGTATTCCTCTGGCAGGAGGTGGTCGGACACCCCCGAGTTAGAAACCCCTTGGCGGGAAGCGAGGCTGGGGAAGAGCCATGGCGGGCTGGGGTGGGGTGGGGGGGCGGCATTGATGGGCAGGATGGAGCCGTGGCTGAACTCTGCACATGGGCAGCGTTGTCTGTGCGAGACAAGAGGTTTGCCCCATGGCTTCAAGGCCAAGAAGCCGGAGGGGCTCTCGCCACCCCTTCGCCCCCAAACAGCAGGGGGTCCCTCCTGCCAGACGCTGCTCTTGGTTGGAGGACCGACGCAGCCATTCCAGGGCAAGGCCACCCTGCGTGTAACGTCAGGACAAGAGCAGCTGGCGCCCCCCAGGACACCCCGGGCGAGGGAGACCGTGAGCGGGAAGTGCCCGTTCCGGAAGTCTGCAGCAGGGCCGGCCAGCGTGCACCCATCTCCCCAAATACGCCGCAAAGCAGCAACTACTTGGATGCAGTGTGGAAAACGTTGGACAAGAAGGACGTCCCAGTGTGGGGGGAGGGGGGTGGCCGGGGGGGCCCTCTGTCCAGTTGGGAGCTGGGTGGCTGCCTTCAGGGCCCTTCCTTGCTCGCACCTCTTGGGTCCGTTCTCTTTAGACGGGACTCAGGCTGGACAGCCCTTCAAAGAGAGGACTGCCCTCAGTGAGGCAGGGCACCCAGCCAGCCTGGGCGGCACTGGCAGCCCCCAAGGCCACCGAGGGCCTTGCCGCCATCCCCAGAAGCCAGAGCGGGATGGGGGACTCTGTCGCTTCTGCTTTCTGCTACACCGGAGTTAAAAATTCCCACGAGTTCTTTCTGCTCCACATCGGGAGACACATGAAAAAGCCGGTCAGCTCTTCCCAGGGGCAAGCTGGCCGAGTTCAGGGGGCTCGGCTGTTCCCAGCCCCTGGTGCTGCTGCAGATGAGGAGCCTGTGAGGAAAAAGAGCTGCCCACCATAAAGTGGGGCCCCGGGAGGGCCGAATGCCCCCAGTTTAAAAGGCAGAAAAGCCTCTGGCAAGAATTGTATAACTGCCCAGAGAGCTTCATCGATGGGCGGTATAGAAATGCCATACCTAAAAACAGATGGAGCAAGAAGAGCTTTACACTAGGGGAAGTGACTGCTTTGGGCCCTGTCCGAGGTGGCCTTTGAGGGTGCCTCTCGCCCAGAACGTGGCCCCGGGGCTGAAGGAGACTCCATGCCGTGCTTCAGGGCTTCCTTCGCGTCCTCGAGCCCGGATGCCTGGACTCGGCCCAGAGCCGCGTTCCCGGTCGGTGGCACAGTGGGAAAGGCCTTCCTTGCGCACTGAGCTGGACTCCCCTTGGTCCCCACGGGAAAGCAGGCTCCGCGCTGAGCTGCAGATCGGGGGATAAAGCACAGGAGGGGCTCCAGTGCCGGAGGGGCCATGGGCGGGCGGCTTCGGCGTGTGGCCAGCAGAGGTCGGGATTGGCACGGGGATGGTCTGCGGGCAGAGCGAGAGGCAGCCGGGAAGGGGCTTCTGTGGCTCGCTGACCTGCCAGGGAGAGGCTGTTCGTGCGATGGGGGAGGAGCAGAGGAGAGGGCTGCTGGGGCCGAACGTGGCCCTTTCCGTGGCCCGGCCACGAGGGTTGCCCTGCAGTGGCGCCCCTGGACCATGCCAGCCCTGTGGGGCTCTGCAGAGAGCGCTCTGCCTAGCCAGACGTTTTCTGCCGCCAGAAGAGAAGACGATTCCTCGAGCAGGGAGTCCAGTGGACACAACTGAGAGCTGTCCTCTGTCTTCCTTCTCCCAAATCCCAGTTTCACCCCCCCCCCCCCCCCCCCATGCAAGCCGTCTTTCCCAGGGATGTCCCTTCCAGCAGTGCTAAACAGTGCATTGCTTAAAAGCAGCTGTTTTGAAAGCATCCTTTCCCAACCCAGTCCGTTAAAAGTTGTGTTGGATGAAGTTCCCACCGCCAGACTGTCTGGGAATGAGGGGACCCGCCGTCCAGGACCTCTGGGGGACACCCCAGTTGGGGAAGGCCAGGGGAAGGGCTGTCGATTTTCTCCCCACTGTGTTTTGTCAACAAAAGCAACAAGGGAGAAGAGCACCGAATGAACGGTTCTGGACCAGGCAGGTGTTCATTTCTTTCTTTTTTAAAGCAAGTTTTATTGTTACTTTTCTACTAACAAAAAGAAACTAAAAATCATCAAAAGTATCAGACCCACTGGGTCAGCCCCTCGTACTTTTTCTTTTTGTAGCAATCCATAAAGATATCTAAGCCTATGCATAGTCCTGTTTCTCTAGTCAATAATAAAAGGAATTCCAAGTCAATCTGTCAATTTCCGCACAGTCCAAGATCTTTTTTAGAATCCGTTCGTCGGTTGGTGGTTCTTCACTCCTCCAACGTTGGGCCAGGGCAGTCCTCGCCACAGTTGTTACATGTGGAATCACTGATGTTCGTTTCTTTAGTAGTTGGTTGTACCACTAAACCCAAGCTCTCTGCAGTGGCATGTGCTGGATAGAGCAAAGCGGTGAGATAAGCTGCGCATTGTAAAAGCAGCGTGTGCTTAAGCCCAGCAGCAATAAAAGTGCGTGATCTGAAAGCACTCAGAGCAGTTCCCAAAAAGCTGGGGAAGAAAGATGCTCTGGACCCGGCACCGAAAAGCGCGGTGGGGGCACAGGGCCGGTCTCTCGTTCCACTGCCAGGGTGCCGACACTTACGAGGCCCTCTGCCCAGGCAGCCTGGAGATGATCCTGGGTCCAGGTGGGTGTATAAGAGATGCTCTTTCTGGCTCCAAGCCACTTGGGACTTCAAATGTGAAAAACGGCTCTTGGGAAGGACTTGGAGAGAACAGCCGCACCTCTGTGATCGCTGCTTCCTCCTCTTCCTCCAGTTCGCATTTTAAAACCACTAAGCCAGTAGTCCTCATGAATGGAGCTAGTCAGGGCAAAGCACATTTGTTTCTCTCCTCAGCGGTAAGTGGGGTCAGGATCCAGCCTGCTCCTTCGGTTCCAAAGATGTTGATCCGCGTGGGTCAGCATCTCGGTCACCGCCGGCCAGCGCTGCCTGAGGGGGAAGGATCCTGCCCTGCCCCGCCCCGCCTTGGGCTCCCAGACCCCCTCTGTGCATGCTCTTCCTCCTCTGTCTTTCCTCAGGTTCCTTTGCCAGCACCCTGCCCACCTACCAGAGGTCGGAGGTCATGCTCTTTATCATGAGCAAGGTCCCGCTCCCATCTCTGCACCACCCTCTTGACGCGGGCAAGGCTGGGTGAGGACAGCACCGTTTTTCTGCCCCCTTCCTCCTGCTCTGCCCCCTGTGCTCTCGCCGCCTCTGCCTTCCCTTCCCCCGGCCCCTGCAAGGAACCGTAATGCAAAGAGAGCTTTCCACCGCTCGGCCTCTCAAGTGTCCTGATGCGAGGGGGGGGGGGCCTGGTTTCAGGGCTCTCCTGTTCCAAGAGACGCTCGTGCTTCCGTGTTGGTCCCGGGCACGCCACCTCGGGGGGTGCCTCCGGCCGGGAGCACTGCTGCGCCCCCCCGCACTTGGCGCCCTTCTCCGTCACCTTCCATTCTCTGGGCTGACGTGAAAGGGGAAGCCCAGGTACAGTGGGGGGGGGGGCAAGGAAGTGTTTCCTTCCCCCAAAATGGCTTCAGGGGCCCATTTGGCCTTTGTGGAAGGGGCTCCCGCCTGGATGGCGCCTCCCCAGCAGCGGGTCGGGGATCGTGCGTGGCAGCCCCCCAGCCGCCTCTGGCCCCTCCCGGCGGTGGCCTCCTGCTCCCCCTGCTTCGGCTTGGCTTTAATCCTGACCGGGGTCTTCTTCCTTCCAGGGAGAACAGGAACCGCCTGACCCAGGTCATGCTGCTGAAATCGCTGCTGCAGGTCGGCAAGGCACGCCTCCCCCTTGCATGCTCTTCGGAATGGGGCATCGGGCAGCTCCGGGGGCGGTGGGTGGTGGGCCTGGGTCCAGCTGCCCCTTCAGGCCCCCGTGGGCTTCCCCATGAAGGGGACATGAACGGTTCCAGCTCGGGCCGGGCCCGGGTGCCTGCTGCCCCCTCGCACCCCCTCACTGGCTCCCAGCTGCCCCCCCCTTTTGGGGCACGGATGGGGGCACGGTGGGCAAGTGCGTGGGCACCCCCTCATTCAGTGTGGCTGTAGCCCCTGAATGCTGGGGGGCAGAGGGCATCTGCAGAAAGCGCCTAGTCCCAGATGGGGGGACCCCATCCCCTGGTTCTGCCTCCCGGCTACTCCCGATGTGTAGGACTGCAGGCCCCATCGCTCCCGGCCGGCGTGGCCGTGGCGGAGCGGCAGCCCTGTCTGGGGGAGCCGGCCCCGGGGTGGGGGGGGGTGCCACAAACCGGCCCTCCCGCGCAGGGTTCAGGGTTGATGGGGGCGGCATCCGCAGGTCTCCACCGGCTTCCGGTGCGGCAACATGCTGACGGCGCTGCCCAGCTCCTTCCTGGACCGGCTCCTGTCGGCGGCCCTGATGGAGGACGCGGAGATCCGTCTCTTCGTCCTGCAGATCCTCATCGGCTTCATCGACCGCCACGGGAACAAGCACAAGTTCCAGACGATCAGGTGCGCAGCTCACCTCCCGCCTGGACGGGGAGCGCGTGGGGCAGCCTGCAGGGCCCTCGAGGCCCAGAGCGGGGAGGGGACCCTCCGCCACCCTGAGCGGTGACGGCCAGCGGGCCGCTCACGGTCCTGCCACCCACCCGGGACGGGCGCCCCGTGCGTGTGCTGCACCCGCTGCTCCCTCGCTGGGCACCCACACTCCGGGGCTGCTCACTTCGGGGGAGCCGCGCCAGGGCCCGCGGGACTCCCTGCCACTGTAACTCAGAGCTCCGCAGCCAGCTGCCTTCCTCCCCAGCCGCTCGCTTCCGTTGCGTGCGTTAAGGCCCTCGCGCGGCTTGGGGCGCCGGCCCTGGAAACAGGATCAACTCTGTAAAAGGTTGACTCAGGAAAGGGACTCGGGATGCGAAGATCCAGCCGGAATCTGGCTCTTTGTGCCGGCCAGGTCTCCTCCCCGGCTTGGCCCTGGTGTCGCCAGGAAGCCAGCCCAGCCGAGCCCCCGCGGAGTCCGCCACCGCCCGGGCACGCGAGGCTTCACCTTCTTCGTGTGAGGTACACACGTGACTTCCACGAGTCACGTGCCGATGCCGCACTCGGCTTGAACTAGCTTTCTGCCCGATGCCCGTGCGAGCACTTGGCCTGAGGCGGACTTAGGACAGAGAAGAACTGGCCAGAGCACAGGGAGCTGAGCTGAGGAAACCCAGCGGCTCCCCACTTCCAAGCGGAGTTCCTCACGCTTCCCTAAAGGTGCCACTGGAATGGGTTCGAGCGAGGTGTTTACTGCGGGACGCCAAATTCCCTAAACCTGCATCCCAGCCAAACGCTCCCAACGATCGGGTCCATCTCGTCAGTACAGCCTCCTCCCATCTCCCAAAACTTCACCCGTTGTACTGCTGCCTGCATGGGTAACTTTCTTCTGCCAAGGTCTTAGGGGAGCTTCCTGGCATCCCACGGGCACCGGCTGCGTCTTCTGCTTAGGCCTCCCAGAAGAATAGCTCACTATTTGGGCCTTCGGTATTCACATTCCCCTCAGCTTTCTCCTGACCTTTCCAAACAGCCCATGTCAACCAGCAGACCTTCTCCCCTCTGACTACCACAGGCAACGTAGAAACATAGAAGCAGAGCGAGTCAGAAGGGGTCTCCCGGGCCATCTAGTCTGACCCCCGGCACCAGCCGGCTCCGCTCACGACATGCCCACCATGCGCACGTCCAGCCTATCTATAGAAAGACTCTCACCTGTCCGCTCTTCAGCTCTCATTTCTCTACTGCTTTTTTCCATCTTGGTAAAATCTCCAGCAAATCAGAGGGAATTTGTTCTGAATTTGCTAATCAGAAATGAAAAGATTCAGGGTGGATGCCAGGAAGCACTTCCTGACAGTCAGGACCCCGAGGGTGTGGAATGGGCTTCCCTGGGAGGCGGTTGAGGCCCCATCGGTGCGGGTGTTCAAGGACAGGCTGGACGTGCACATGGTGGGCATGTCGTGAGCGGAGCCGGCTGGAGCCGGGGTCAGACTAGATGGCCCGGGAGGCCCCTTCTGACTGCTCTGTTTCCCTGTTTGTCTGATCCGGGCTCCATTTAACAACATGCAAATGGTCAGGGGTCTCTGTCTCTCGCCCCTTTCAGAACATCACTAAGCAACTACTGCGCGGTCTTTCGGCAGTAACGGAACAAGGGCTCAGCCCTCCTCGGACGTGCCGTTGTTCCTTGGGGCCACGCAGAGTCCCCTTGCATGGCAGCCGCAGTTCTGCAGGGGATTTCTTCACAGATTCCCACGTGGGTGTTTGGGAGCGGGCATGGCCCCCGACCACAAGGGCACCGGCTTGGGGAAGGCTGGCCCGTGTGTCTGAGGTGGAGGAGGTCGAGGAAGGCGAGGGCCACAGAAACACGTCGCTTGCCAAGCAGATCGGTTTTTACATCCAATAAATTTTCTTTAAAACTGAGCGATAACTTGCATGATTTTTCTGCAATGAGCTTGTGATGGCACTTGCCGGCTCCTTCCTTGGCTCAGTGGTCTCCTCGCAGGGGCACGTGCTCCCACAAGCGCCGGGGGGCTTCTCTCCCTGCTCTCGCTGCTTTCGGTCTTTGCACCCGCGTTGCGTCAGCCCTTGTCCCCTCTCTGCGCAGCACCCTGAGCGACATCTCCGTCCTGAAGCTGAAAGTGGACAAGTGTTCCCGACAGGACACCGTCTTCATGAAGAAGGTACGGGCAGGGGCTGGGGGGCACGCAGCTCTCCTGCGGGGGGCGGGGGGGTTGACTGCACCTGTCGGAGAGCAAGCCGCAGGTCTGCTCCCTCCGGCCGGGGGTGGTGTCCCCACCTGGTGCAGGGGCTTTGGCACAGCTCCCTTCGTGCAGCCAAGTGTGCCGCACACCCTGGCTCCAGCGTGTTGCCTCGGCGGGGTTCTCCTCCAGACCGCCGTTCAGTTGGGTCGCACCTCCCCGGGTGGATCCGGCCACCGCTGAGCAACCACTCCGAGCCGCTTGTCCCCCGCTGGAGCCTCCCAGGTACATGGAACTGCAGCGCTCATCATCCCCAGCTGCCCAGCCACGGCTGGCTGGGAACGATGGGAGTTGTAGTCTGAGGCCTCTGGGGATCATCCGGTCAGGGGAAGCTTGTCCCCCACTGGAGCCTTCCAGGTGCATGGAACTGCAGCTCTCATCATCCCCAGCTGCCTAGCCATGGCTGGCTGGGCACGATGGGAGTTGTAGTCCGAGGCCTCTGGGGATCATCCGGTCAGGGGAGGCCGCTTTCCAAAGCGGCTCGCAGGGCTTGGCTTGCCCACCCCCGTTGCTTCTTGCTCTCTGTCCGTCCTCTTCCAGCCTTCAGTCATTCTGTGGAAAGGGCCTGGCTTACTTAGGAGTTTGATGTTTGCACAGTGTTTGGATCTTGGGAGTGTTGCAAAAACCATGCCAATCCCCATTGCTGTGGAAAATGGGCCAGAGTCGTTTAGCTGAACCTCGGTTCCTCTCGGGGTTGACGTTTTCAGTGGCTGCTCCCGTATTGGACAGATTCTACTTCTGGCATCCTGAAATATTCTCTTTGGCTGACTGTGACTTGGCTTTTGCTCTGGTGGATGTTCAAGTCAGCATTGCTCTGGTTTTGCGCATTGCTTGTTTAAGTCTGGAAGGCCAGCTGGGCGTGACGCAGCGCCGAATGAAGGCGCAGGCACTCTCCCACAAGAAGTGGGGCTTGGGGGGCACTGAAAGCAGTTTAGAAAGACTCGGGAGGAGGAAGAGGAGCAGAAATCCTTCAGAGGTGCCGTGGCACCGGAAGAAAGCCCCCCCCCCCCCGCGAGTCAGTGCGGCATGCAGATTCGTGCTGATCCCAAACCGTTATCCAGGGTCTTCCTGCCTGCCCGTCTCCCAGGCCGTGCGCCAGCTGGAGCCCCTCTCCTGGCGCTTGTGGGCAACCGCTCAAAGAGCTGGGTAGTTTTTATCCCGGGGAAGGGTCAGTTATGGGGAGATGTGAGGGCAGCCTTTGTGTATCGGAACGTTTGTCGGGCCCCCACAGAGTAGAACCTGCTCCCCGCAGCCCCGGAGAGGAACTGGCCTGCAGGAGGAGGAGGAGGCCGCGAGGGGGCGGCTCTTGGCTAGAGCCGCATCTTGTTCCCCTGCGGCGGCAGTGCTTCAGGCAGAGGTGGTCCAAGATCGGGCCCGGGGTCCGTTTGCCCTGAGACGGCCCAGCTTGAGCCCGTGACCTCCCGCCTGGGGAGCAGGGGCTTTGCCCAGCCACAGGGCCTCTCTTGCACCCCCAGGAGGGAGCACTGCACGCACCCCCCCCCGAAGGCACCTCCGCCTAGCGCCCCATGCCCCCCTTCTCCCCAGCATGCTCAGCAGCTCTACCGGCACATTTACCTGGCCTGCAAGGAGGCGGACAACGGGCGCGCCCACTACGAGGCCCTCTACAGCCTGCTGGCCCTCATCAGCATCGAGCTGGCCAACGAGGAGGTGGTGGTGGACCTGATCCGGCTGGTGCTGGCCATGCAAGTAGGTGCAGGGCGGCGGGATGGGGCGGCAGGCCTTCCGAGCCCTCCCTCTTCTCGAGCAGGGTGGATGGGTGGATCCAGAGGGGGTGTCCAGGGGCACACCGCCGGGTCCCACGTGGCAGGCTGCAGGCGGAGTTCCGTGCGCGGGATCCCGGGTCCAAATCCTGCCCGTAGCACAGGAGCGTCAACCTGGCCCTCGGGTCTCCCGAGCGACCCTTTCTCTGACCGCTGCTTGTCGGGTGGCTCCCTGGCTTTTCCCACGCTGAAAGCGTGAAGGCACAGAGCTTTGAGCACGGGAAGGTGGAGACTTGGGGGCATTTTGCCCCTGCCGCTTTGGGCTGTGGCCCTGGCACGGGTGCAAGGCGCGGGGCTGCCTCTGGCCCATGCACGGGCGTCCACAGCTGCCGGCGCCGTCGGCTGCACGGCCGTGAGGTGACCCGTGCGGCTCAGCTTCGCCTGGCGCTCGTCCCCGCAGGAGCTGGCCCAGGTGAACGAGGACGGCCTGCCGCTGTACAGCCGCTGCGCCCTCTACGCCCTCGGCGCCGCCTACCTGAACCTGATCAGCCAGCTGACCACCGTGCCCGCCTTCTGCCAGCACATCCACGAGGTCTGCCACCGGCCCGGACGGGCTCCCCGCCGCGCCCCCTCCTCGCCCACGCCGCCCCCGGCTCGGCACCGCCCCCTGCGCGCAGCCCTGTCTCTGGCGCTGGGTAGGGCTGGAGCCGCACAGAGGGCCCCGCCGGGCGCCACGGAAGGCCGTGGCCATCGCTGCTCGGTGGCCCTCCGTCCCCTCCGGGGATCCCCTGCCCCGCCACGTGCCGAGGAGGGGCTGTGGGACACCTGGGAACCGGCTGTGTGCAGAGGACACCGTTGCTGGATGGGCCACGTGGGCCTCAAAGGGCCACACCAAGAACCCGGAGGGTGGAAAGCCCACGCAGGAAAGTGGTTTTTGTTTCGTTTCCTGAGAAAAAGCCAGGAGGCTTGCTAGCGTGGCGGCGTGGCTGGAGCATCCGAGAGGGGCGTGGGGCGTGCTGCCACGGAGCCTGCTGGAGGCTCTGGGCCAGGCGTGGGCTCTCCGCCTAGCCTACCTCACAGGGTGGTTGTAGAGATAATAGGGAGAGGAGGAGCAGGAAGCGTTAAACCAGCCCGAGGTCCTTGCAGTGCCGAGGGGCGCGGGGGGGGGGGGCGGACATGCGATTGCATTGACGTGCGAGCAGCCACGTAGGCGGGGGTGTCTTTTCCGCCCCCGGTTCTTCACGAGCGCTGCTCTTGTCCCGGCATTTACGGGCTGGCTGCCTCCAGGAACAGCCAGGCGGGCTCGGGTTCAGAGGGGGAGCAAGGGTGATCTGGCGCTGGAAACAAGGCCCCGTGAGGGAGGGGGAGAGGGGAAGACTGGCACCCCACAGGCTCCTGGGAGGCTTGTCCGGAGGAAGACGGCAGGGCCTTGTCCCGACCATCCCGGAGGGCAGGCACGGAATTATTATTATTATTACGGGCTCGCGTTCTGGGAAGCCCGTCCTGGGACTGCCAGAGCCGTGTGGCCGTGGAACCCAAGACCTGTGCAGGCGGTGGGCTCTCCCACGCGGCTGGCCTTCAAGGAGCGGCCGGGCGGCCCTCGGAGAGGGTGGGTTTCACGGGAGTGCACGCAGGGCGAGGCCTGGGCCCGGGGGCCCCTCCAGCCCTCCTCCTCGGAGGCTGTGCGGGGCGGCTGGCGCCGGTGAGCCCACCCGTGGCCTCGCGTGGTCCTGCCTTTGCCACGTATCTCACGGCCCGGCCAGGCGGGGGCAGCTCCGCCTCCCCCCGGCTTCCGAGTGCTGGCCCAGGTGTGACGCCCGGCTGCCGAGCGTTACCTGCCTCGGCCCCGTCTGCTGAGCCCGCTCGCTGCTTTCCCCTTCCAGGTCATTGAGATGAGGCAGAAGGAGGCGCCGTACCTGCTCCCCGAAGGCGTGTTTGCAGAGAAGCCCCGGTAAGGCCGGGCCCCGACGGGGCACAGCCGCTGGCTGGGCTCAGCTCCCCCCCAGCCACGGGCTCCCCCCCACCCCCACTGCCTGGGGGCCGAGCCCTCCTTGCCGGAGGGCTCCTGGGTGGGCCCAGCCTCACCCCTCACTGCCTCCCCCCCCGCCCCACAGGCTGTCGAGGAACCTGGACCGCCTCGGCTCCGAGATCCTCTTCCGGCAGAGCAAGATCAGTGAGGTGCTGGGCGGGAGCGGCTACAATTCGGACAGGCTCAGCACGCCTTACGTCCCGCAGCTGACAGGTGCGAGGGGTGCGTGGGCCGCGGGGGCTGGGGAGGGCGGGGCAATGTCGAGTGGGGCATAGGGCCCCTCTGCCGGAGAGCGTTGCCTTTGGCTTTCCAAAGCAAGCTTCTAGTCCACTATGGCTGCAAACATAAGCATAGAAGCATAGAAGCAGAGCAAGTCAGAAGGGGTCTCCCGGGCCATCTAGTCTGACCCCGGCTCCAGCCGGCTCCGCCCATGACATGCCCACCATGGGCACGTCCAGCCTGTCCTTGAACACCCGCACCGAGGGGGCCTCAACCGCCTCCCGGGGAAGCCCATTCCACACCCTGGGGGTCCTAATTTGCTGTACCTGCCCTCGCACCTGGCTGCTGGCCGTGCGGGTGGCAGCATGCTGGGAATTGTAGCCCAATGCTTCTGAAAAGCCCTGGGCAGGATGTATGTCAGATGTCGGAGCGGCTCACCACTCGCTGGGGGCCCAGCCTCCCCCAAGGGTCCCGCTCAGCGCACAAGGAGGCACCGGGCTGAGCCCCCGGGCACGTGTGGAGGCCCCCAGGGAAGCGGGCCGCTCAGCCGGCTCCAGGCAGGTGCCTCCCGGAGGCAAGAGGCCGTGCTGTGCCAGAGGCTGTGCCTGTGGCCTCGCTGGCCGGGGCCCCTTGCCCGCACCCCTGGCCGCGTCGGGGCTTGGAGGGGAAGCGGCCCTCTGCTGCCGGGACAGCCGTGGCGCATTGCCCGAGCGTGGCCGGTCGCCAGCATTCTTCTCCTGGAGGGCCAGGGAGGCTGCAGGACGGTGGTGCGTCCGGGCCTGGAAGCGTGCGCAGCGCACTGGTCCTTGCCCCACCGCCTGGGGGAGCCCTTGCCCCATGGCTGCCCCCTCCTCGTTCCAGATGAAGATCGACTTTCCAAGAGGAAGAGCATTGGCGAAACCATCTCCCTGCAGGTCGAGGTGGAGTCCAGGAACAGCCCTGAGAAAGAGGAGGTACCACACTCGAGGGGGCCCAGCTTCGTGGCTGGACGGACGCACAAGGGTGTGCTGCCTGAGAAAGGGGCCACACTGAGGCCCTCTGCCACACACACACACACACACACACACGGGATGCAGGTTGCCATGGCTCTGCCTCGGCACAGACTGTTTTAAAGGCCAGGCTGGTAAAGCGGGGCCGCCTCCGAGAAGGCCCTGTTCCTCCCCTCAGCCGACCAACCGCTTTGGCAGGCAGGCAGGGAGCCACGCGGGGCTCCCAGTGCCTGGCCCAGGCGAGGGCACGTGCTGTGGGCAAAGGGGGTCATTTGGACCCCACCCACATAGGGCCCAGACCAAGGCCAGCGTCTCCTGTTCATCTCAGACCCACACTGCCATGGAGGGAAACTGGGGAAATACCGGCGTGAGGTGCCCAGTAGTCCAAGCGGCCACGTTCTGGGGCCGTTGAAGTGAGTTAGAGAGCTTCCTTACGCACGTTTAGACCGAAAAGGTCCTACAGTTACCAGCATGCACAGCCAGCTTTTCTCTTGCTGAAACGTGCGCTAGATCACATCTTTCGTCAGATACTTTGCGGATTTCAGTTTATTCTTTTTTTAAAAAATAAGTTTTATTTGAAATTATAATCCTAAAAAAAAAACCAAAAAGAAAACTACGAGCAACAAGCATCATCAAAAACATCGAGCCCGCTGGGTCAGCCCCCACACCCTTCTTTTTCCATTTATGATAATTTAGAAACATAGTTAGATCTAAGCCAAGTCCCGTTTCTCTAGCCAATAATAAAAAGAGTCCCAAGTTTGACAGAAGTCAGTATCTTCTTTCTCCTTCAGTGATAAAGTCCATCTGTCCATTTCTGCACAGTCCAGGATCTTTTTTAGGATCAGTTCATCGGTGGGTAGTTCCTCACTCTTCCATTGTTGGGCGAATGCAACCCTCGCCGCAGTGATTACATGTAAACGGATTTCAATTTATTCTTACGGGTGGGGCTGAATCAAGGCCGGGTAGAGGAGAAAAGCAACGCAAAACTGTAAACCGAACAGATGAGGGATAAATAGATGCTCAGTTCACTGTCAGAGCAGGTTATACTGGCCGTTTGGATAAACGAGAGGTATCGCTCCCACACCTTGGTTGAAGGCAGCCTGGGTGTCCCCGGAGCCTGAGTCACTGGACCGAGGTGTGTCCTCTCAGAGGAACCTCGCGGACGGTCACCCAGCCTGGTGGCAGCACACGGGGTCACCCCACGGGGATGAAGAATCGAGGACGTGTGGGTTGCCCCCCCGGAAATTCTCTGCAGGCGCCCTTGCCTGCTCTTGAAGTGGGCTTCTGCCTGAACCGTTTTTCACGCCCGGAGTGAGCAGTCCTCTAACACGTTCCGTTTTCCCCCCTCCGCAACTCTGCACAGAGAGCGCCTGCTGAAGAGATCACCTACGAAACACTGAAGAAAGCGATCGGTAGGTGTCTCTGCAGGGCAACGGTGCCTGCCCAGAGCGGTCCCCCTCCAGCACGGAGACCTCGACCCGGCCGAGGGGCTCCCTCGTTCAGCCCCGGCTCTCTCGCCAGGGTGTGCGGGGCCCAGGCAGAGCACAGCACGCCGGAGTTAGCTGGCATCCTGCAGAGAAAAGGGGCCAGGAGGCAGACGTGGGAAGGTGGGGCGTTAGCAATGGGGTGAGAACGTGGTGGGGGGGCATTTTGCTCCCTCAGTCGGGGCTGGAACCCCGCTGGGGCGATCGTATGAAGCTGAACCCGGGGCAGGACCGAGGGGGTGGTCTTTGCACGTGGCACAGCGGGTTCAGTGCCACGTGGTGGGGGGCCGATGGAAGGCTTTCAGAAGGACTGGATGGGTCCGGGGGCGGGGAGGAGGCTCCGGGGGTCCGCCGCTGTCGGGGCAGTGTGCCTGCGTACACCGGCTGCTGGGGAACATGGGCAGGGGGTGCCAGTGCCCCGAGCCCTGCTTGTGGCTGGCCGCTGCCTGAGCAGGGGATGCTGGACGCGATAGCCCCTCCAGCACGGCTCTTTCGGGGTGCTTCTGGGAAGCCCCGCTTCCGGGGTCGCACAGAGGCCTCTGCATGCCCAGGCCCCGGGGACCCGCTGGGAGAGCCGCTTCCCGGCGTGGCTTTCGTGACTCTCTTGCCCCCCCCCCCCCCGCAGTGGACAGCGTGGCCCAGGAGCAGGAGCGGGAGAGGCGGCGGCTGGTGGTGGAGAAGTTCCAGAAGGCGCCCTTCGAGGAGATCGCGGCCCACTGCGGGGCCCGGGTGAGTGCCTGGTTCCCCACCCTGGTGCCTCCATGGGCCCAGCAGCCAGGGCTCAGGTCTGCTTTTTAAATGGATCGCTGATTTTAATGCAGAGGGAAACACAGGCTTTCCCGTGCAGAAACGAACCACTAACTGTGATGAAGATGCAAGTTTCTAGTGCCGTGAGAGGCCGTCCGCTCTCTTCGGGGCAGCATGCCCCGTCCCGGTGCCCTCCGGATGTGCGGGCAGCACAAGGCTGTTCTGGACGGCCCCTGAGGCCTGGTTGGCCAGGTACCACTGCCGTTCCCCACGGAGGAACCCACCAGGGCTGAAAACAGGGAGCCGAAAGTTGGCGGAGCTGCCTTGGAGGGCCTGAGGTTGCAGGGGGCCCTGGCAGCTGAACCAGCCCTGTGTGATTTAAAAAGGATGTCCCGGGGGACAAGGAGAAGCAGCTTCTGCCCACAGCCTCCCGTCCAGGGGTCCTCCAGACTGCAGGTCCCCAGACCGATGCCCGGGGGTCCGACCCTAGCGGTGCCTCTGAGAATACCTTGGAACCCTAACAAGGCATTCCGCGCATGCTCGGAGAGTCCGTCTTGCAGCTCCCTCCCCCCGGCAGCGCTGATCTCCACCACCTTCTCGTTACAGGCGACGCTGCTCCAGAGCAAGCTGAACCAGATATTCGAGATCACCATACGGTAAGGGAAGGCGCCGCGCTCCCGGGAAGAGGAGTTGGGGGTGTGGAGGGCAGCTTGCCGAGGACGGCCGGAGGCCTGGCGGGGCGGAAGAGTCCGTGCCCGTGGCCTGCAGGGGGACGGAAGCGGGGCTGCCCAGGCCGGGCAGCAGCTCCGTGCGGGACGGGGGAACGATGCCCGCTGGCGTCATCGCGGCCGCTGGCTTGGAGGGCTGGGAGGGGTAGATTGTAGGCCTGGTGGAGCACATTGGGGTGTGGGGGGGGGGGGCAAGATCGCCCTGTGGGACTGGGCCGGCGTTCAGTCCCGCAGCCACGAGAACCTCGTGCGTTTGCAAGCAAGGCCCAGTGGTGCAGTGTAGGACCGCTTTCCCCAACCTGGTGCCCACAGAGGTGCTGGACTGGAGAGCCGAGTGGGGAGGCGCCCCCAGCCCTGCAGGAGGACTCCCCTCACCCCTGGCCATCGCACGCAGGTTGCCCAGCAGGCCAGTGAGGGGGGAGCAGCACCAAGAGGGACTTCATGCTTCCCTCTTCCCTCCTCTCCTTTTTTCCTTCTGTGTCATGTGCATTTCCTTTTAAACAGTATTTTTATAGCTATATCCTGCTTTTTTTCCTCTTGCAAGGATCCCTGGGCAGCTTACCTAACCCGGTCCCCTCCCTGAAGCTAAGAATCCATGATTGGCCCCAAATCCTCCAACAACCCTCACAACTGAGCAGGGACTAGAACCCCAGCCTTCAGAGCTCTAGTCCAGCATTCTCACCACTAGGCCACCCTGCCTCCTGCCTTGTTTTACTGGCTAAATATGTACAACATTCGCAAAGACACCTTGACTGAGGAGCAAGATGAAAATATGCGAAATAAACAAACGGAATTCCTGGAGGGGGTTCCCGGGCTGGGTGCCACCGCCGAGAAGGCCCCGCTGCTCGCAGCGGCAGCCCATGTGCCTCAATGCGCCGCACTGGCACAGCCGCACTCCTGCTGCATGAACACGTGTGACCTGTGCTTTCCGCTGGTTGCAGGCCTCCCCCGAGCCCCTCGGGCACCGTCACGGCTGCTTACGGCCAGCCCCAAGCCCATTCCATCCCGGTGTACGAGATGAAGTTCCCAGACCTCTGTGTGTACTGAGCAGCGGACGGCGTGCGGGACAGAGCCACGAGCAGCGTCACCCGGGGCCACGCGGGTTGCAGCCCTGCCCAGCTGCATGAGCCACTTCGGGAGGAGACCCTCGGATGCCTTCCAGACCCGGGGGGGGCAGCCCCCACGACCCACCCCTCTGGTCGTCCTCGCTCCCTCTCCTTCATCGTTCTCCACTTGTTCCCATCATGCCAAAAGTCACATCCAGAAACCCTTTTACAGATGGGGTGGGGGGTGCCAGGGGGACCATGTCGGCGCCCCCTTTTCTGAAGCTGTTTTAAACGTCTTGAAGGGTTGACTGTTTTCTCCCTCCAGTGAAAGTGTGTGTGGATAATCCATTACATAAAGTAAATTTATTCTCGGTGTGTCTGCCTCTGATTTCGTTCGGCGTGTTGTTCCTTGTCCGGAACGCTTCCTTAGCCAAAGGTTACTCTCTTAGTTGTGGTGGCAACTTTCTTTTGGGGTTTTTAAATTTCCTTTTAATGCTTGTCTCTGCAGAAGTAAACACAACGCTTCGAAGGAGCCTTGCAATTACATGAATGGTGTGAAAATGCCACGAACTGAAAGGGTGAGAGCCAGGGTGGCGTCGTGGTTGAGAGCGTGGGACTGGGACTCAGGCGATCCGGGTTCGAGTCCCCGCTCGGCCATGGAGCCAACCGGGTGACTCTGGGCCAGCCACAGACTCTCAGCCCAGCCTACCTCACAGGGTGGTGGTTGTGGGGATGAGACGGAGGAGGAGAATGATGCCAGCTGCCTTGAGCCCTTTGTAGGAAAAAGGCAGGATACACATCAAAAAATGCATGGCTGGGCCGGTGCCTCTTGGGAGCATTTTGGCGCTCTCGCGACTGCTGCCGTCCCTTCTGTGCGTGTGGCAAGGACCGTTCGGAGCAGTCCGGAGTCCCAGCTGGGGCAGAAGCATCTTCACTCGACATGGCAACTTCATTTTCCGCTTCTGCGCCCTCCCCTCGCAGCTGCTGCCCTTTGTGCGACTCCAGAATGTTTTGGCTCTGCTCTGAATGGGGGTGTGAAGCTTCAAAGCTGAGAACGTTCTCGTGCAGGTCACCTGAGGGGCCACCCCCCAGGACCCAGGGTCTGAGCCGATCAAGGTAGGCAGCTCGGAAGCGCTTGCTGCCTGGCACCCACCGGCCTATCTTCTCAATATCCATTTTCTCCAAGCCATGCGTCGTTTCATGCCCTTTTCTCATCTCCCCCCCGTGATTCGCATTTTTCCTCAACGCCCCCACCAATATTGTCAGGTTTCCCGCTGGGGGGTCCCCTCCATCTTTTCGCCTGCCTTTTCCTGAGGCGACCAGAGTGGCACCCCGTGTTAATGAGTGGGGTGACCCCAAAGATTTGCCCGAGGGGATCCCGGTTTGTAGAAGGGAGCGTGAACTTGGCTGTGCCGCTCAATTCTTTTCCAGTCGAGCCCCTGGTGGAGCTCGCCTGTGTTCACTGGAACCGGATGCTGAGCCATTTTGCCCAACTGCACCAGAAGAGCTGCAGGGGCTTCTGGTGGGCCGGCCAGGCAGGTGCCCCCCTCCCTGTGCCCCCCAGGCAGTGCGGGGGCTGCAGGGCAGGCAGCAGCCCTCAGGCAACCTGGCAAGGGCAAATCGTGCCCGTGGGAGTACAGACTTCAGCACCGAGGGCCCTGCAGCCGTGCGAACTGGGCGGGGGTTTCTGTCCGCCGCCTCGCTAGCTTCGTCCCCCAACTCTGCACTCGGGTCCAGTCCGTACGTGGAACGTTGCACAGTTCAGCCCTGCTTGTTGACGGAGCCAGGCTTGCAATGTTAATGTCCGTTTCCCCCGGTTTAGCAAGATCTTCGCAGGCGGAGTCCATCTCTGTTTTAACCCCCTTAAATGATTTGGTGTTACCAGCAAGCCTGGTCATGTCCCAGGTCACCCTAAAGTCCAGATTATTCATGAAGACATTAAAGAGCCCCACCTGGCACAGACTGCCTCCTCCGTCTCCCGGCTTTGTGTCCCTCCATTGTGAAAACTCAGCGTATTCCCTACTTTCTGTAACTGAACTAGTTCAATTCTTGCATAACTGCCAAGTTGCTCAGGCATCTGGGAGGAACCTAGGTCGCATTTTTGGAAAGTTCAGGTAAACAGTGACTCCCAGATCTCCTGCATCCACATGCCGGAAGGGTTGCCGCTCTCGGAAGCCTCCAAGGGGCGACTGAGGCTGGTTTGGCCTTTGCCAGGGCCGGGCCGGGCTGATCCTTCCTCAGCCGGACTTGCCCTTCCACAGGCTGGATCATTTTATCTGCAATATTTGGATGTAGCTGTCAGAGGAAAGGCAAACTGGTTTACGAAACGCAACCAAAGGCCTTGCAGTCAAAAGCCATGGGGACTTTGGACATCGCATCTCGGAAGCTCTTTGTCTTTACTGTTGTCTCTCTTGTCAGGTTTGATTTTATTTGGGGGCAGAAAGTGGGCAAAAGCAGCAGCAGATAAGCCTGCACGTGTCTGTGGTGCCGTTGTGGGTGTCTGTGGCACATGACACGCTCGCCGGGCGTGGGGCAGAGGCAGCCCGAGTGTTGCTGCTGATCTTCGCAAAGGTCAGTCGCTGGCGAGGATGTTGAGCTTGACTTATTTTCAAGTAGGGTTGTCTGGGTGCCCTTTTCAAATAAATGTTAATGTTGTCACCAGTTTGGGCTGGACTGTCTTCAAGGAAATGTTTTCTGAACATGGGATGTTGACTCAGCCAGCTGCAATTGTGTATATGCACATAGTTTTATGCGCATCGCTTCTGATTTAGGATGGCATCATTTAGCCGAGAAAGTGAGGTGGGCAGAAACTGGATTTCATAGAAACAGGAACAGAGCGAGTCGGAAGGGGTCTCCCGGGCCATCTAGTCTGACCCCGGCTCCAGCCAGCTCCGCTCACGACATGCCCACCTGTCCTTGAACACCCGCACCGATGGGGCCTCAACCACCTCCCGGGGAAGCCCATTCCACACCCTCGGGGCCCCAACTGTCAGGAAGTGCTTCCTGGCACCCAAGTTGAACCTCAGTTCCCTGAGCTTTGCCTAACCCTAATCTTAACCTCCTCTGCAGGGGAGAACAGGTCTCTACCCACCTCCGTGTGACATCCCCTCACATACCTGTATGTCGCCAACAGATCCCCTTTGAGTTTCTTCTCTAGGCTAAGTCACCCACGCCCTAATCCACCAGACAGTGCTTTGGTCTATCCCAAAACTCCCCAATTTCTCAACCAGGATATCATGGGGCACTTTGTCAAAGGCTTTGCTGAAATCCAGGTATACCACATCCACTGCATCCCCTCCATCCAGCCACCTCGAAACCTTGTCGTAGAATTCCACAAGGTTTGTCTGGCGGGACCTGTTTTTGTGGAAGCCGTGTTGTGTGGCTGCCAGCCTCCCTTCCCTATCTAGCATCACTAGATCTCTCTCCATTATGAGCCTTTCCACTGTTTTTCCTACAATGGACATAAGGCTAACCAGTCTATAATTCCCCATGTCCCTTCTACTACCCTTTTTGAAAATTGGGACCACTGATGCCCCCCTCCAGTCCTCTGGAACGTCACCTGTTCTATACAAGGCCTCAAAAATGGAGGCCAGCGGGCGTGAGAGAACCCCTGCCAACTCTTGAAGTCCTCTGGGGTGTAACCCGTCAGGGCCTGGCGCCTTTGTAATGTCCAATGCCCTGAGGAGCCCCTCGACTTCAAGGGGGGTGACTCTAATCTGTGCCCCTAAGTCCCCGGCCTCATCCAATCTCCAATGTGGATATTTCCAGGTTTTGGGGACTCCAGTTCCCAGCATTCTTTATTATTGGCCAGGCTGGTAAGAGTGTCTAGGCACTTTATGTTTAAATTTCTGCACTCCCCCACAGCCAGAACTCTCTAGATGGTTTACAACACAATCGTGCAATAGAAAACTGCAAACATTAAAAACAGCCTAGAAAGGTTTTCGATACCAATTTAAAACCAAATTATAAAATGCAATAACCTGCATGAACTGATCAAACAACCTGTTTAAGAAACAAAGTCCTCAAACAACTGATTAAACTGATGGGCGTCATAAGCACAGGTTAGGGGGCAAGTGGCTGGAGAGCAGCACTTGCGAAAGGGACCTCGGGGGGCTGGTTGACTGCAGGCTGAACCTGAACCAGCCATGTGATGCGGTGGCCAAGAGGGCGAACGCCACCCTTGGTTGCATAGCCAGAAGCGTGGCTTCTAGATCAAGAGAGGTGTTACTACCACTCTATATGACTCTGATGTGCCTGCAACTGGAGCCTTGTGCTCAGTTCTGGGCCCCTCATTACAGGAAGGATATAGCCAGGTTGGAGTCAGTGCAGCGCAGGGCCACAAGGTTGGTGGCCGGTTTGCAGGGGATGCCGTGTGAGGCGAGACTGAGGGAACTGGGTCTCTTCAGCCTGGAGAAGGGGAGACTCAGAGGGGATATGTTAGCGACATACAGGTATGTGAGGGGGCGTCACATGGAGGTGGGTAGAGACCTGTTCTCCCCTGCAGAGGAAGGCAGGACGTGCTCCAACGGAGCCAAGCTCAGGGAGCCAAGGTTCAATTTAGGTGCCAGGAAGCACTTCCTGACAGTTAGGACCCCTGGGTATGGAATGGGCTTCCCCAGGAGGTGGTTGAGGCCCCACTGGTGAGGGGGTCCAAGGACAGGCTGGACATGCACATGGTGGGCAGGTCCTGATTGGAGCCAGCTGGAGCCAGGGGTCAGACTAGATGACCCTGTAGGTCCCTTCTGACTCTCTCTGTTCCTGTTTCTAAATGTGCTGTGCAAGAGAGCTATTGCAGCCTGTTGTCCAAAGGATGCCAAAGCTTCAGCTGATCCATCAGCTGCGCCCCTACCTGGAGTAGGACTGCCTGGTGACGGTGACACATGCGCTGGTGACTTCCCGCCTAGACTTCTGTAACACGCTTTACGTGGGGCTTCCCCTGAAGACGGTCCGAACACTTCAATTGGTGCAAAATAGAGCTGCCAGGTTGCTGACGGGGACGGGGCGTTATGCTCACATGACTCCAGTCCTCCGTCAGCTTCACTGGCTTCCCATTGAAGTCCGGGCCCAATTCAAGGTGTTGGTTATGACCTATAAAGCCCTAAATGGCTTGGGTCCTGGTTACCTGAAGGAGCGCTTACATCCATATATGCCCAGCCGCCCCCTGAGATCGGTGGGAGAGGCCCTTCTCTGGGAACCCTCCGTGAAAGAAATTAGGAGGGTAGGTACTCGGAGGAGGGCTTTCTCTGCGGTGGCGCCCAATCTATGGAATGCACTCCCCAGAGAGGTCCGCCTGGCGCCGTCGTTATTTGTTTTTCGGCACCAGGCGAAGACCTTTTTATTCAAACGTCATTTTAATTGCTAATATTATTTGCTTATTTTATTCTTTGGCCAGGGCAACTTATTTTATATTGTTAATTCGTTTTATATTTTTAATGTATTATATTTTAATTGATGTTTTGTGAGCCGCCCCGAGGCTTCGGCAAATGGGGCGGCATAGAAATTTTCTAAATAAATAAATAAATAAATAAATAAAATATTAAAGATGGCCCTTGGCAGGCTTTGGCCTTCCTCCTTGTTCCAGCAAGCCGGAATCTTACAAGAGCAGAGGTGGAGGGGGGCAGTTAAGCCACTGAGCCCCCACCACTCCAAGGCTGAGCACCTGCCTGTCTGCCGTGGCCCACCCAGGCTGCAGTCAAAGGGCTGGAGCCTTCCCCAGACCCGTGGCCTCTGGCTTCGCTGGACCAGGGTTCCACCAACTGATGTTTCAGTCTATACATCTATATTCGCATATCTCTGAGACATCCAAAACATGGATGGATGAAACAATACCTCTGCAGCGAAAGGAAAACGCCTCCATATACTGTATCATGGGTTGTCAGTGTTGGGAAACTCCAGATAAATATTTGCAGAGAAAAGTCGCCTAGGTGTGCCTTTTTGATATAAAATCAAACTGCAGGGCCCTGGCACCTCTTGCCCAGAAAGGGACTAGAACTTTTCACCAAGCTCTACATGCCTGGGAAAAGCAGGCAGCCCCACGGGCTCCGTTATCCATGCATTTCCTCACAGAATCAGACAAGCCTCTGGGAAGCTGAGCTCGTTTTCCAGTGTAAAAATACGCAGGCAGCCCTCCTCAACCTTAAGGAATTCGCTCGCCGATTGCAAAAACCACAGCATTTGAAACCTATTAGATTTCTGCAACTCCTGCCTGTTGTATCCGCCACTCAAGACTTAGATGGATCATGATGTTTTTCCTGCAATAATTCTTCAGTGTTTCTAAATTATTTCCCATTGTCCTTGCCTTCTCACCCATTCAGAATCTCATTACCACCTTGAAACACTGTGCATGAACCGCAGCTTATAAAAAAACTCTGCCTGTGCTCTGGAAGCTTGTAGTTGGTGGCCGGCCCTCTGCCTGGCAGTGCTGGCTCTCTGCAGAGGGTTTGCCTGGGCGGTTCTCTCCAATAAAACTGCTGAGGTTCGAGGAGACAAGCACAGTGAACAACCACACTAAGAACCCCGTGGCTCTCCAGACTCGGTCAGAGAGGCAAACGTTCCACACCAGTTGATCCCTGGAAAGGGCAGTGGGTGGGCAGGATGGCCTTTTCCCAGGGGTGCATTCCAGGCCAACGGCTGATGGCCCATGGGGCTCCCTCGAGTAAAGCCACACTAAAGGCCGAGAGTCCGCTCCCTGGTCTTCTACCACGCCGGAAAGCAAACAAACCCCAAGACGCACGCATTCCCCTGCCACCCCAGCCGTCGCCCATGGCGGAGGGCAGGTGGGGCACACACGGTTCCCAGGGGTTCCCCCCCCCAGCACTGACCACATCCTGGCCCACGTGGCTTCTGCGGGGCAGACACCTCTTTGTGCCCCCAGACTGGGCTTCAGGGCGGGATCCAAGCCCATTGACTCGAACACCTCTGCTCCGTCAAGCCCCCAAGCAAAAGTACATCCCTATGGATGCGGGAAATATTCTCGACGTGTGGACAAAGTAACAGGTATGTGAGGGGGTGTCACACGGAGGTGGGGAGAGACCTGTTCTCCCCTGCAGAGGAAGGCAGGATGCACTCCCAACAGAGCAAAGCTCAGGGAGCCAAGGTTTCGTTTGGATGCCAGGAAGCACTTCCTGACAGTCAGGACCCCCAGGGTGTGGAATGGGCTTCCCTGGGAGGTGGCTGAGGCCCCATCGGTGAAGGTGTTCAAGGACAGGCTGGATGTGCACATGGTGGGCATGTCATGAGTGGAGTCAGCTGGAGCCAGGGGTCAGACTAGATGGCCCGGGAGGCCCCTTCTGACTCGCTCTCTTTCTCTGTTTCTAATCCAGTTCACCACAAAGACCCTGCAGGCCAGCAAATGGACACCCAGGACACAGCCATTTTTCCAAATTCGTATTTTATTTATTCCTGTGGTGGTATTTGATTCATTTTTTGCTTGGTGAGTTTACTTACATATGTGAGAACTTTAAATACAGGACGATATGAAGAAGGGAGAGGAAAGTGTGAAAGAGAGGTAGGAGCTGCGGCAGAAAGCAGGGCAATCCAACTTAGTGTCAGCAAGCAAACAAAATGAAAGGCCAGGCAGGCCGCTGGCTTTTAAATGTTTGCTTTAACTTCACCCTCGTGAGCCGATCTCGGTCTGCGTCTCCATCGAGCAGCTTGATGTGTTTTGCCTGAAAGGGGGTGGGGGGAGGTTCCCACAAAGGCACGTCCTAAGGGATGCGGGGAACTGCGCGGCACAGTCCCCCCGCACAACCGTGGTCCTGCAAGCCCCTAAATCGCCTGGGCGGGCGAAGCCGCATCTCCCCCAGTCCAAGAGGGTGCCGAGGCCGCTTGCACAGCTTTCCAGGCCCCGCAGCCGTTGCTCGTTTGTGCAAGGACGCCGGGAGTCAGGTGGGGACGCAGCAGCGCCTGGCACCTCTGCCCCCCACCCACGCCTTCCGAGGAGGCAGGACGCAACTTGCCGGCTGCCGCAGCAGCGTTACGTCTGCACAGACCGGACGGCAGCGGTGAAGGACGCCGAGGGAGGGGGCCGGACGCCCTTCCCCACGGAGCGCCTGCTGAGCGGAGCAGCCTTGCCAGCCCTTGTGCTGGGCGGAAAAGCCAGCGCCCCCCACGTGGGGCGGAGATGGAGATGGAGGCGGAAGGCGAGCGTGGAGCATCGCAGCGAGGGTGTTATATAAGGCCAGGGTGTGATGACACACCGGATGCTGCACTAGGGCGGCACCCCCCCCCCCCGGCCTCCCATCGGAGGGGCCACAACCTCCGAGCTGGAAAGGGGGTTGGCAGAGTACAGGTAGCTTAAAGCACCCTCCCCGCCTTTCCAAGGCCCTCGGAGCAGCCCACAACGAAGCCCCCTGCCGCGACGAAGGGGGCTCCAGCAGCCGTCTCCCGCATGGCCTTGCCAGATGGGGCCAGTGGCTGTGTTTGCCGCGAATGCTGGGAGTTGTAGGCCAGCACACCTGGAGGCCCCCCAGGTGGGGAAGGCTGAGCTGGAGAAAAAGGGGGAGGCCATGCAAGGCTGGTCCGTTTGGCCAGCAGGACCCCCCCGAGATGGTGGCGGATCATTCTGCTGACAGTGTTGTGGAGATGGCGGAGGTGGGCAAAGTCTGGGGTGGGGTGCAGGTTTAGGGGGGCCTTTGGCCTGGCCCCTTAAAGGGCCCCCACGCAAGGAGTTGCCCGCCTGCTGGCGCCCCCACCTGCCGCTGCTCCTCTTCCTCGTCCAGTCCCTGGCAAGATGGGCAGAGAGCCTGGGAGCACGTTGGCCCCAGCATCCCCGGCCATCTTCTGGCCATCCTCATCGTCTGGCTGAAGGGGGGCGAGAAGCCGCAATGTTGAGCGGGAGCTGCTCCGTGGGGTCCCTGGACCTGCCCCGCCTGCCTTCGCTGTCCCCTGGGAGCACTTTCTCTGTAGGATATCCTCACACTGAGCACCCGCACTGACCCTGGTGCCATGAAGGCCCTCCTGCCTGCATGGAAAATGCATTCGAAAGTGAGGCATCCCAGCTCGCCTGGCTGACCGATGCTGGGGAAAGCAGTCCCCAGCAGCATGGCAGGATGGGCCGAGGAACCCTAGGGGGCTGGAGTGTGCTTGGCGGGACGACAAGTGGCCCTCTGTGCCCCTCGCTGTGTCTGTGGGCAAGCTTGCACGTGGGCGCTGCTGCTGGTGGCTCGTGGCAGTCAGCCGTTGGTGGCCCGTGGAAGCAGGCTTTGCCGGCCAGCCTCTTTGCAGCCTCTGCAGGTCAGGCTTTTCCTCGAGAAGGTTGCCAGGTTCAAACGAGCAAGAAAGAAACTTGCACTTAGCCATTGACAGAGCAGGGAATGTTTAATGTCATATTTGCCCTTTACAGGTACCCCTCCGAAAAACCCACCCCCAAACTGCTGGTAGGCTCTGGTTCCCCAGAGGTTAATTTAGGATTTTTCATACTGGCAAATAATCATCTGCCCTTTCCCTCTTTTCCACCCTCTGCAGAAAAGCTTTGAGAGATGCAGCTGCATCGGAAGTAGAACCGTGCCGTCCACCAATTCTCCTGCCGTGGCTTTTGGCCACAGCTCCACATTCCACGTCAAGTGGGAGGAGCTGTGGTGATCCGGCCCCCGCAGGGAACCCTGCCTGGGGTCAGGCGGTCTGGTAGAGCAGGGCCCCCGGACTGAGGAGTCCCCCAACACCCTCGGCCCCTTGGGGGGCACTGGCCAAGGGCCCCGCCAGGAGCCTTGGTGCCCGGCTTCTTTGCAGCCCCCCATCCAGTGCATTCCATGCAATGTGGGGGCAAAGCAAGGTGGCAGGACCCAAAACTGCAGGGGGCCTCTTGCAAGGCACCCCCATCCCCATCCTGTCCCCAAAACACACAGCCTGGGTTTCCGTGGAAACAGGGCAAAGGATTTGTCAAGGATCCCGGAAAACAGCTCAGAATGGGGAAGTCAGGTCAGATCCTGGGCATGCACCGAGGAGGCAGGTCAGCCCCAGTGTGAGAGCGCGAAGGAGTTCAAAGCTGCAGATGTAAAAGGGAAAAATATGGCACAGGCTGCCTCCCCTGCTCGGGAAACCCCAATGCCCCCGGCCAAGTTCTGCTGACCCTGAGCAGCCTCTCCCGGCCCTGCCTCCAGCTCCCCGCCTTCCAGGAGACCCTGCCCTGGCAGGAGGAGAGAGACAGCGCCAGGGCTTCTCCAGGGCAGCCCGTCTCCTCCGGCCCACCTGGCTTGCTGGGGAAGCCTCTGCAGAGCCGCTTGTCTCCTGCCTGCCCAGGGCTGGCACTGGCTCCCGCCCCGCTGAGTGGTGGAGGGGGACCCCTCTTGTCCAGGCGCCTGCTGACCCGGGGACCAGAAGGTCTCCCATGTGGCGGTGCCTGGCCTAGGGGGAACCTCTGCTGAGGCCCCGGCTCGGGGAAGGGAGCGTTCTGTCCAGTCTGGTGGGGTGGGTCACTCCAGGCTGTTTGTAACAAAGCCTTGACGTTTTCCAGGTTTTCGCTATGAATGTTTAAGTCTGAGCATGAGCACAATTCATTTGGGAGACCTCGTTTCCAAAGTTTGCTCCAACCCAACACACACGATATGAGGGCCCAGCATGGCAGCGGCGCCACCTCTCCAGTGACGTCCAACCATCGCCGGCCCACCAGCGCCTGGAGCCCACGCAGGTCACGCCTCGGCCACCAGCCCTCGCCTCGTGTCCTTCGGGCCCCGAGGAGCACAAAAGCGCGAGCCAGTGAGCGGAGGCTCTTCAATTTCTCTTTCTCTGGCGGAGGTCAATTTTGTACCTTTGTTTGAGGAGGATGTGCTTGCCCAAGGACACTGTGACGAGAGGAGGAAAACATGTTGTTCTAATTAGCAATTGCCTTCCTCAACAAGCAAGATGAGTTAATCGTAGAACTTTCATCGAAAGTCTGTGGCTGAATTAAAAGTGCAAATGTTGTTTTGTGCCCTGAAGCCAACTCGAGCTTTAGTAAAGCCCCAAATGAAAGTCTTCCAAAAGGCCCACTGCCCCGTGCGGCTCCTGGGAACACAAGACTGCAGCCTCCTTTATGAAGTCACCCTCTCTAATCGCTGGCCTTCCTCTTCTGCTTCTGCTTGCACCTTCCCTAGCAGGAAGGGCTTCTCCTGGGAGCCCTGCCCACTCAGGATGAGCCTCAGTTTTCTCCTTTTGCTGTCTAGTCCAAATTCTGGCTTGGGTTGCTCTAATACCCACGAGCTCAGCTTTCTGTTGGTCCAGAGTATTCCCAAAGCCCTCTTCTAGCACCGTGTTTCGAATGCATCAGTTTTCTTCTGTCACCTTTCAGCTTTCACACCTATAGCTAGTAATTGGGAATACCACAGTATGGATGAACTTGGCCACTGAACCACTGAAAGATCCACACTTTTGATTATCTTTTCCAGTTCCTGCACTGCCACTCTTCCAAGCCTCCACCGTTGTCGAATTTCTTGGCTGCAAGAACTTAGCACTCATATTTGAAATTATGATTAAGCCAAGGTATGCAAAAGCTTTCTCAATTGTTGACTTCCAAGTTGTGTAATTCTTCTGTGGACGTGATTTTTGCCTTCTTGGTGATCTGCTGCAGTCCGGCTTTTGCATTTTCTTCCTTCCCTTTTTTCCTTCCTTCCTTCCTGGAGTTTTTCGCAGCCACTGCTGCTTCCTGCTGCCCGTGTATTTTATTGGGTGCATTGCTGGATTGCCACTCGCACTGCCTTATCACGTGTTTTGCATACAGACTGAACAAAAAGGAATACATAACACACCTTGCCTGGGGGAAAGGGTTCCGATTCTCTGTAGAGCCAGAAGGGGTCTCCGGGGCCATCTAGTCTGACCCCCGGCTCCAGCTGGCTCTGCTCATGACATGCCCACCATGTGCAGATCCTTTTGGAGAGACGATCTGGGGCTTTGCTAGTTAGAGTGAAAGGTGAGGGAAGCGGGACGTGACAGACATGTACAAAATTATGTTGGCACAGAGGAAGTGGGGAGAGAGACACGCTCTCCTCTTCCTAAGCAGCCCATGGGACCGATCGAGCGGAAGCCCCCTTCACACAGTGCAGCGCTCAGCCACGGAACGCATGTCTGCGACGCGGTGCCGCCATCACGTGGGGACTGGGCACATCGTGGAGGGCAGGGCCACAGCCAGGCTTCTAGTCCTCATGGCCACATGTCCCCTCGCACCTGAGGCAGTGCGCCTGGGTGCAGAGGGCTGCGGAGAACGTGGGGGCAGCTGTGGCAGCCTTCTCTCACTTCTGGCTTCCAGGGGGCTGTTCCTTGGCCCCTGTGCGGTCTGTGGGTTTTCCCGGTCCCCCTTGAATGTTGTGGGGCCATCTCGTGGCAGCGTGTCCCACATTAAATTCCTGCTGGCTGCGGAAGCCTCTGAATGTGAGCAAGGAAGGGCCACTGTGGCCCTCATCAGGAGGGCCTGGCCGCCGGAACAAAGACAGGGTGGAGTAGTGGTTAGAGGAAGCCCGGGTTCTGCTCTCCACTCAGTTGCAAAGCCCACTGGGTGACTCTGGGCCAGACACGGGCTCTCGGCCCAGCCTACTCCACGGGGTGGTTGTGAGGATTGCATGGAGAAGAGGAGGACTGTGCAAGATGGCTCAGGTTCATTTCTGGGGGAAAGGTGGAATATAAATGTAATAATAAATGTTCAGCGTGCTATAAATGAGATCACTTGAGATGGCGCGCAGTAGAAGGGGCAGAGAGGTGTGAGTGCAGGACGCGGGCTCAGGAGACCCGGGTTCCAGTCCCCGCTTGGGCATGAAGCTCCTGGGGCGACCCTGGGCTAGTCATGGCCCACCCTACCTCACAGGGGTGCCGTTGTGAGGATAACACAGAATCACCGGAGAGCTGGAAGGGGCCACGAAGGCCGTCAGATCCAGTCCCCCACTGATGCAGGACACCAGTTCACACCATCGCACTCGGAGGGCTGCCCGGTTTCGCCCTGAATGTCTCCAGTGTGGGGGAGCCCCCCACCTCTCCAGGCAGCTGGTCCCACTGCCGTGTTGCTCTGACAGTGAGGAAGCTTCTCCTGATGTCCAGCCTGAATCTGGGTTGCCGTAACTTGATCATTCCATGTCCTGCGCTCTGGCATCAGCAGGAAGAGATCTTGACCTTCCTCTTTGTGACAGCCGTGGGGGTATTTCTAGAGGAATCTCATGTCCCCCCTCAGCCTTCTCTTCTCAAGGCTGAAAATGCCCAGTTCCCCCAGTGTCTCCTCACAGGGCAGTGTTTCCAAGCCCTGGATCGCTTTTGTTTCCCTCCTCGGGGGTCTTTCTAATTTTTCTGCATCTTTCTTAAATCTCAGTGCCCAGAACTGGACACAGTATTCCAGAAAGGCTCTGACTAGTGAGGAGTATAGGAAAACTACTACTTCTCATGATTTGGAATACTTCTGTTAATGCTTCTCAAAATACCATTTGCCCTTTTGGAGCCTGAGTCAAATTGTTGACTCATATTAAGCCTCTTGTCCACAATTTCTCCAAGATCTTTTACTTTTGCAGTTCTTTTGGGCCACGTGTTCCCCATCGTGTATCGATGCATTTGGTTTCTTTGTTCCAGGTGGAGGACTTGGCACTTGTCCCCACTGAATCTCACTCTGTTGCTTTGAGCCCAGCATTCAAGTTAAGGAAGCTCCCCCTGGACCTTCATTCTGTCTTTTATGGTTCTCGCTATTCCCCCCAGTTCTGTCTTGTTTGCAAATGTGATGATTGTTCCCCGTCCATCCCGCCTAAATCGTTCGCATGGATCAATGACGGCCACCTGGGGCTCCTTGCAGGAGAAAAAGGGCAGGGGATACTCATGACAAAAGAGAACTGAAAATGTCTTGCTGGGCCTGCCGTGGAGACCCCAAAGGGAAGGTCCTGCTGGTGCGGGAAGCAGGCAGTCTCTGGGCCCAGAACTCGGGCAGTCGCCGTCCTGGCCTGGGGGTGGTGGGGAGCATCAGTGAAGGAGGGAAGAGAGAACCGCCTCCCCCCCCCCCGCCACCTTCCCTTTGACCCCCTTTTGGGCCCCCGAAGGAGCGCAGGGCAGGTGTGTCCCGAAAGAAGGCCCAGCGTTTACACACAGCGTCAAGCCTGGCGTGGTCCCGGTCACGGGGGGAGACGGCGGGCCCGCCTGCTCACCCATCTTCCCTGACGGCATCCCTCCCGCAGGCCGTGGCTCAGGGGCACCCCTGCCCCCCCCCCCCCGCGATGCTGCCTGAGCATGGGGACTGTGTGTGAGGAGCCAGCCCCAGGAACCCTCTGGCACCCGGGCCAGGTGGCTCCCATCCCCATCCCCAGCCCGACCCCGACCCCGACCCCTTGCATCCTTCGAGTATCAGGCAGGGAGTCAGCACACCTGCCATGCAGCGGGCGCGGGGAGGCGCTCAGTCCCGTCTGGAAACCTCAGTCAGTCGCCCTGGGCTGAGAAAGCCTCAGCACCAGTTGCTGCTAACTGCACGGAGGGGGCAGTGCCTGCCCGTTGAGAGGAAAATGCGCTTTGCACTTGCCCCAAGACACCCATTTATGGTCACTCTGTGCCTTCCAGAAGGGCACGAACGGGACTCCTAGCAAAACATGGGCCATGCCCGTCTCTGCTGCGGGTGCTCCCAACACACGCGCCGTTTTCCAGCCTCGGGATCCCGATCCCAATGAATCCTCCTTTCCCGGCCGAGGCGCCTCCTGCCTGCAAACCGCCCCACGGGGCGCAAGACGCTTCCGTGAAGAAAGGCGAGGGGCCCGGAATGAGCACTCGCAGCCCGAGACCCGCGCAGCTTGCAAGTGATGATTGCGCGTCAGCATCCGTACTCTCATTTCACATTTTCATCCCTTTAATTTACAGTATTGTACAGCTGGTTCAAAGTATGAAAATACTCTTGGCCCCCGCGGGTGGCCGCCCGCCCGCCCGCGATGGGTACACGCGAACCAGGATGCAAACGTAACGGCGTCGCCCAGCGGGGAGCTCCTTCGGCAGCAAGACGCAGGGCTGGGCGAGGGCGCGGCGAACGGACGGCCGTGCGCGCCCCCGCCGCTCACTGGCCCCGCGGGGACGCGCCCGGCGCGACGGCGCTCCGCAGCAGAGTCAGCAGGGGCGCGTGGCCGCGCTCGGCCGCCAGGAAGCCCCCGTAGCGCTTCTTCTTGGGCGCGGCGGGCGCGTTCCAGCGGAAGTGGCGCATCCGGTAGGCCGCGCCGTCGTGCGGCGCCTCCTCGGGCGGCTCCCCGTCGCCGGGCGGCGCGTCCCAGGAGAGCCCCCGGCGCAGCTCCCGCGCGGCGCCCTCCGCCGACTCCTCCTCCGCCTCGGCCGGGAACACCTTGACGGGCCGCCGCTTCCTCCCGACGGGCTTCCCCCAGCGGAAGTGCTCCATGGCGTACGAGCGCTTGCCCTCCGGCCGCGCCTGCCGCTCCGCCTCCGCCTCGGCCCCGGGCTCGGCCTCGGCCTCGGCCCCGGCCCCGGCCCCGGCCCCAGCCCCGGCCCCGGCCCCGGCCCCCCGCGCGGGCCAGGGCGCGGCGGAGAGCAG
>NW_025336273.1:3475943-3498362 GCF_004798865.1 Varanus komodoensis | reverse complement strand
GGCAGGCCCGGAGGCACTCCTGCAGCGGAGAGAGCGAGGCAGCGCGCGTCACTCGGGCGCCGGCCCCGACGTGGCGCGCTGCGAGGGCCCCCGCCCGCCCGCAGGGAGCCCCCCCCCCGCCCGCCCGCTGCCGCCCCCGCCCCGGAGGACGCCCGGGCCCCGCCGGCGACTGGGCGAGAGCACGCGCCCCCTGGGCCGCGCTGCCCGACGCCTCGGCAGGGCGCGGGGCTGAGTGCCTTGCGCGCTGGCGTCCGTGCGCCTGGCTTCCTCTGGGGTTTGGCGGGGTGACCACGCGGAGGCCGGATCGCCTGTCGAGCGGCCAGCAGAGCGGACCCGCTGCCAGGCGTGGGCCGCCCAAAGCCGGCAGCGAGGCAGGGGCCCTTGGCGCTCCGCCACCCCTCCCCCGGGATCGGTGCTGCTTAGAGATAGGCTGCTTCTGAACATGGAGGTCCCATGCAGTTCCCAAGGCCATTAAGACCTCTGCTGCTGCTCCATGGCTGGGTCATTGCCCCCTCTGGAGGCAGCTTAACCGGGGAACCCTTGGCAGGGAGTTGTGTGGGGTGACTGTAAGAGAATAATCTCCCCCGGCCCGTTCTGAACCGACTGCCCATTGCTTTCCTGGGGTGGCCCTTGGTTCTGTGGCCCCCCTTCCCACTGGAGCCACCTGAGGCTGAGATCCAGCATGGGTCAAGAGCATGGGGCTGGGCTACAGGTGCTCTGGTTCTGGTCCCCACTCAGGCATGGAAGTCTGGCTGGCTTTGTGCCCGTCACAGACTCTCCGCCCGACCTACCTCGCAGGGCTGCTGTTGTGCAGATGAGATTGGGAGTAGGAGAACTGGGACTAGTGTCTTGAGTTTCTTGAAAGGATAAAGGCAGGATGAAACTATAACTGAAGAAAAATAAATGGAGGCCGGCGAAGGTTGTGCTTACCATGGCCTCCGCCTCCGTGTCCAGGTCCTGGCACCAGCTGCTCTCCCAGCAATGGCCGCACACACTGGCCACCGAGTGGACGAGCAGCACCGCCAGGAGGGCCAGCCGGCTGCTGCTCTGAGCTTCCAGCATCTTCGGGAAGGTGCAGGGAATCTGCCAAGACACAAGTTGGCTGCCATCTTAGCCTCGCAACCCGAGGGGGCAAAACTCCCTGGTGAAGGACCATGGTGCTGGCAAAGGTCGTAGGCAGGGGAAGAGAAAAGCGACCCAGTGTGAGGGGTTGGATACACAAGGAAGCCACTGCCTCGAGTTTGCAGGAAAACCCACGGGCAGGACCCTTGGGGGGGGGGGCTTTCCTTCCTGGGGTTGCCACAAATTGGAGGTGACTTGATAGCAACGAACGCATCTTAGCATGGAGACCTGCCGGATGAAGTGGCAACCGCAGCCCCGGCCCCAGGACTCGTCTGCCCTAGTCAAACTCCTCCGATGGGGTGTGGGTCTCCAGACGCGGGTGCCTCCCGCCCCGTGCGTCGCCCAGGCAGTGGCTCTCGGCCACCCGGGGGAAGCGCGCAGGGGGCAGGGGAGCGGGTGGGGCCCCACTTGGATGCAGCGCAAGCCTTGGCCCCTCAGCCGGGCATTTGGAGTCCCTGCCCTGAGGTCTTCCCCCCTCCCACAGCGCCGCGCACCCATCGACTGAGGCATGACTCCCCGTGGAAGTGCCGTGCCGTGGACACAGCATGGCTGCATGCTCTTGAAACGTGGCACCGGGATTCCCGGCAGTGCCGGCATCGCAGGTGCCGCTGCCCCAGCTCTGCAGAAGAGCTGCCTGGAGGCTGCCCGCGTGTGGGGCAGGGGCCATCCCGTGCCCCTCACTCGCCTGCCTTCTCCTGCCTACTCACGAGGAGGTGGCCGCGGTGGTCCTAGGGGCCCTGCATTCTCACCTACCCCATGAGGAGGGGTCCCTGTCACCATGTCAGGAAGGGAGCGCGACTCCAGCCTGGGCCGAGGCTGGCATCATCACAACCGTTTCGCGGGGCCAGGCGACATAAATGCTTTCCAGGGCAAATAGGTTGATGGTCAGAAATGAACGTGCTGAAACACAGGTTCTGAAGCGAGCAAGTAATAGAAGTATTTATGCACCGCCATCGCCCTTTGCGCGTGCGTGTGGGGAAGGGGCTCCTTCTTCCTGCTGCCCGATTCTGATCTGCAGCTGTCGATTCAGCGGGAGTGAAACTGACTGGACCCACCGTTTTCTGGTCTAGTCAATTCCACAGCCAACATGGAGAAGGAAGAGAATGTTTTCCGAGGGTTTTTGTGCCTGAGAGCTTCGAGGGGAGCTTTGAATTGTTCCCCCACCACTCGCATGCACCCTCTGTGTAAAAGGTGCCGTGCATTAATTGGTGGATGCGCGCATATCATTTCCCATGTACTGTCCCATGTATATATATTTTCTAAGCTGCTGCAGTTCTTCTCCAGATGCGAGGCAGGACGAGCCACGAGTTCCCAGCGGGCTGCACTAAATGGCGCATCTGAGGCAGTCAGGGAGGCTGCTTCCCCTCTGCTGCTGGGAAGTTTCACGGGTGACACAGAACCAGAGATCGGTGCAGGGCTGAAAGCAGCTGGCGTCCTGCTTCAGTCCCTTCGGGAAAGGGCCGGGAGTCTCCTGGCACTGCAGAGACTCCCAAGGCTGCGGCCCCGTTCGCCCTGCAGCAGCGGTCCTGGCGCAGCGGCCGCCTCCCTCCCTCCCCCGCACCTGGGAAAAGGCAGTGGGGCGGCCGGCTTCAGTGGCAGTGGGGCCCTGCATCCGCTGTGGAAGCCGCTCGGGGCGTTCAGGGGCTCCGATTCCCGTTTCAGCACCATGGACACTGGGCCCCGCGGCCTGCCCTGGGGAAGCGCCAGGGCGCAGGCGCTGCGCTGGAAAGACTCCCCGCTCGGCTTCCCGGGCGGCATGGGGCCTGCCTGCTTCCTTCGCATAACGCGAGAGTGCGGTGCAGGCAGTCGTCTCCAGTGGGAGCCCTGCACAGAGTAGACCCACGGGGGAAGCAGACGAACTTGAATTAGGCGCAGCTAACGTAGCTTCGAGTGACTGGGGGGGCTGCCCTGGGGGGCTGGCGGGTACCAGGCGCTCTTCGCCAGCCCGGGCGCCTGGCCCACCCAGGGCTTCTGGAAGCGGCGCTTCGGCTCGCCGGCCAGGCCGCGAGGATCCCGCCCAGTCCTGGAGAGAAGTGCGGGGGGGGGGGCTGGTCTCCCTCCCGAGCACATCCCTGTTGGACGTGGATCGGGAGGCTGCGAGAGGCGCACGGAAGTGGCGCGGAAAGGCCCGGGGACTGGAGAGGCCCGGCGAAACCGGCGCGGAAGTGGAGTATCCGTCCAGCGCCCTCTTCTCGTGCGGGGCGGGGCCCTGCTGGGGGCACGGTGAGGGGGCCAGGCAGCGGCCGGCCGGCGGCTGGGTGCCGTCAAGCGAGGTCATGATCCCCAGGGAACTGTCTCCTGCGAGTGCCGTGGGGCATGTTGCAGCTCTTCCGTTATTTCAGCATGGGGTGGATTGTGTCCTTAGTAATCAGTGGAAGAAGGGGGCGTTCAATACTCCCCGGACCCCCCCCCCCGTGGCTCAGACTGGGCGTTTGCCGGATCTGGACGCACCCGCGCCTCCCCTGCCTCTCTTCTCTGCCGCCTCCCTGCATCGCCCTTCCCCATATTTCTGCAGCAAGGACTCCCACCCCTCAGGGGCTGCACCCCCTCCCGGTGGAAGCCCTTCCCCTCGGGGCGATGCCCCGGGAGGGCTTCGACACCCCGGAGCAGGGCCCTTCTTGTGGCTTCTATCTGTCCTGGCCGAGCGACGGCGCTCCTCCTGCTTCCTCGGGAAAGGAGCCGCTCCCGTCGCTCTGATTCCCCGGTGCTCTCTCACCTGCATACCTGCCGTAGGAGTGACTGTACCTCCTAGAACGAAATCAGCCGCATTCTAAGCATTTGCACGTCGCTCGGAAAAGTTGCCTTGGACATAAATCCCCTCCAGTAAGTTGTCTCTTTAAAAGCAGTTGCGAAGCTGGGAGGGTGGGTGGAGAAGGTGGAACTGCTCTAATTGCATCTTGAGTCTCCAGAGCTGCGCCTTCGCCAAAAAACAACTCCGGGAGGGCGCATCGATCCACCTCGCCCGCTGCAGCCCCACGGCCGTGGCTGGGGGTGCAACGAGGCGCCCGTGCTCGGGCGAGGGGATTCCCACCCTGCAAGCACACGGGCGCTGTGCGCAAGACGAGTGTGCACACGGATGCGGGTATCGCGCGGCTGCCCTTCCCGTGGCTGGAGAAGGGCTGTGCCATCGGGGCCACGGCAGATGCCTGCTCTGTCGGGACAGAAAGGCCGAGCCCGGGAGAACTTGTCGGGTCGGGTCTGGGCCGGAGGCCTCCGAAAAAGTGCGCCCCATCCCGCCTTCATCGCCTGCTCCGTGGCCACGCCGCGTGGCGAGCCGCCTTCCTGACGCGGGACCCCCGCGCTTCTGCCTCCGCTTGCGCGCTCCTTATCCGACGCTCAAGGCGGGACGCGGGGGGCTGGAGGTCGAGCGCCTTCCCCTGGCGTCCCCGAGGGCACCGCGCAGCCTTCCTCCGGCTTGTTTCCCCCCTCAAGGCTGTTTTGAAGAGAAACTCGCCGCGGAAAGTGCGCCCGGCGGAGGAGGAAGGCTGCGCGGTGCCCGCCCGCCAGCCGGGGGCTGAGAGGACACCTGCGAGCAGGTCGGCGGCGGGCTCCTTACCTGTCGCTGCGAGGTGCGCTCGCGGGCGTTGCTCTCGCTCCCCGTCAGCATCTGCGAGGTCCCCGCGGAAACCGCGGCCCTTTTTATACCGCACAAGCACATCCCCGCCGCCAGAGCAACCTTCCGGACAGACCTTTTGAAGCAACGGTGGGGGGGGGGGGTTCAGGAAGCTCCCAGGTGTGTGGGGGCTGCAGAGATTAGCAGGCGCTTGCCAAGGCGTGGGGGTGTTTGTGGGACTGCGCACCCAAGAGCGGCGCGAGGGGGGGCAGAGGGGTTAGCACTCCCGTGTGAACAGGGCCGCCAGGGAGGCCGAAGGACGCCCCCCCCCCCCCCCCCCCCTTTTTGTGCCTGAAGTTCAGCAGGAGCAGGTGATCTTTCGAGATGTGAAACCAGATAACTCTCTAGCAATCAAGACATGCTGATTCGTGTGGATTTGTCATGCTATTGCATGCATCTTGCCTACATGTGTGAGACGCCATCTTAACCTCTTCTGGAGATTGCGCTCGGTGGAGCTTCTTTGCTGGGTTTGGCAGGAAAAACACTCGCCACTGGTGGTCCGTGTGGAAATGCGCACGCGGCACACGGGCAGATGTGACTGCGAGGCTGTGCTGGGTGCATGTCCCTCGGTGCATCCACGTGCAACCCGGAGCACGTTTCTAGAGTGGGAAAGGCCTGGCGTTCCCAGCATGCCCCAGACAAACGGCCAGGGGCATGCTGGGAATCCAAATGGTCAGGGCATGCTGGGAATTCCAGGCCTTTCCCCCTCTAGAAGCATTTATTTGTCTGTTCTCTCTGCAGCCCAATGACCTTTATCGGGCCATGCCCTTAGACACTCTCGACCTGAACACAGCGCTGAAGGCAACCTCCTTTGAGGCTCCCTGAGTTCTGAGTTCTGCTGTGTATCCACCCTGTGTGACCACTTTTCCCCTCTTCCTGAACATCCCATTCTTATTCCATGTGGTCTCCAGCTCTCCGAGATGCAGCGGCATGTCACCAGCTGTAATGGTCGAATCCACCTTAGGGGTTTCCAGATCTTAAGTGAAGGAGAAAAGGGAAAACCACATTTCAATAAGACGAGCAACATAGGATTTAGCCCCTAAGCTAAATAGTCACTAAATCTTGCCCAGAGCTAAATGCTGAGGTTGAGTTTGGAACATTCTGCTTGGACAAAAGGGCTGGAAATGTCACGGGATTTCAGAGGTTTTCTTAAGAGTAAGCTAATTTCTCGGCAGTTGTACGTGTAAGTGAGCACGTGTGCGTGTGCGGACGGAAGGGAGATCATATCTCTTGTATGAAATAGTGGTTCTACACTAACACCAAGGGAAAGGCGGATTTAACTTCCACGAACTGAGGGTTCTGTTAATCCAACCTTCCTAAGCTAGTGGCTTCCAGGAAATGTGGCCATCGGGCACCAGGCTAGGCTGCTGGAACTGGACTCGGGCGTCTGGTGAGTCCCAGGCTGCGGGCACTTTGCTTTAACGGCCTTCCATCTAGTACATTCTTCAAGCCAAATCTGGAACTTCCTGACTCTTGCGCAAAGCAAAAGAAAAAAGAAAACAAGGGGCTTTGAGAGGATAAGCAAAATACCTCTAGAGGTTTTGCACGCGAGCTAAATTGTCTCAGCATCTCACCCCAAACGGACCCTGCAGCCAATCCAGACGAGTGCAGGCTCCTCTCCCCCCCCCCCCCGCCACCCACCCCCGGTGTGCTTCCCCCTCGAAGTGCCGCTCGCTTGCACCTATGGAGACCGGCTGCCGGGCAGCGCGCCTGCCGAGCGGGCTGGGAGGCGCTCTCCGTGGTGCTGCATCAACAGGTCCAGCAGTTCCATGAATCGCCCCCGAAACGTTCAGGCTGAAACTTGGAGTGCATCCATCACCCCACTGAGATCCGAGGCACCTGACCTGGCTGCTTTAAACACCACCTTCTGGGACAAAGGGGGCTGGTGGGTGGGGAGAGCTCAGGAGGAAATGGCCACGGAAGCCCCTCTCATTCAGAACCCGCAGCTCCTTCATTCCCCAAGCAGAAGCCTGCTCTTCTTCCAAAAATGTCTATTTCACGTTTGCTGAAAGCAACACCCTTTTAAAAATACGGACTTAATTAAATCAGCCGATGGCTGGGGGGAACAACGCTCCTCTCTCCAGATGTTTTGGCACTGACTGCCTCCTCCCTTCTCTTTGGGAGGAGGCAGTAATTTGGCTAATCCGTGTGAATGTTCCTTAGCACCCTCTCATTTGGATTACCTGCTCATCCCCTGGAGTCGAACACCAGGTCAGCCTCAGTGACATCTAAAGACTAATATTACAACACAGGAAGGACAAACAGCAGCTGCAATTGCACAATCAGCGGAGGCACTAAGGATATTTTCAGGCTTTGACTGGGGCCCCTTTAGGTGGTACAACTGCAGTTAAAATATTGAGCTCCGTTCTGGTCTCCTGACCCGAAAAGGGACATGACAGAGTTGGGAAGGGTGCAGAGAAGGGCAGGGGAAATGATCCGGGGCTGGAGCAGCTCTCCTGTGAGGAGGGGCTGCAACCACCGGGACTGTTCAGCTCGGAGGAGAGGCAACGAAGGGGAAACATGACGGAAGAGTTTGAAATTCTGTGTGGTGTGCAGAAAGTGGAAGGGGAGACATTTCCCTCCCTCCCCCATAGCACCCGGACCCAAAGAGGCCGTCCCATGAGGCTGATGGGTGGGAGGTTTGGGACAGATCGAAGGAAGCAGGTAGTTGGACCCTGGGACTCACTGCCGTGGGAAGGGGTGACGGCTGCCGGCCGGGATGCTTCAAAGAGGGGCTGGCCAGAGGCAGGAGGAGGGGGCTCTCCATCTTTGCTCTTCCCCTCACTCAGTGAGACATCAGTGGGTCGCGGCTTGGCTCGGTTTTCCATATTATCCCCCCCCCCCGTCTGCAAGAGCCCCTGGGGGCGAGGTGATTGGTGGACACGGTGCCAATTTCCCCCTGAAGCTCCTCGGCCTGCTCCACAAATGGAGGCCCGCTCGCTCGCTCGCTCGCTGGCCCGCACGGCCCCCCGGGGAGTTCATGCCAGCGGTGATGCGCCCCAGGGGCATCCAACGCCCCCATTTCGGCAGCCGAGCGGGCGGTCCTGGCCCTCGTTCCTTTGACAGAGCGGCCTCTCAGCGGCCTTTATGGGCCCAATCAGAGGCTAACCTGCCCCGACTTCCCCGTTAGCGCTTCCTTCGTCAGCAGCCGATCTGCGTCTACTGCAAATCCGTTTATGGAGGACGCTGAGCCCTGCTGATGGAGACGGAGACGGAGACGGAGCGGGGCAGCCGGGCACCATTTTGGCTCCCAAAATAGACTCGTGCAAGGCGGGGTTTGGCCTTCAGAGCGCCAGGTCTCCGCTCTGAGAGCAGAAGCGTCGTGCTGGCCCTGGGCTCCCTCCTTCCCCGGGGGCCGCATGCCTGCGCGCACGGGCCAGTGGCTGGGGAGCTGGGCAGGCGGAGGTCCTGCACTCGTCCTGCCGGAGGGCTCCTGGGGGCAGCCGGGTTGCCCCCATGTGTGTGTGCAGTGCTGGACCGGATTGGCCTTGGGGCTGATCCTGCAGGGCTGTTCTTGAGCTCCTGTGAAATGCCAGGAAATGAAAGCAGGGTGCGGAGGGGGGGGGGCTGCTGGAGGTAACCAGGGGAGGGATCCAGCACTGCGGTGTGGGAAGACAAGGCCATGCTGGTTGCCTTGGTGATGGACGGATGGATGGATGAATGGATGGACGCAGTTGCCAGCCTGACGCCTTGCAGAGGTGTGAGACCGGCCGGATGCTGGGAGCTGCAGCCCAGCCTCCCGGAGGGCAGCAAAAGCAGGCAGGGCTGGTGGGACTCCTAAGACACCTTTGCACCTTTCACTGCTTTTCTCACCCACGCCCCCCCCCCGTGATTAAGGTGTGGAAAATGTTTCCAAACATCTCTCCGCTTCATTGCATAATTTATTATTGTGACCATACTGCATTTCTCTCCCGTCTTCCTTCCCCTCACGAGGAGCTCCAAAGAGCTTAAAGGATCTCTTCCTGGCCTCTTTATCCTCACCACAACAACCCTGTAAGGTAGGCCACGCAGAGAGTCGCTGACTGGCCCACAGTCACAGCCGAGTGGGGGCTCGAACCCGGCTCTCCTCAGTCCCAGCCAAGCCTGCAAAGCGCAGCACCACACAAGCCATGTGCATTCACAAAGGGACGCGCCGGGCACCTCCTCTGTGATAGGAGCGTGGCAGCCACCCACTCCGTGCTCAAGGCCGTGGCTGCCACACACCCTCCGTGCCTTGCAGCTCAGATGGATGCCAAGGCCACGAAGCAGCCACGGGGTGGTCCTCCGCGAGCCACATGGGCTTCCAAAGCCTCGGCGTGGCTGTCCCAGCTCACAGGTCCCGAGCCCAAAGGAGTCCAGTTTTGCATGCTGTGTTTCACCCGACCTGCATTCCGGCCAGAGAACTCCAGCGTCAAAGCGACATCGGTTCGTTCGCCCAAGCTGCGGCTCTGCACACGCTGACGTGGGGGTAAGCCCCACGGTGTGCCACAGAGCGCCTTTCGGGGTGCCCGTGCAGAAAACTGCACACAGAGAGCTGGTTCATTAAGGACACAATCCTGGTCAAGCTCTCATAGAAAAGAAGTCCCCCCGCTCCCAGAATGCTGCACTCAGCAAGGCATGCTGGGAATTGTAGGCCTTTTTTGTATCTGAACAGGTGCAGGGCTGCACTTTGAGAGCCTCACGGGAGCTCTTCAGAAAGTCACCTGCATTGTTCTGCTTCCTTTAAAATGCTGCAAACGGGCAGCACTCCTGCGGAGTGGAGCCCCGAGTCCCTCTTCCAGGAGGCACCAGTGTTGTGCCGTTGTGATTCAGGGTCATTTGTGAGTCTTTTCACAGGTTACGTCACACAGGTGCTTTACCCTGGGCCTCCCCCAGGCTTGGCAGCCATTTTCATGGGCTCTTTTTTTAGATCGAGGGAGTGTGGTATCATTCACAAATCACACGAGAAGTTCGCATATTTTCACAACTCTGCGGTGCCACGTTGTGGTGCTGCGACGGAACCTATAGGAAGGCCGATGAAGAAACGCACCGGGGCAGAAGAGCACAATGGAAAGAGCCGATCCTAGGCTGGAAGCGGGTGCCTCAGCGGAGTGTGGGGCTCAACTCCTCCAGGAAAGAAGCCCTTAGACCCGAGCTGAGAGAGAGCAAGGGCGATTTCCTCAGTGTCGAGGGAGGTGGGCGTCACCCACCGGGGCTCGCAGCTTCGTGCGTCTTCCATGGCGCTCCTCTCCCGCCAGGCTCACTGCCGGAGCCGGGTTGCAGCGTCCAATTTCACACCTGGGTGTGGCGCTCGTCTCCGGAGAGGCACTGCCCTTCCCGGCGGCTCGCGATTACACGGCTGACTCACCTGCCCTTCCGCAGTCGCCTGCGCAAGCACCGCAAGCGGTGTGCAGCCCCTGATCCCTGCGTCCCTCGCTGGCCCCGGCCCGGTGGGTCCTGGGGCAGAGTCGGAGGGCAGGGCAGGGCAGGCTCCAGCCGGGCACCCGAAAGAGGCTCACTCCCACATGCGGTTTGCTCGGGACAGTGGGGAATAGAAGGCGCAGGGCCTGTCATGTCCAGAAGGAAGAGCCACGGGTCTCGCTCCACCAGCGCGAGCACCGCTGCCTCCCCGAGGCACCGGCTGCTCCAGCAGCGCTCAGCACCTTCATCCACACAGCCCCGGACTCCGAAGGCCTCTCGTGGGCAAGCGTGAGCTTGCCAGGTCTTGGGCAGGGGGCTTTGCAGCCCAGCCTCCCCCACCACCATCCTGCAGACATTTCGGACCGGCCCTCCCATCCCCCAGTATCCCTGCAGGCTGGAGTTGATGGAAGCTGTAGTCCAGCTTGCTCTGAGGAGACAAGCCATGCAGAGCCCTGCTTCTGCCCAGGATTTGGCCGCTGAGACTTTTTCCAGTCTGGGAAAAACAGGCCATCCTGGCTTTTGTTGCCCGTAAGGCAGAGGGGCTGCTCCTCGGAGCAAGGTCTCCTTGCAGCCAAAACCTGCAGCTCAGTGTTTGAACTCAGAGTGGAAGACTGGCCCTGCCCCCTTTGGTTCCGATTCTCTGTAGAGTCAGAAGGGGTCTCCCGGGCCATCTAGTCTGACCCCCGGCTCCAGCCGGCGTCACTCACGACACTCCCATCGTGTGCACGTCCCACCTTCATGTGCCAAAGCACCAAACTGGATGACAGGTGTGCTTTTAGAAGCCACCATGGCGGGGCTTTTCCTCTGCAAAGGCTGCCATGCCCCTGTCTGATTTTCACCTTTTGCATCGCCAGGTAACAAGATGGCGTCGGAGGTAATATGGAAACACTCCAGCTCATTGGAATGAGTGGGTCCCGCTGGTCCGGCTCGTGTCAGGCTGAGTGCGAACTCTGACGGCACACTGGAGGGATCGGCGCCTCGTGGGGGCTGCAGCTGGGCAGCGGGGGGGGGGCAGGGGCAGGTTGGCCGTCTCTCAGGCGTCCTCCTGCGGGCGGGAAAGGACCTTTTTCAAAGAAGTTCAGTCGTCGGTGAGCGATTCTGAGCTGGGTGCTGCTTTTACACTGGAATTAGGCCCTGTGCCTGAATTTTCTTGGGCCTGGGCAGCACAGCCGGGGCGAGGGGACCCAAGACCCTCCCCGCCCCCAAAGGACTTTCCTGGCCCTGGTCCGGAGCCCAGAGCGCCCGCCTTCCCCGGCCTGCCGGCTGCCGCTCAGGAGTGGGCTCCTGGGGGTGGGGAGGGCCGGGAGGGGCGGACAGGTGTTGACCGTGAGGAAACGTCTCCGTGGTGCCCGGCCCGTCTCCTTGTGCTCTGCCATGGGACTTTCACGTGGGCGGGATTAGCCATCTCCCTCTCTTGCAGAGTGGCCGGTGCCCAGAGGATGCCTTCGTCTCCCTGTGTAGGATGCCCACGATTCTCCCTGTTTGGAGGGTTCTGGGCACCTGGACTGGATTGCCCCTCAGTGTATGTTAAATTATTTTTGAAAGCCAGCTGGAAGATGCCATTTTTGGTAGAAAGTTGGGTTAGAGATCAGGTGAGAAACAAAGAGGGAAATACATGTGGTTTGCAGTTTCTGAACATCAACCTGCACAAATCGCTTCTCCAACGGAAATCACCCACCTGCTTCCTTCTCTGCTCCACCGAAACCCTTTCACAGAAGCAGCTGTCGGATGTGATTTCAGGAGCTTCCATTCCAGAGAGCTGCAGAGGCCTTGCTTTTTTATGACAAGCTGGAGGTGAATTTAAATCTAGGTGCAATCCAGCCCTTGGTGCAGCACTGCCAAAGGATCCCTGCAGGATTAATTGTACGATTTCTCCACGCAACTACAGTGCTTTGCTGCTTCCCCAGGTGCTCAGATTAGGGGGCGGGGCTTGGACGAAGGGCCGTTAACTGTGGCTTGACTCGCCCTTGCAAGGGTGCAAGTCCTGTGGCCTCCTCACACTGCCTGGGAGCCCAAGGAATTTTTTAAAGCAGCCTTCCCCAACCTTGTGCCTTGCAGACACATTTGGACCGCAGCACCCAGAATTCCCAGTCCATGGCCCTGCTGGAGGGGAATTCTGGGAGTTGTGGTCCAAATGCCTCTGAAGGCCCCCAGGTTGGACAAGGATGGTTTGAGGTCCTGGCTCTGAGAACTGAAACCCGAACTCTGAAGGCGCGGCCCTGGGGGGGGGGGGGGGGGGGCTTGTCCTTGCACAACCGGCCCAGAGCAGCCTGGGGTCACAGCTGGGCCTTGGAGGGGAGAAATAGGAAAGAGGCAAAGCAGAACCAGGCTTGCGCTGGTGCAGCAAGCAGCCTTTTGCTTTCTAAAATGCAACTGAGGGGAAGTTCCAAACTAGCCGATTGCTGATTTCCCGTGAGAAAGAACAGTCCTTCATTCTCATTCTAAAAGATACAGATTCTGCCCTTCTTGAGAAAGAACAGTCCTTCACTCATATTTTAAAAGATGCAGACATTACACTTCCCACACTCTGGATGGCCGAAAGGAGCATCTGGAGAAAACATGGGGGCGGCGCTGGGGCAGATCACCCTGGCTGTGGGGTGAAAGCGGGATGTGCTGCCAGGTTGCAAGCTCAGCTGTCGTACTTGCACCCATCCTGGGAAGGCAGGACTCCCCAGAGAAGGGCATCCTGCTGGGAAAGGCAAAGCAGCGATATGAACGGGAAGGCCAAACGTGAGGAGGACTGAATCCCCCAAGGATTCCGCCTGGAAGGAAAGCCTGGGGCTGTCCCAGATGGGGCGTCTGTGGGGGCTTTCATTCACTGGGCCTCCAGAAGTCGGGGGTGGCAGGACAGCACCTAGCCGTGACCCACACAGCAAAACCAAACCGCCCTGGGGAGGGGGAGGAAACATGAGCAGACAGAGAAGGCCTCGGCATGAGAAACGGGGGGAAGGAATTGCCGGCGCGAAGGAGACGAACAGGCCTGATCTATGCATCTCTGCTTGAAATTTGGAAATAGAAGGAAACCGAGAGAGGGGGCAGCAAGGGCCAAAGATGGCGGGAGCCAAAATGGTGCCCGGCTGCCCCGCTCCGTCTCCGTCTCCGTCTCCATCAGCAGGGCTCAGCGTCCTCCATAAACGGATTTGCAGTAGACGCAGATCGGCTGCTGACGAAGGAAGCGCTAACGGGGAAGTCGGGGCAGGTTAGCCTCTGATTGGGCCCATAAAGGCCGCTGAGAGGCCGCTCTGTCAAAGGAACGAGGGCCAGGACCGCCCGCCCGGCTGCCGAAATGGGGGCGTTGGATGCCCCTGGGGCGCATCACCGCTGGCATGAACTCCCCGGGGGGCCGTGCGGGCCAGCGAGCGAGCGAGCGAGCGGGCCTCCATTTGTGGAGCAGGCTGAGGCGCTTCAGGGGGAAATTGGCACCGTGTCCACCAATCACCTTGCCCCCAGGGGCTCTTGCAGACGGGGGGGCAGGGGGGGAATAATGTGGAAAACCGAGCTGAGCCGCGACCCACTGATGTCTCCCTGAGTGAGGGGAAGAGCAAAGATGGAGAGCCCCCTCCTCCTGCCTCTGGCCAGCCCCTCTTTGAAGCATCCCGGCCGGCAGCCGTCACCCCTTCCCACGGCAGCGAGTCCCAGGGTCTACCTACATGCTTCCTTCGATCTGTCCCAAACCTCCCACCCATCAGCCTCATGGGACGACCTCTTTGGGTCCGGGTGTTATGGGGGAGGGAGGGAAATGTCTCCCCTTCCACTTTCTGTACTCCCTGCATTATTTCAAACATTTCTACTGCGTCTCCCCTTCACTTCCCTTTTTTCTAAGCTGAGCTGTCCCGGTGGTTGCAGCCCCTCCTCACAGGGGAGCCGCTCTAGCCCCCCGATCATTTTTGCTGCCTTTCTCGGTACCTTTCCCAGCTCAGTCATGTCCTTTTATAGGTTGGGCAATGAGAACTGAACATGTTATTCCAAGCAGGGTGGTCCCAAAGATTTGTATAAGAAGCATAAGAGCTTGGCAGTTTTGTTTTAATCAGTAAGGTGGGGAGGCGGAGGAGAGCGCCGCCATGGATGCGAAAGGAGGTGGTTAGAGGGATGAGATGAAAGAGGAACCTCTGTAGGAAGTGGGTACTGGGGGAAATAGGCAAAAGGGTATACCGGGAGGAGGAGGCCCGTTGCAGGAGGATTCTTCGCAAGGCTAAGGCTGATTACGAGCTGAGACTTGCCAAGGATATCAAGAGCAACAAAAAGGGCTTCTTTCAGCATGTAAATAGGAAGAGGAAGGGGAGACAAGCGGTGGGACCACTATATAAGGAGGAAGGAGATCCAGTGACTGACATGAGGGAACAGGCACAGAAGCTAAATGACTATTTTGCCCCTGTGTTCTCCCCAAAGCAGGACAGGGGAGATCCGCATAGGAGATTAAATGAGGCCGGGGACTTAGGGGCACAGATTAGAGTCACCCCCCCTTGAAGTCTAGGGGCTCCTCAGGGCATTGGACATTGAAAAGGCGCCAGGCCGTGATGGGTTACACCCAAGAGGACTTAGAGAGTTGGCAGGGGCTCTCTCACGCCCGCTGGCCTCCATTTTTGAGGCCTTGTGTAGAACGGGTGAAGTTCCAGAGGACTGGAAGGTGGCATCAGTGGTCCCAATTTTCGAAAAGGGTAGTAGAAGGGACATGGGGAATTATAGACCAGTTAGCCTTACGTCCATTGTAGGGAAAACAATGGAAAGGCTCATAATAGAGAGAGATCTAGTGATGCTAGATAGGGAAGGGAGGCTGGCAGCCACACAACACGGCTTCTGCAAAAGCAGGTCCTGCCAGACAAACCTTGTGGAATTCTATGACAAGGTTTCAAGATGGCTAGACGGAGGGGATGCAGTGGATGATGGTTTACCTGGATTTCAGCAAGGCCTTTGACAAAGTGCCCCATGATATCCTGGTGGAGAAACTGAGGAGTTTTGGGATACACCAAAGCACTGTCCGGTGGATTAGGGCATGGTTGACTGACCGAAAGCAGAGGGTAACCATTAGTGGGGAATCATCGGGATGGCGGCCAGTGACAAGCGGGGTCCCCCAGGGGCTGATCCTGTTCAATCTTTTCATTAACGACATGGAAGAAGGGGTGAACAGTCTGCTGATCAAATTTGCAGACGATACTAAAACTGGAGCAGTGGCCACAACTGAGGAGCAGGTACTCCAGATCCAAAAGGATCTGGACAGACTGTGGAAGTGGGCAGGAGACAACAGGATGGCGTTCAGTGTGGATAAGTGCAAGGTCTTGCACTGGGGGCATAGGAATAGATGTCATAAGCACAGGTTAGGGGACAAGTGGCTGGAGAGCAGCACTTGCGGAAGGGACCTCGGGGTGCTGGTGGACTGCGGGCTGAACATGAGCCAGCAGTGTGATGCGGTGGCCAAGAGGGCGAAGGCCACCCTTGGTTGCATAGCCAGAAGTGTGGCTTCTAGATCAAGAGAGGTGTTACTGCCACTCTACACAACTCTGGTGCGCCCACAACTGAAGCCTTGTGCTCAGTTCTGGGCCCCTCATTACCAGAAGGATATAGCCAGGTTGGAGTCAGTGCAGCGCAGGGCCACAAGGTTGGTGGCCGGTTTACAGGGGATGCCGTATGAGGTGAGACTGAGGGAACTGGGTCTCTTCAGTCTGGAGAAGAGGAGACTCAGAGGGGATCTGTTGGCGACATACAGGTATGTGAGGGGGTGTCACATGGAGGTGGGTAGAGACCTGTTCTCCCCTGCAGAGGAAGGCAGGACGCGCTCCAGCGGAGCAAAGCTCAGGGAACCCAGGTTCAGTTTGGATGCCAGGAAGCACTTTCTGACAGTCAGGACCCCCAGGGTGTGGAATGGGCTTCCCCGGGAGGTGGTTGAGGCCCCATCGGTGTGGGTGTTCAAGGACAGGCTGGACATGCACATGGTGGGCATGTCGTGAGCAGAGCCGGCTGGTGCCGGAGGTCAGACTAGATGGCCCGGGAGACCCTTCTGACTCGCTCTGTTTTCTGTGTTTCTGTGTTTTCTATGCTGTTCCTAAAAATGCCTGGCTTGGCGTTTTCCTTCTTCACAGCAGCTGTGCACTGGGCCAACATTTTCACTGAGCTGTCCACCAGCACCCCAAGATCTTCTTCTGTACCAGTCATAAAAGCAACTTACGAAGCCACCCCATATTTCCCTCCAAATTTGGTTGGCTGGAGACGCTGAAAGCATCGCTGTTTTTGCACAGCTTGGCTCACTTCCTAGAAAAATGTGCGGTGCCCGGTCTGTGGAGGGAGCAGGTTGGAGTGCAGAGTTCTCAGAGCCTTTCCAGGGGAGGCCTGACCCTTAATCCCAGGTGTCTGGGCACCATGCTACAGTTCATCCATGGACAAAGCACGGCTCCGCATGGAATCGTAGAAGAGCAGACTTGGAAGGGCCATGGAGGCCATCTGGTCCACCCCCTGCTGGTGCAGGACACCAGTTCACACCATCCCACTCAGGTGGCTGCCCAGTTTCGCCCTGAATGTCTCCAGGGTGGGAGAGCCCACCACCTATCCGGGCAGCTGGTCCCACTGTCATCTTCCTCTGACTGTGAGGAAGCTTTTCCTGATGTCCAGCTTGGAACTGGGTTGTTGCAACATGACTTGATTCTTCCGTGTCCTGCACTCTGGCATCAGCAAGAAGAGATCTTGACCTTCCTCTTTGTGACAGCCTTGGAGGTCCTTCTAGAGGGATATCTTGTCCCCCCTCAGCCTTCCCTTCTCGAGGCTGAACATGCCCAGTTCCCCCAGTCTCCCCTCACAGGGCAGCATTTCCAAACCCCGGATCATTTCTGTCGCCCTCCTCTGCACCCTTTCTAAATTACCTGCACCTTTCTCAAATCTCGGTGCCCAGAACTGGACACAGAATTCCAGGTGAGGTCTGACCAGTGGGAATTATAGAGGAACTGCTACTTCTCATGATGTGGAAGTAATACTTCTGTTAATGCATCCCATATGTTCAGAGGTACTCTTGACAAATGACAAATGCATGTTCCAAAGACAAGCTGTGGTCATTCTGCATTCTGACAGTCCATCAACCGACAGCAACCTGTTTCCTACATTCCCGCACAAACACTGTTTTCTCTTAAGTGCCTGTCAAAACGTGGGTCTCACTCGAGGACAGTGCTGGCCGATCGCTCTCCTTTTGCTTTGAACAAGATGTCCCAGGAAGCTGCCTATTCCTTTCTCCAGGAAACCAGGTTACGGCGGACCTTCAGGGTTGAGGTCAAGGGGACCTTATTCTGAAATTCTTCCACTGGGAACACAGCTTCAGTTGAGCTCCTGCACGGCCGGTGGCAGACAGAGGGACAAGCAGGACTGGTAGATTTTTATTTTCGAACAAGGGAAAGGACGGGACGGAGGTGCTGAGAAGATGTAAAGAATTCAGACCCTTTATGCAGATGTATTAATCAATGGAAACAGTATTTCAGAAGCAATAAACACAGAATCCTAGAAGAACAGACCTCTCGAGTGTGTACATGTTGGGGCAGGGTCTCTCCTGAAGATGCAAATATACGCCAATTTAATTGAAATGTTAATTTACTAAAGTGGCAGGCGATGGACAACTGGAATCCTTCATTGGATGTGTTTGAATGAGGATATCTGTAGATAAATTGATCTTGTATTTTATCACCGTTTTGTTTGGACAGAGGTCTAGAAGAACAGGGTAGAGCCATCACTAATCAATGGGGCAAAGTGCACGGGAAGAATCCCCAGAACAAACAGTAGGATACTGGGGAAGTGCTGCCCTCTTAGTCCTCACAGCTTTGAGGGGGGAGGACAACATAAAGCACTGGTGTGTTGGTCCCTCCCCCCCCCCCCCCCCCCCCTAGCTCACAGGCAGCCCTGTGGGAAGTTGCACAGAAACCCACCTTGTGAAGTGAAGAGCCGGCTCCTTTGCGGAGGCTGGAGGATGCGATCCCTGGGAACTTGCCCTCTAGGCGCACAGGGCACTGCCCTGCCAGTCCGACCCACAGCCCAGCTCCCGCTGCGTTCAGGATCAATGCCCTGCTTCTCGGGAACTGTGTGACCTCCCGGATGGACGGAGGGAATGCCGTGGACATAATCCACCTTGACTTTGGCTAAGCTTTTGACAAACTGCCCTATAATATCCTGATTAGCAACCTAGTTGAAAGTGGGGTGGATGGAGAACCATCAGGCGGATCTGCAGCCGGCGACAGAACCGGACTCAGATGCTCCTCAGGGGCACCTCCTCAAACGGCGGGAGGGAACGAGTGGGGCGCCGCAGGGCTCGGTCCCAGGCCCAGTGCTCCCCAACATTTTCGTGAATGATGCGGATTAGGAAGCTTCAAGTGCAGGGAATGATTGTCAAATTGCGGATGACAGAAGACCGGCTGGGAGAGCCAGCACCCCGGGAGACAGGAAGAATGCCTTGATCGGGGGGAGCGCCGGGCTGGAAAGAACAGAATGAAATTCAACAGGACAAAGGCCAAGACCTAGGAAAGGAGAACCGAAGGCCCAGTAACAGGGTGAGGAAGACTTGGCTCAGCAGGACTGCAAGTGAGAAGGATCTTGGAATTGCTGTAGATCCCAAGCGGAATGTGAGCCAGCAATGTGGAGGTCCTGTGTCCCGTTCTGGGCACCACCGTTGAAGGAAGATGCAGGCAAGCTGGGAGGGGTCCGGGGGGGCCACAAGGAGGATCCGGGGACTGGAAGCGAAGCTGTAGAAGAGATGGAAAGAGCTGGGCATGTTTAGCCTGCAGAAGAGAAGGCCGAGCGGAGATGGGGTAGCCCTCTGCAAGCGCTTGGAAGGCTGTCACAAAGAGGAAGGCCAGGATCTTGTCTTGATTTTCCCAGATTGATGGGACGTGAAACAAAGGGCTGAAGTTACATGTTCTGGCTGAACATCGGGAAGAATTTCCTGACTGTCAGAGCAGTATGACAATGACCCAGGGAGGGGCTGGGCTCTCCCACACCGGAGGCATTCAAGATGCAACTGGGCAACCATCTGAGAGAGACGCTTTTACCAGGAGTCCTGCATGGAGCAGGGGGCTAGACCTGATGGCCTTCTTGCCCCTTCCAGCTCTCCTATTCAAGGATTCTATGATGCCACAAGAAAGCAACCCATAAAACAATTGATGGCGGCAAAGAGGACCAGGAACGGCAGCTCCATAGTTTGGCTCTCCAGAGACACTCTGGAGGATGCTCAGATGGCATCTGGCGAGTGCAGTGCCCCCCGCCCAATCCCCAAAGCTGCCAGGGATGACACCCCCTGCTCCCGCACCTCCCATTCTGGGGGGGTCTGTCATGGTTTTGACTCTGTACCCCCTTTGCCTAACAAGCACAGATCCAAATGGACCTCCACCTGAGCTTGCCTTGCATCTTGCTCCCACTTCCTGGGAGGTATTCCATCCTTTCAGGGGCTGCTGTTAATAAGGCCCTGCTCCTTGCGCAAGCATGGCCCTCTTTGTTGTGGCAGCCCAGTGGGAAAGGCCAGATCACCCCAAGGGAGCCAGCAGGGGGTCCTGGGCAGGGCAGGGACCCCCCCCCACTCTGCTTTCCAGGTCATCACAGGAAGACCCACTCTCCGGCCTTTGCTTTGATTTCTTCCAGGACCGGATTCATGACCAAGCAGCAAAACCAGGATGGAGGACCTTGTTCCAAATGGATCCAGCCGCTAGGGCTGGCCTGGACGTGGGGTGTGTGTGTGTGGGCAACCAGGATCTCTCCCACCTGACATTCACCAACATTCTCAGCCCCAGAGGCTTCCCAGAAGCCGAAGAAGAAAAGGAAGCGCTCCCACCCCCAAGCGGACCCTGCTGCTCCGCGGAGGAGCTGAGGCCCCGAGGGGCTGTGCTCCCTGCTCCCCACTTCCCAGGCCAGGGGGCACTGCAGGGGAGCAGAAGCCCCCGCAGGGGACTGGGTCACATCAGCCCAGCCACGCTGCCCTTCGCTGCAGTGGGGGCCCCAAGCCGTTCCCCCGTCGGCATTCAGGCCTGGGCTGCGGGGGACTTCCACCGCCGGGGAGGGGGAAAGCTGCAGCCCAGCCCAGCGGAGCAGCGCCGGTCGGTGCGGGAAGCACCGTCCTACACATTTCCCATTTTCCCGGCTGCCATGAGGGCTAGAGACTTGCTCAGAGCTAGCCTCGCGCGCCTGTGCTGACCTCTGTTACCTGCGTGGGGAGGGCCACAGCAGCCATTAGAGAGAGCAATTAACGGCGACGCAAACGGCAGAGTGGAAACGACTTCTGGTCCTTGACCTTTCCGGAGGATGGTTCCATTCAATTAAAAATCTCAGAGAGCCATTACTGGCAAAGCTCGCAGCCCCTTTACATCGATTCCGCGCATTTCTTTTTCCACTAATGCTGCCCAAGCAACCTGGACTTCAATAGGATGAAGGGAAATATCCAATGTTGTTTCTTTGAAAGGTGAATTCTGCCGGAGCAGCAGTCGCCCACCTGGATGCGGAGGTGGGCCTTGGATGCATTGGGGGCTTGTGAGCTTTCAACTAAAAATAGGGGCTGGCCGGGGGTGGGGGGCTAAGAGCCTTCCTGATGCTCGCGGACTCATCGGTGCCCCGTGAGGGCCCAAAGATCGGATGCACTTAATGGAAGGAGCACAAAAGCCAGAGCAGGCGGGAGCAAAGGGTCCGATCCGTTCCGGATCCTGCACCCGTGCCGGGCCTCACTGGGATCCGCCTAAAGAACCGCGTTTCCTTGGGAGGGTGGGGGCGCAACTCTGGGCTTCCTTCCGTGGGGAAGCAGTCAAGCGCTCGCATGCGAGGGGCGCGGATCCTCAGGGCAACCGCAAGAGAGCCTTGTGCGGGTTAGACTGACGGGAGCCCCCCGCCGGTGGGGGCATCTCCGGCTCGCTGGCTCCCGATGTGCTGGCCTTGGGCGCGGCTTAAAGTTTGCCCGGGGACCAGGTTGGGCCCCGTGAATGCAGGGCCAGGAGGGGAGCGGGCGCAGGCAAGCGGCGGGCGGGCGGCGGCGGGGGCCCGCCGGGCGCCGGGGCCGCCTGCTCCCCAGCGCCGGATCAGGACCGCCCTCACGGGCTGCTCGGGCTGCCGGGACGGCGCCTGGGCACGAAGCCCGGCCGCGCGCCGCAGGAGCGGAAGGGCGGGCTGCGCGGGGCGCCTGCTGGGGGCTCTTCCCGGCGCCCCGGGCTGCCCAGGCCCCGCGGGCAGGAGGGCGGCCCGCCCCCCCCGGCCGCCTCCGGCTCCGCTTGCCATTTGTCCGTTCACCGTCGCGGCTTGCCCGGAAAGCGTCCGCCTCGGGGCCGCGCAGGAACGGCGTTGGGGTCGCCGCCAGCCGTCTTGCGCCTGCGAATGGAGCGCCTTCAGCGCGCCGCGCCTCATGGAGGCCACGAGTGCCCGCAATCGGAAACGCGTCCCGGGGCGAGGGTGGCGAGAAGCGGGAGCAGCGAGGCCGCTTTAAATCGGCAGCCGCCCCCGAGCCTGCCCAAGCTGGGCCCCTCCGGATGCGCTGCACTGCGCCTCCCATCCTCTTGCCCGGGGATGACGGGGCTGGCATCCAACCCACTGGTCCCCGGCCGCGGGCCCCGCGGGACTCGCCAGGGAGGACGCCGCCGCTTCCGGAGCGCCGCGCGCGGCCAGCGGAGGATCGCCTGGCTGCGCGGCGCGCTGAGCGGGCTCCTCCTCGGCAAGCTGATATCCCCGCGGGAAGGCGGTCACAGGCGTCCGTACCCGCGCTCCCCCCCCCCCCGGTGCGTTGCGCGGCTGGTGCGCCGGGGGCCCACGCGCCCCCAGAAGGGACCCAGCCCAGCCCGCCCCTCCCCTTGTGGACCTGCAGGCGCCCTCCGCGCAACCGCGCGCCCGGATCGGGCCGCAAAGGTCCTTCGCGGCTGATTCGAGGGTCTAATAACTTCCAGGACTGGATGCAGGCTCAAAGGCCCCCGAGTAAGTCCCCCGCCCTATCCCTGTGACCCCAGAGGGTGGGGGGCAGGGACGCCGCCCCCGTTCAGCAGGTGGTGTGAATAAATCGCTACGCTTTTCTCCAGCCTCCTCCCCCCAGCAGGGAACTCGCGCGGGCTCCACCCCCCCGCCCCGCTGTCGCCCGCCCAACAGCCCTGCGAGGCAGGCCAAGCCGAGCGCCCGCATCTGGCCCCCGGCCTCCCGAGCGGCTCCCCGGCCAAGGGGGCCCGGGAGCGGCGGCTTGGCGCGCTTCTGGGCCGGCCACGGGGGACCCGCGCGGCCGGTGGCGCGGCGCCCCTGCGCCGGGCCCGCGCGACCCCCTCGGCCCCCAGGAAGGCCGTGAGCGGAGCCGCCGGGGGGCGCCACCCCACCGCGCGGCCCGGGGG
>NW_025336273.1:3449041-3475843 GCF_004798865.1 Varanus komodoensis | reverse complement strand
TGCGCGCGCTCCCCAGGCCCCAGGCCGGCCGAGCGACGGGCAGGAGGCTCGTCGCCCCACCGCGTGCCCGTCCTTTTTGCGCCCGCCTCTGCTCGCTTTGCGCTCGCCCGGCCGGCGCTGCAGCAGCGCCCCGCCGCCCGGCTGCCTGCCGACTGACCCGCAGACTGAAGGACTCGGGGAAGAGCAGAGCCTGGAGGGGCCAGAGGAGCCGCGGGTCCCCCCCTGCTGGTGCAGGATACCAGGTCGCACCATCCCACTCAGAGGGCTGCCAGTTTCACCCTGAACGTCTCCAGTGTGGGGGAGCCCCCCACCTCTCCGGGCAGCTGGTCCCACTGCCCTGTTGCTCCGACCGTGAGGAAGCTCCTCCTGGTGTCCAGCCTGAATCTGGGCTGCTGCAACCTGAACTGATTATTCTGTGTCCTGCGCTCCGGCATCAGCAAGGAGAGATCTCGGCCTTCCTCTCTGTGACAGCCTTTGAGGTCCTTCTAGAGGGACGCCGTGTCCCCCCTCAGTCTTCTCTTCTCAGGGCTGGACATGCCCAGTTCCCTCAGTCCCTCCTCACAGGGCAGCGTTTCCAAACCCCGGATCACTTTTGTCAGCGCTGAGCAAAGGGAAACTGGCACTTTATGGGATTTAGAAGCGGCAATTCTATTAAGGCCGCTCCAAATAGCACTTGCCGTTTTTGCAGCTGCATCACCCTGTTGACTCATCTTCAGCTTGGGATCTACAACAATGCCAAGGTCCTTCTCGCTTGCCATATGGCTGAGCTACGTATTCCATCGTGTAACAATGCATTTGGTTTTAGACGCAGAACTTGGCATTTCTCCCTATTATGTGCAATTTCATTCTGTCGCTCACAGCCTGGTGCTCCAGCCTACCAAGATCACCTTGAATCTTCTGTCCGCCTTTATTTATTTATTTATTTATTTTTCGATTTATACCCTGCCTTTTTCCTACCAAGGGCTCAAGGCAGCTGACATCATTCTCCTCCTCCATCTTGTCCCCACAACAACAACCCTGTGAGGTTGGCTGGGCTGAGAGTCTGTGACTGGCCCAGAGTCACCCGGTTGGCTCCATGGCTGAGCGGGGACTCGAACCCGGATCGCCTGAGTCCCAGTCCCATGCTCTCAACCACCACACCCCACCAGCTCTCTTCCAGCATATTAGCCGTCCCACCCAGCCTGTGGCATCTGCAGCTCTGAACCGCATTCCCTGTGCCTCCTCCCTCAAGTCATTAATACAGATGATGGGGGGCCCTGCGGCACCCTCCCCGGTCCGAGCAGGGGCCGTGGGTGAGCACGGGCCGAGTCCGCTTCTGCAGCCAACTGCGGATCCAGCGGGCCGTCCTTCCACCCAGCCCGCTTTTAGCTCTCGCTGCCCCGAGGCAGAACAGCTTGCCCTGTGGCGTAATCCGCCGCAGGCCAGTAAAACTCCCCAAGGTCAAGCTGGGCCTCAGATGCCGCCTTCCTCCTTGTGCGGTGATTCCGAAGGTCCCTCCGGGCTATTTTTGGTCCAGTGATAGGATCAGGCGGAATAAGCCGTGTGCGCCTGCCTGCCGTGCCCCCGTCCGTGTTGCTCCAGGTTGCGGAGAGGCCGCTCCTTCTGCGGGTAAGTCTGGCCTCCCTACTCTTTTCGGGGGCGTCCCTGGGGGAGTGGACTTCCTCCTCAGCCCCCCTTCCTCCTGGCGCCTGTTCCGCAGCAGAATTGGTCCGGGGTCCTGCCACGGGGCCCGGTCAGGCAGGGGGCGCGTGCTGCATGAGGCTGCCAAGTGCCCCGGTTTCTGCCCAGCCCCACGACGCCCTGCTGCCTCGAGAGGAGCCAAGCCGAGCGGCCCCGGCTGCACAGAGAGGGGCATGAGTGTTCCGTCGGAAGCATCGTTTCCCCTCTGTGCAGCGGGAAAGGCCCACATGCAACCAGGAGAGCCTCCCCATGCAGGCCCAGGACCCGAAAGACGAGTCTTGGGGGGCACACGCGGGCCCCAGGAAGTTAAAATGGGGCCCTGAAGACGGAGGGCTGGAGGGCTGCTCAGCACAGCAGGGAGGGGCCTTGCAGTGGGAGCCGTCCCGTCCCGCGGGCGTCCTCAGCTGGCATGTCCGGAAGCCTTTCGCTGCTGCGAGCGCTCGCATAGCCAGAGCGGCGCCTTCCTGCGCTGGGCCTGGCTGCCTTCTGGGCCACAGTCCACTAGCCAGGCTGACCACCTGCCCCGGGTTCGAAGGCGCCGGTTTGTTGTCTGTTTTTCAGCCGATGCAAAGGAAAGTGGGACATGCGGAAACCGGCAGCAGCTTGAGGGGGGCCCTGGAAGAGCGGGGGGGGGGGCGATTCGGTGGGAGCCTGGCGTCTCGGCCTCACCTTCATCGGCAGCCCACGTGCCGGGGGAATCGCCGCCAGCCCCGGAACCTGCTGCCACAGAAGCCTCCCGGGCCTGCGTCCCCAGGGGCCCCCCTCCACGAAACCACCCTCCGTGGCAGGCCGTCCTGCAGGCGCCGAGGAACCCCAGAGTGTTCTGAGCGAGCCGCACCCAAGAGGTCATGAGCAGGGCCCCCGGATCGGGATTGGGCCAGTCTTATTTCATGCGGGGCGCGGTGACAGAGAGGAGCGCAGCGGGAGGGGCGCGGGGCGCCGGCCGCTCACCGGACCACCCTCTGGGGGCGTCTTCTGGATGGTCCCGGGCTCAGCTGCCTCCCCGACCACTCCACGGATCCTCCTGGCAGCCGGCTGCTGCCAGGGCGAGCCCCCTTGACGTCTGCGGCCAGTGCTGAGCGGACTCCCCCGGGATGGCTCGCTCGGGGCCGCGCTCGCTGCTTCTGGGACCCGGCCGAGCGGCGGCGTGGGGCGCCCTCCTCCTGGCACTGCTAGGCTGCCGCTCCCTGCAGAGGCCCCTGGCGGCCCCGGGGGACGAAGCCCGCCCAGGGAGCCCCGGCCTGATCCAGTGCGGGGAGTACAGCAACCAGGTGCTGCCCGACGGGCGCTGCAGGATCACGGCCACGCTGCCACAGCTGGACGAGCAGCGCTGCCCGGACATGTTCCGCTGCACGGACGAGGTCTCCTACTGGCTGCACGAGAACGAGGAGCGGAAGCAGCAGATCCTGGAGCTGCGGGAGCTCATCTCTGAGCTGCAGGAGGAGCTGCGCAACCACCGGCACCGCATCAAGGTTCTGGAGCTGCAGGTGAGGCTGGGCCGGGGCGGGGGGCTGCGCCCGGAAAAGGCTCGGCGGCCACAGGCGCACGCTGCCCTCGGGGTGGCGCCCCAGGCCCCCGGAATCTGCCCCACCGCCCTGCTGCCCCAGGCCCCGTGTGACCCAGGCCCAGGGACCACCCCCGCCCAGCTGGCCTTTGGCTCCTGCAAAAGGCTTCACCACCCGCCTTCCCTGCTTGGCTCCTTCTGCCAAGTCTTCCTCAGGGGAGCCAGAGCCCTCCCGTCCCAGGACCAAACCACCCTTTTGCAAAGGGGACTCCTTTAGGGCCAAGATCCCTCAAAAAGCCCTGAACAGAGAGAGAGGGAATCCAAAGCAAATGCCAGGCCGGGAGGGGGGTGTCCTGTGAGCGCCCCCCCGGGTCGGTTGCGCTCCTGGCACCGCCCCAAGGCCAGTGCTGGGGCCGGTGCCTGCTGCAGGGCTGGGACAGTGGGGCCGGTGGAGAGCAGGCGACCGCAGTGGGGAGCTGGGGCCCAGCCGTGGCACGTCACGCTGCAACATCGTGTTGCAGGCCGTACTGGCCATGCTCCGTGCCCCAGCCTTCCTCCGAGCGGCTCTGGGTGCGAGGCCCCTCTCCCCAGAGCGGGCTCAGAGCGGCTCTGCAGCCGGATCAGCAGCGCCTCGGCAGCTCCGTGGCTGAGCCGGGCTGGGAGCCCGGTTTCTCCGGTGCTCCTAGTCCCCCAGTCCTGCATCAGCCTCGAATGTACCTCCCATCATGCCGTGCTGGCTGGGAATGATGGGAGTTGCAATCCAGTACATGGTGAAGGCTGCTTTAACCGCTACACTGCTCTGCCTCTCAGCTCCAGGCTCTGCAGAATCCAGATGTTGGCATCACTGCCCTAAATAAGCAATACTTTGGGAAGAGCGCTCTTTCGGTTCCCTGACCCATCACTTTCCTTTTAACTAAAGGGTGGGTTAATACATTACATATCAATATATGTTCATACTCTCAAGTGGGCAAGATCTCAAGATACTGGGACCCAGTGTGATGCAGCGGGGAGAGCGCAAGACTAGGGACCTGGAAGAGCCGGGTTCAAGTCTCCGCTCAGCCCTGACACTCCCTGGGTGACCCTGGGCCAGTTGCCGACCCTCTGCCCTACCTACCTCGCAGGGCTGTTCTGAGAATAGGGAGGAAAGGGAGGGTTATATGAGCTGCCTCGAGTTCCTCGAAGGAAAAAGGGCAGGATGCAAATATAAAAAGTAAATAAAATAATAGATGAAAAAATCGGTGCCAGTTTGCCATTCTGGAGCCACTAAAAAACACCCAGATGCTAAACCTGTGCAAGTGGATTGGACATGTTGGATTGGAAAATCAACAGGTTGGCTTTCAACCTGTCCAGGACAGGGTTGCCCCCACCCCAAAAGGACAGGGCTTGTCCTTTGGGGTGCTCCTCCCCCCAGAATTGTCCCTGGACTCTCAGGTGGACTCGGTGGCACGGAGCCTCTCCTGTCAGCTCAGGTGGGTTTCTCAGCTCCGTCCCTCTCTGGATGGGCAGAGCCCGGGCACTATTATCCACGTCCGGATAACCTCCTGCCTGGACTACTGCAACACCCTCTAGGTGGGGCTGCCCTTGGAAGCGGTCCTGGGACTTCAGCTGATTCAAAATGGGGCCACGCAGCTGTTGGTGGGCTCTGGTCCCCGAGATGACATCACGCCAGTCCTCCTTCAGCTGCACTGGCTGCCAGTTGAGCTCCGGGCCCAATTCAGGGTGCTTGTTCTAACAGGTAGAGCCCTAAATGCTTTGGGGCTGCGTTATCTGAAGGAGCGCCTTATCCCGTATGTTCTTACCCGACCCTTAAGACCACCTGACGAGGTCCTTCTCAGGAACCTCCTTCCGCAAAGAAGTAAGGGGGTGACAACCAGGAGAAGAGCCCTCTCGGTAGTGGCTCCCCGTCTCTGGAACATGCTCCCCAGAGAGGCCTGCCTGGCACCATGCTTGCCACCTGGGTTAGAGTCGGTGCAGCGTAGGGCCACAAGGTTGGTGGCCGGTTTGCAGGGGATGCCATTTGAGGAGAGATGGAGGGAACTGGGTCTCTTCAGCCTGGAGAAGAGGAAACTCAGAGGGGGTCTGTTGGCGACATACAGGCATGTGAGGGGGAGTCACAGGGAGGTGGGTAGGGACCTGTTCTCCCCTGCAGAGGAAGGCAGGACACGCTTCAACGGAGCAAAGCTCAGGGAGCCAAGGTTCAGTTTGGATGCCAGGAAGCACTTCTTGACAGTCAGGACCCCCAGGGTGTGGAATGGGCTCCCATGGGAGGCCTTTGAGGCCCCATCGGTGCGGGTGTTCAAGGACAGGCTGGACGTGCACATGGTGGGCATGTCGTGAGCAGAGCCGGGTCAGACTAGATCGCCCGGGAGGCCCCTTCTGACTCGCTCTGTTTCTGTGTTTTCAATGGCAGCTGAAAACCCTTTTATTTTCCAGTTATTTTAATAGGGACATCTTCTTATGCTCATTTCAAATATTGTTTTATGACTTGCTGCTGTGCCGAGGGGTTAAATTACTATCTCTGCTGCGGTTGTTGCCCTGTCTTATTGTTTATTTAATATGAGTACTTTGTGACTTGTATATCTGACTTTGACATTTGTAACCCACCCCTTGAGCCTGTGGGCTGTGGGGCAGTATAGAAATGTAATAGATCGGTAGACAGACAGACAGACAGATGTCCCTGGGTCAGAGCCTCACCTGCTGAAGTTATCTCTGGAGGATGCAGGGTGCAATCCTAAACATTCTCAAACAGGAAAAAGTCCCACGGAATCCCCAGAAGGCTGGGAATGATGGGATCGTGGTCTGCCCATTGGATTGTGCCCTTCCGCAGTGAGCCATGCAGGTGCAGCTCATTCCTGGAGGAGAGGACCTCCTTCCCACACACTGTTTAATGCTCTGGGGATTGGAGAGGGGGAACGAAGAGAGGCACTCGCCTCCCCCACCAATCCAGAATGAGATCGGGGTTGCTTTAGGTTTGAGGATGTCTCGAGCAGCTGCCCCCATGGAGGAAACGTTCTTTCCCTGTAATTAAGGCTCCCTGTTATCAATCCCGGCCAAAGGACTGTGCTCAGAATTGAATTACGGAGACTTCCTGGCTGTGCAAAGCCGCAGCCGGCGTGCGTCATCCTCACGGAGCTGGACGCGTCAAAGCCCCAGCAAGTCCGGTGTGAGCAAGGAGGATGCATCTGGCCATGGGCTGCTGCGGGGAGCATCTCTGGCAGACCCCCCCCCCGCAACACATGAAGGGCGCCGTGGTGCTGCTTTTGCCCAGGAAAGCCAGCTGGGGCAGAGGCAGGTGCGTCCGGCGTGCCTGCAAGGACCGCAGGGTGGAGGCAGGCGGACCTCCTGGCACGACACAAATCTCTTGCGTGTAATCCATTAACGGGCGGTTCTCCTGCACAAGCCCCACGGGGAGGATGGTCCCAAGTGAGGCATCCTGCTTGTTAGAGCGCAGAAAGCATCCCTGCCGGATCGTGCCCCGTCTTTGTGAGCGTTCCCCTTTGGGGCATGTACCAAAGAGGCAACCCCTCTGTTGTGGGTTTTCCCTTTATTTCTTTGCCGCTAGGCACCCCCCTGTCCGAACGCCGTTCTTGGCACAAGAGCCGAGGATCGCAGCCCCTGCCCGGCGGGGTCTGCCCTCGCCTCGAGCAGGAGCTGCGGGGGCCAGACGGCCTAAAACCAGGCGCTGACTTCCCTGCAGCCGTTCCTGCAGGCGCCGGGCCCTCTCGGCCCGTAAACTTCCTTCCTGCCGGTCTCCCAGCGGTGCAGGTGGCCACGCCGCGAGGGTGTCCTGGGGCGCGTGCGTGTTTGCCACGGACAGCTTCCCCGCACGGCAGGCACGCAGGGCCGATCGCACGGGTGCAGGCGGGCAGGTGTCCCCGGGGGACTGAGGAAGCATGGCTGGGAGCCCCCCGCCTCTCGCTGTCCGCTGCCCTGCCCAGCCCCCCCCTCTTCCTCCCGTGCAGCACGAGGAGAAGGCCAGCCGCAACGCGACGGTGGAGCAGCGGGTGCAGGACCTGGAGCAGCACTACCATGAGGCCAGCGCCCTGCAGCACGTGCAGGCCACGCTCCTGTACGACATGCGCGCCCGGATGCACAACATCTCGCTGCTGGTGGAGTGGGTGCGCCACAACCCGGGCTGCCTGATCCCGGCCGAGATGCGGCTGCAGCGGGAGATGCACTACCCAGGTGGCCCCCCCCGCCTCAGCCCCCCCCCGCAGTGACGTGGGTGGCACGAGCCGGCGCCTCCTCCCAGATGAGACGGGCACGTCAGCAGTGCTTGGAAGGGTCTTTCTGCCATGCAGAGACAGCCTATTCACAACCCTCGAAACATGCACCCCGGGGGAATGCAGACCCCTCGCTCTGCCCCCCCCAAAAGCTCTGCTTATGACCCCTTCTGAGCTGGTCTCTGGAGGGGGGGTGCTATGGACGTGGATGCACTAACGCCCTTCCCTTTGAGCCCCTCATTGGTCCAGCCGGGGGGGAGGGGGTTGATGGGCCCTCGCGCCCACGTCTCCTATGGTGGGAGTTCTCCCCCCCCCGAGAACCCCTCCACCGCCATCAGGAGTGGGAGTGGGAGGGGGCTCAGGGGCTTCCTTGAAGCGCCTTGATCCGAGAGCGAGGCCTCTGAGCCGCGCTGGGTCAGCCCTCCACTCCCCCTCCTCCGAGTCCGAGTCCGAGCTGCCATTCCCACCAGAGCTCTCGTCTCTCATGCCGCCTGGGAATCTCATCCGAGCGTGCGCACACGACAGCGGGAAGGCGCTGCAGCCTCTCTTGCGCACGTCAAGCTTTCAGTGTCGTCCCACTGGCAGATGTGGCCCCCTCCTCCGCACCCCTGCGGAGCGAATCCGGAGAGCCACCGAGCACCTGCCCTTCCCCTCGCCAGCTCTCCAAGTTGTGAGGCAGAGCGTGTGGGGACAAGCGGCTTCGAAAAGGCAGCGGTGCTGGGAAGCCTCTTCTGCGCCTGATGTGGGCCCAAACGATGGTTTGCACGTATCTGAAATCCTGAAAAGCAGACGTGCTCGCCCCGGGCCCCCCTCACCCTGGGGGGGTGGGGCCGGGCTTTCTTGGTCCCTGTCTTCCTGGCCACTCGCCAGCCCTCCCACCGAGCGAGCCGGCCCTCCTAATCCGCCAGCCTGCCTCCCACCACACCCCCTTCCGCCAAGGGCTTTGTGCTGTGACAGCGGCCGGGTCAACGGCCCCCTTTGCGCGCTCTGCTCCGGGGATGCGGATCAGCGGCAAAGGCTTCACCCACTAGCCCGAATCCAGGCTGAGTCCCTGACGCAGGGCGAGGGACGGGCACGGCCCTGGCCCACAACCCTTTAAGCTGGCCCGGGCTCCGTGCCGGCCCGCTGCGGCTCTGGCTCGCCCTGGATGACGGCCGAGGCAGCCAGGCTCCCCGGGGCCCCAGAAGCGGGCCGTGCAGGGCGCCTGGGGCCGAGCCAGGCCAGGGGGCGCGGGGCAGGTTGGGCGGAGCGCCCCCTGCCCGTGCGCGTGGCCTGCGCCGCCCGGGGCTGATCCATGGCTTGCCCGCAGACGCCAAGCACGCTAAGGAGTGCCCCATCGACTGCGCCTCCCTCTACTACAACGGGGCCCGGCGGTCCGGCATCTACAGCATCATGCTGTCGGCGGAGGGGCTGCCCATCGAGGTGCTCTGCGAGATGGCCGTGGAAGGTACCTCCGGGGGGCCACGGGGCTCAGCCGCTGGTCTGCCAGTCCCCGCTGCGTCTCCCGCGGAGAGGCCTCCTGCCGAGAGCGGCTCCAAAATGTGGCTCCCCCCACTGGGAATGATGGGGGTTGTGGCCCAGCACTCTGGGGCCACCAGGCTGCGGAAGGGGGGCCGGGCTCCGTTCCCCCAGTCCCCATACGAAGCTTCCCCCTTCCGCTTCCCCCTTCCGGCGAGGCTGCTTGCGGGTACCCACTGGCTCCAAAGCAGCCAGCCGGGCTCCTGGGCTGAGCACAAGGGGCGGCACGAGGTGACGAGGGGGCTGGTCGTCCCCTGGGCCCCCGGGAGCCACATTCCGTGCCTCCTGAGAGAGCAGGCTGGTCCGTCCCGCTCTGGGAAGGGGGAAACACCCTTTCTAATGGCCCGTCAGGATCAGTCCCTCCTCGTCCTGCCTTCTAGCTCGCTCAGCTTCCCTCCGTGCCACGGAGGCAGAGAAGCGGACTCCCGCACCATCTCGGGCCCTTGGCTGGGCATGTTTCCGGCCCAGAGGATTTTGGGGCGGGGGGATCCACATAGGCTGTAACTGCAGCCCCTGGCCTTTGGCAGGCGGAGGCTGGACTGTCATCCAACAGCGGCTGGACGGCACAGTCGACTTCAACCGGACGTGGGCGGAGTACAAAGAAGGCTTTGGGGACTTGAACGGGGAATTCTGGATGGGCAACGAGAACATCCACAAAATCACCAGCCAGGGCGACTATTCGCTTCGCATCGACCTGGAAGACTGGAACAACAAGCACAAGCATGCTTTCTATCAGCTCTTCAGGTGGGTGCGGAGCCTTGAGGCCGTGGGCTCTTGGAGGTCATCTAGTCCAGCCCCTGCTCCATGCGGGCTTGGCTTCCGTTTAGAACTTCCCTCTGGGGCAGCTTTCCCATCACCGAAGCAGCTTTCAGCAGAGCGAACTAAAGCTCCTGCTGTGAGTTGCTGGCTGTGAGTTCAGATCCTGGCCTGTGTGCTTCAGGGCACTCCATCGCTGTCCAATTAACACAGAAGCGAGGAGCAGGAGGTTCCCTGGCAGCAGCCAGCATCCTCCACCGGCTTCCCTTTGCCTGAAGTCCGCTCTCCCGCATCAGCATGAATTCTTCGAGCCCATTGCCCAAGCCCCCTTCCAGGCCTCCCTTTCCCAGCTGAGAGAACATTGAGCAAGGCACATGTCTCCCCCCAGAGGAGGTTTGGGGACCTGGAAATTTTGCAGTTGTTGTGTTATCCATTTAGGGAGCTTTTGGCAGTATCTTTTAAAAAAAGACATTTGAATGTGGTTTACAGTATAAACTATACACATGATTCATAGCTAAAACATTTAGACAATACGAGAGGTCTCGGTTCAAAAGATTTAAAATCCAAGCAGTTGGGGCTGGTCCCTTCGCTTCCAGTTGTAGGGCAGAGGAGTTTTTGGAGCAGGGACACCAAAGATCACGGCTTGCCCAACCCCGCCCCCCCCCCACCCCCCGCAGCTCATGCAGCTGCCTCTCCAAGGGCCGGGGGGGGGGGAGCAGGAGTGGGGAGGCCCTCCCTCCTTGCCAATCCCCATGACAGCATTCATGCCCCCCTCCCCGCAGCACCTCGCTGGCATAATTTGCATGCAAGGTTCTTCATTAAGTGGCTCACCCGCCTGGGGGAGGGGCCCTGGAGGTGCCCTGAAATGAGGGATTGGAGCATTAAAAAGCAAGAGGCAGGGTGGCGCTGGCAGGCAGGGCAGGCCAGGGTGAAATGCGTGCCCACGAGGCCTCCCCTTGCAGCTTTCTTAAGCGGGTGCATCGGACGTGCTGCCGCTGGCACTTCCACCAAGTGGGTGCCACCCCCGAGACGGCCGTGCCCCGTGAAGGGTTGCCAGACGATGGCGACTTCCAGAGGAGGCCCACCCGCACAAGCTCGGCAGTGGATGCCGCTTCCAGGAAGACCCTCTGCCCGGCCGCTTGGCCCGGTTCCTGCTCAGATCTTCCTCTGCCGGCGCCAGCATCTGGCCCCGTGGCTGTAGTGGCCCCGGAGGTGCCACACGTACGAAGCAGCCCTGCCCCGGCCAGATTAGAAGTTCGGCCACGAGAAGCTGGGAGCAGGGGCGTTCTGCCCGTCCGTCCCCCGACGCACATCAGCCGGGAAGTGGTGCCGGCTCGGAGGGGCGCGCTCCGGAGCCCCGTCCTCAGAGGCTCCCCGCATCTCCTGCCTGCCTGCCTTGCAGCATCGAGGACGAGGTGAATTATTACCGCCTGCACGTGGAAGGCTTCAGCGGGACGGTGGAGGACTCCTTCGCCTGGTACCACAACAGGAGGAGCTTCAGCACGCCCGACTCGGGGAACGTCTGCGCGAGCATCTCCCACGGGGGCTGGTGGTACCACCAGTGCTTCTTCTCCAACCTCAACGGCGTGTATTACACAGTAAGTCCGGCTGCGGCTTGGCCGCCCTGCCCCGCTGGCCCTGCCCCACTGCAGCCCGCTCACTCCACTGCCCCCGCATGGCCCGGCAAGGCCCCGGAGCCAGGCCTGCCCCCGGCTGAACCCGGGGCCCCGCTCTGCCGCTCGCCAGGAGTGCCCCGCTCTGCTTCCTCCAGTCCTGGGCAAAGGGCAACCCCGGCAGGCTGACGGCGGCACCCCGGGGGGGGCCGGTTGGCGGACGGTGCTGCCCCGCATGGGCAGAGCACAGGGGCGGGTGGCTCCCTGTGGGGCGACTGGGCCAGTTGAGGGGGGGGCTGCCAAAGGCACCTGGCTCTGGGACTCCTGGTGAGCAGAAGAAAGAGGTGGTAGAACGCTGGGCGATGGCGGAGGCGGTTGTTGGGAGTGTGTGTGTGTGTGAGAGAGAGAGAGAGAATGAGAGAGAGAGAGAGAGAGCATGGAGCAGGTTGCAGGCCCGGTCCCCTGCGGCATCCCAGGCAGGGCTGGAAAACCCGTGCCTGGAAGCTGCTGCCAGCCCATGTTGGCAGTCTTGGCAAGATGGGCCCAGGCTCCTCTCAGGTTCCCAAGCGGGCTCTGGTGGCACCGCAGGGTCCTGGGCCGGCTGGACGTTTGGTGAAGTCAGTGGCACGGTCCACTTGGACCATCTGGCCAAAGTCCCGGTGGCCCTTTCGGCCCATTCCGAGCATCCGGTCCTGGCTTCCCACAGATCCCAGGGATCAGGCCGGGCCAGAGCTTTTCTCCCTGTTGTGCAGCTCTGCAGCACTCTCCTGGCAGAACGGTCCAAGCTGCTCCCAAAGCGATACAGCCTGTTCCACTCTTTCGGGGCTCTGCGCCTCTTTTTGCTGCTGGCAGGGGCCGATCAAAGAGGTGGCCAGAGGCAGCCCTGCGCCCCTCGGGACCACCCCGCAAGCACTGGCCGGCCACCCTTTTGCCCCGAGGGCAGCGGCTCACGGGCCACCTTTCCCTACACATCTGCAGCAATTCCTCACATTCCCCAGTGGTGTGGGATAATGGTTAGAGCCGGGAGAGGCAAGCCAGCATACTCCAAGAGGAGGACCGGCTTCTCAGCCTGACCTCTTGCTTCCTGTACCTGCTCACCCCCACAGGGTGGCCGGTACTCCCTGAAAAACCGCAAGTCCCTGGGGCCCGATGGCATCGTGTGGTACTCCTGGAAGGACACGGATTACTATTCCCTCAAGAAGGTCACCATGATGATCCGGCCCCGCACTTTCCGGCCCCACCTCTCCCCGTGAAGGCATCTCTTTCTCGACTCCTCGCAGCCGGGTCGTGAGCCCCGAGGTCGGAGGTGCGACACCCAGCCGGGCCTCTGCCACCAGCCCCCCGCTTGGAGGACGGCTGGGCAGGGCGCTCCAGAGCTCCCACAGGGGCCGAGTGGCACCGCCGCCGCGGCTTCGGGCCAAGGTGGGCAGCCTGCGGCCCTGGGGAACCACGGCACCATTGTCTGGCGCCGTCCTGTCTCCTCGCTGGCATCCAGGAAGGTGCTGGACGGACAAGCGTCTGCAGCTGGATACCGGGGCGGTCGGCTCGGCGGGGTGCAGCGCTGCCCCCTGCGGGAGGAAGGCCGGCCTGGCCTGTCCCTCTTCGGCTTGACCGGCGGATGCGTCGATTCCACTGCTGGGGGAGCCCTGAGGGACGCACGGTGCCACCTGCGGGCAGGCAGGGGAACTGCATGGTGCAGGGACGAGCAGGGCTGGGGAGAAGCCCGGAAAGGTGCCGGCCTCCTTTGCACCCAATCCGTTGGTTCGGGGGCCTCTTTCTGCATCTTCTCCGAGGCTCGTTCGTGTAGCCATGGTGCAGCGCCCCCCAGGAGCTGGTTCACAGCATGGCTGCAGAAGCCGAGCAGAGCTGTGCTGGGTCAGACCAGAGGCCTGAGCACGGTCGGTCGGAGCAGATGGGACGAGCCGCGTGTGACAGGCCGCAGTGGAGCAGAGCGTTCGGGGGGCTGCCGCAGGACCCCTGTGGCGCCCCCACCCCTCCCTGGCTGGGGGCCGGGGCCTCAAAGAGCCGGGACGCGGGATTCCGGGCGCGCCGCAACCTGCCGCCGGCACACCGGGGCCTTCTCTTTTGGCTGCTGTTGGCGGCAGCTTGGACCGATTTGGGGAGCTGCTGCACGTCCCCGGGGCCCGAACTGTGTGCGAGAACCAGGAGCCCCATCCACCGCACGGCGACGGCCGATGGCCCCGTGGCCCAAGTGGCAGGGGACCACCCAGCATGTCCCAGCGAGCCCTTCCAGCCCTCTCTGCCGGGAGGAACGAGCCCCTTCAGCCGTGGGGCAACGCCAGGAGGACAGTGGGTCGCTCAGAGCCCCTTTTCGCTGCCATGGGGTGGGGAAGCCCCACAAAGAGGCCGTTGGGGGGGACTCCCGCGGATGCCCACAGACCTTTCCCCTGCCCAGAGAAATGCTTGTCGTCTTGTGAAGAGGCTGCGTGGAGGGAGTGGCACAATGGGATTCGCAAACTCCCAGCATCGCGACCTCACCGGGCGCCCTGAGCGGCACAGCAGAAGCTGCATCAGGACGGCTGAACCGCAGGCCAGGGGCCTCCTGGGGGGGCTCCAGTGGCCACGCCCCCTTCCCTGGCCCCACCCCCTTTCCTCTGACCGCTGAGGGGTCGTCGGCGGCGTTTGTGCCACGGAGGGCCTCTCTTGAGTCGCTGGCACAAAGAACTCCGATCCAAACCATGCTAGCAGGTTTGGCCCCTCCCTTTGCCTGTGGCCCCGCCCACTCTTGGGACACAGCTCCTGAGAGTCTCCCCAAGTGGACCTTGGCCTGAACACCCACCCCCAACGATGCCACCCCTGTTCCTTCTCTGTAGCCCAGATTGTACCTGTTTGCTGCAGCCGGGGGGGCCACCGAAGCTCCGACTTCCCCCACTGTGCGACCACGAGGGTTCAGTGAACATATCAGGACACCAAGCCTTGGCCAGGAGTAATGCAGAAACATAGAAACTGAGCGAGTCAGAAGGGGTCTCCCGGGCCATCTAGTCTGACCCTGGCTCCAGCTGGCTCCGCTCACGACATGCCCACCATGTGCACGTCCAGCCTATCCTTGAACACCCACACCGAGGGGGACTCAGCGACCTCTCGTGGAAGCCCATTCCACACCCTCGGGGTCCTAACTGTCAGGAAGTGCTTCCTGGCATCCAGATTGAACCTTGGCTCCCTGAGCTTTGCTCCGCTGGAGCGCGTCCTGCCTTCCTCTGCAGGGGGAACAGGTCTCTACCCACCTCCGTGTGACATCCCCTCACACACCTGTATGTGGCCAACAGATCCCCTCTGAGTCTCCTCTCCTCCAGGCTGAAGAGACCCAGTTCCCTCAGTCTCGCCTCATACGGCATCCCCTGCAAACCGGCCACCAACCTTGTGGCCCTGCGCTGCACTGACTCCAACCTGGCTGTATCCTTCCTGTAATGAGGGGCCCAAAACTGAGCACAATACTCCAGTTGTGGGCGCACCAGAGTCGTGTAGAGTGGTAGTAATACCGCTCTCAATCTAGAAGCCACACTTCTGGCTATGCAGCCAAGGGTGGCGTTCGCCCTCTTGGCCACCGCATCGCACGGCTGGCTCACGTTCAGCCTGCAGCCGACCAGCCCCCCGAGAGTAGCTTGACGGGGCACTGCATCTCCAGGCTGGACCAGGCCATCTTACAGGCCAAATCGCTAGGAGTGGACAGAGATGGAGAGGACAAAACGAACGCAGAACAGGGACAAAACGATTGGCACCGCTTGGCTTTGAAGCTCTTCGTGCCATGTGGCATCAGGCCCTGGAAGGAATGAACCCCACTCCCCCCCGCCCCCCCCGGACATACGGTCGGGGGAGAAGGACGAAGTGAGGAGACTCTTAACCTGCTGTTCTTGCTTCCAGTTGTCCGGCAGGATTGAGACGGGGTCGAAGGCCTGACCGTCTCCGGCCTGTCATATATCCCCTGCACAACCTCCAGGTGGCGCTGTGGTATAGCGCGCGATCGGAACACGATCCTTGCACTTTTGTTTCAAGACCCGAACAAAAGGAACCGTTTACACCCCTCCCTTGCGGGAATTTGCGCATTTCTTTGGCAGCTCAAGTAAAGAATGTCTACCAGATCACTTCACCTCATGAGTAGGCCTAGCGCGCGGCTGGGCTGGGAGGGCTGGTGCCTCCCTGGGGTGGGAAGGGCCCTGGGGTGGGAGCCGGGGCTGCAGCCACTGCTCCTGGGGCGCCGCGGTGGCAGGGAGCTGCCTGTGGACGTGGCGGGCGGGCGGGAGGTGTGGGGAACGCGTCGACTTGTCCTGGCCACGACGGGAAGAGAGCTACTGAGAAACGGCCACGGGCCACCGATCCTGCCCCGGCGTCCGTGCCAGCATCCAATGCCAGGGTCTGGGCTGCTCGGGTGGGCTGACCCAGAATGCCCACGGCCACTGCAGGTGTGGGGTCGCCCCGGCCCTGCCGGGACTCCCAACCTCCTCGTGGCACTGCCTGGGAGCACTGCAGAAAAGCCCTGCAAGCACAGGCTTCCCCCCGCAGCTGCGCTGGCCTCCGCATGCGGGTCCTCTCCTTGCTGGACGGGTCCTCCTACATATCCTATGCCCCAGGGACCGTCTCCTGGTTGTCCTCTTGGCTCCTGACACTGGCCCGTTCCCGGCAGTGCCGTTGCTGTTGCCCTGATGGGCACCTCTGGCCCCTGCCCCAGGCCCAGCTGGGCACTCCAGCTTGGGCTTTGCTCTGGTCCCAGAGCCTCTCCTGGCCCCTGGGCCCGACAGGGAGCCCGAAGCAGGGGGCAGGTGGAGACCAGAAGCCCGGGGAAGCCGGTGGCCCAGCAAATGCCCGGCAAGGAAGCCCCCGGCTTATAAATGCCGCAGCGTGCGGGGTCGCGCGAAGCCAGTCACGCCTTCTGTCAGCAAACGGGCTCTTCGTCGGAGCGACCGAGCCGAGAGGGGGCGCAGTGCGCGCAGCCACATCTGCTGTGCACCGGGGGGGGGGCTTCTTGTGCAGCAGCTGCAGACGTGCCCCCCTCCCGCTGCCTCGTCCTCGCCATGCGCACTCAGCGTTTTCATGCTGAGAAGGAGCCGACCGGTGATGGACGGCCCTCCTGCCAGCTCTCCCCAGAGACGCCGCTTCCGTCCTGCCCCACCCGCCCCCATTTAATCAATAGCCGCAATGCTTCCTCCGGATGCCGAGGAGCCGAGGAGCCCGGGGAGGGGGCTGCAACCGGCGCGGCACGCGGCCGGAGCGCAAGAGGCGAGGGGCGTCCGGCGCTGGGGCGACTGGACTCCCTGCGGCTACGCAGCACCCCGCGCCCAGACCTGCGCGGGCCTTCTGCGGGTTGCCCCCTTTTCCTGCGCAGGCGATCCTGAGCTGCGTCTCCCGAGTCGGTTCTCTTCTCAGACCTTTGCCTGGTGTTTAGTTCTGAGCGCTCGCCACAGGCTCGAGGGCTGATGCAGAATTCCGTGGAAGTCAGAAGCTTGCACACGCCGCCTCATTCTGAGGTCGCTCTTACCAGGGTTGCTCCACTACAGTGGTGAGGAGGGAATGCACGCTGTGCATGCTCAGATACACTCCTTTCCTTCCTGCGCACTGGCCTAGAGCAGGCCCCCGACCTACTGCCACCCCTAGGCTGCTCCGAAAGGGCTCCGCGAGGCGGCCGAGCGCGGAGGGCAGCGCCCCATGCTCCTGCGCAGGAAGATGGGAGGCGCGGAAAGGGCACGGGCGGCCCTCCCTCAAGGCTGCTTCGCAGGCCAGGCCAGCGGCTCCCCGGCGCTGCAAACGCATCTGGCTGGACCCGGTCCCGGCAATCGGTGTCGAGGTGACAAGCGCCCCCGCCCCGGACTGGGCAGCCGCCCCCAGGCGGGACATGGGGAGCCGCCTGCCCTCCTGCCCTGAGCGGGAATGCTGGGGTGGGGCGTGCGGGAGGCGAGGGGGACTGCAGCCATCTCTGTGTGTGCTCAGAACCCAATTTAAGAGGGGCTTAATGTAGGAAGGACACCCCTCCCCGTCAGCCTCCAATTCCACCTCTGCGGCTGGTTCTGTGCCCCAGAACCTCCCAGGTGCCCTCTTCCAAAGGGAGTCTCATTCCCCCTCCTTGTCTCACCTGAAGGCGACTCAGATTGTCTCTAGAGGAGACCCTTCCAAACCCAGATGGGCATATATATTTTTTCCGCATTCAGGAAGCGTTCCGCATCGGGCACCCCTGGCTGGAGGCACGACCTCATGGGAAACCCTCCAGAGAAACCCTCCAGGCCCCAATCTCATGGGGCAGGGAGGCGAGCCGGAGTGACATCCACACAAGACAGCAGCAAGTCTCTGGCAAAAGTATTTAATATTATTATTGTTTTTAAAACAGAGGCCTGTGGGCATAAAACCAGCACCACGGGTGCCTTCAGTTAAGCAACAGCAGTCTTGGAATAATCCCTTGGAGTTAAGAGACAAGATGAACAGTTACGAAGGAAACACAGAAATGAGGTTTTCGTCTTCTTTTTTGTTTTTTCACACGGGTGACCGACATTAATGGCAAAACACACAAGACAACACTCACCCCAGAGGCGACTTTGCTTCCTCTGCTTGCTCCTGGCCCATCACCAAATTCGGCTTTTGCGGTTTCCTTCCTCGCCTCGCCTCGCCCCGTCCCTCCCCAACCCCGCCACGACACCTGCCCCAGGTAACTCGCCGTTCCTAGCGCCCCTCGCTCGGCCGGTCCAGGCGGAGCACGGCCAGTGTGGAAAGCCGTCAGAGCCACGTGGGGGTGCCCAGCCATCCGCGCCCACCCCCCCAAATGCGCGCCCGTCTTCACCCAGCTCTCTCCTCCCCCATGTCCCCCTCCCTCCCGAAACACACGCGATGGCTTCACCAGTCGATTCTTCACATTCACAAACAACGAAAGCAGAGGACAATCCCGAGTCGAGTCGTCAGTCAGAACCTCGCTCTGCGGCAGCCCCGCCAGGACCACTGCCCGCCGCCGCCGCCTTCCCTGGAGCCGTCAGTCCAAACTGCCGTGTGCCGCCGGCCCCTTTACCTGGAGGCCTCCTCTTTCAGCTCCTTGTTCTTCCGGACCTCCTCGGCATGTTTGTCCTGTGGGGGAAGAGGCCGGGGGCGTGGTGGGGGCTCTGCCTGAGGGTCCCACGGGGGTCTGGTGGGGAGGGTCGGCATCCGCGGCTAGTGGCCAGAGGGCTGGCCACGGCTCCCAGGGGCATGTTGGCTGTCGGCCCCCCGCCCTGCTTGGGGCATCCCGCTGGCCACCGCCCTGGCCTGATCCGGCCTGCGCGCGCTCCGCCTCTTCTCCTGGAGCGGCGCCTCCCAAAAGGGGCCTCGCCCTCCCGCCCAGGTCCCCCATTCCTCATCCTAATCAGCTTCCATGGCTCCCAGGCGTGACACCACGCAGCCGGGCCGGGCCTTGGGATGCTGCCGTCGCGAAGCAGCGCTCCCCTCCTTCCTCCCGCAGGCGTGGTGGCCCCCAGATCCCCCTGGGCTTCGCCGGCTGCCCCCTCCCCTCCCCTCCCGCCACACCTGGCTCCTCACCTTCTCCTGCAGGCGCTCCAGCATGGCGGCCAGGCGTGCCTCGCGGTTCTCCTTGTTGGACTCCATTTTCTGCATCAGCCGCTCCTTGGCCATCTTGATGAAATTGTTGTTCTCCTCGATGGCCTTCTGGATCACCTCCCGCTCGTGCTCCCGCTTTCCGGCCAGGTGCTTCAGGAGCTCTGCTTCCTGGTACTGGACACAAACACACACACCACGCAATGGGAACTCCGGGCAGGGATCGCTCCCTGGGGACGGAGGGCCAGCCCTGTGGTCCTACCCGGAACCCCGCGGTCTCGAATGCGTGGCGGAAGCACAGAGAAAGCCCCGCTCACCCAGCCCCACCCAGCCTTGCGTGCTGCCATCTTGGATTCCCCGGAGGGCCTCCAGTCCATACGGCTGTGACCGTTGGGCTGCATCTGCTGGAAGGACTCGTTCCTCCGTGCTGCCCTGCCCACGCACCAGGAGCGCCTCTGGAGGCGCAAGGGACAGTGTGTGGGGGGGGCTGCCTGCAGACCTCTGCGCCACTGGGTCCCTGCTAGGCTCCACTGGGTCCTCGCAGCTCGCTTTCTTGCCCCGGCCCGTGGCAGGCTCCAGGCCTTACTGGCGCCAGGTTCACGAAGCGCCATCTGGCTCTCGCTGCTGCTTGTGCTTTTGCAGGTGCGTCACGGTGATCTTCGGCCTCCCTCCCTCCCTCCGGCAGGCTGCCTCCCCTGCGCATCTCCACCACAACCCCACCGATCTTTTAAACAAGCAAGTCACTCTTTCCATGCAAGCTTTGCCGCGGTCCCAGATTAAAGGTAAACTGGCTCTGGTCATGCCAACTGCAGGCGAGCAGAGCTGCGGGGCGGGGGGGGCAGCCCAGGCCAGTGCGGCTGCCGATGGATGAACGGCTGGTCAATCATTCACAGGCGGCCCAGGAGCGCTCACTTCCTCCCAACGGCGGGGCCTCCTTGGCCCACCCTGCGCTCCCATATAGGCTGCCAAGCGCTTGGCTGGCCTCTGGAGAGTTGCCCGAAGCTTTGCCGGGTCCCGCTCCCCCCCACGTCAGAGAATCACCGCCTCCTTGGAGAGCCCACTGGCCCGTCGGGCGAGTGCTGCCGACGCAGGCCGGCAGAGGCTCCGCAAGACTGCCGGCCGGATCCTTCTTCGCTCTTCCTGGAAGTGCCCGGGCAGGCAGCGGGCAAAGCTGGCATTTGACCCCTGAGCTGCGGACCTGACCTGCTCCCGCCTGGCAGCCGTGCTGGCCCGAAACATCTGGGGGGCTCGCTGCCCACGGGTCTCATAGCAGTGCCCCCTGTTTGTCCATGGGGACGGAGAGACTGAGGGGGCCGGGCCCTTCCGTGGACCGGCGCCTGCCTAAAAAGACCCCACCAAATTGCTCAAGAAAGTCCCTTTCAGCAGGAGCGGGACACGCTTGCTCGGAAGCAGGTCCCTGCGAGCTCCGTGGGGCAGATGTTTCCCCCGTCTAGCACACGTTTGCAGCATTACAGCCGTGGGCACCTGCTGAGCTCCGCCTAGAGCGGATTGGGCCCTGTGGGGAACAGGCTCATGGATCCACCTGTTGTTTGTTGTCGTGGGAACAAAAAGACCAGCCGGTCACACGTGGACCTGCACTAGACTGAAGCGTGCAAGTTTCCGCGGTGGAGCGCTGTGTAAGTCTTTCTGCACTGTGCGAGCACGTGTGCGTCAGTCCTGGTGGCTTCCCGGTTCCCTGAATGGGGAGCATTTCTTGGCTCTGTGGCAGCGAATAGCTGGGAAGTGCATTCTTTTGTACTAAGAATGGACCGACAGGCCTCCAGCCGGGAATGTGGCAGGCCCCCTCCCTGCAAGATGCAGCCGGGGAAAAACCCCGGAAAGGCCCGCTTTCTCGAAGGAGCACTTTGGCAGGACACTGAGCTGATGCTTCTCCATGTGGCCACAGCCTCCGGGTTTGTGCTCCAACGCGTGGTCTGAAGCACCAGTTCAGATCCCCAGAGAGCACAGGCGTTGGCCTGACTGAATTCCAGCTTCGAGCGCCGCTCACCAGGCGAAGTGCTGGGAGGAGGAGCGGAGCCCCGCGCAGCTGCGGAAGCGCCCAGAGCTGCTCTCCACCTGCCCTTCCTCTGCCGTGCACAAGCGGAAGAGGGTTGCCGTCCGATCCACTTGGGTGGCCGGGGTTGCAGCTCGCAGCTCGCGGGCCAGGCTTGCGCGCAGAAGGCCCAGCCGCTCCCGGAAGAGGCAGGAGGGACTCCGCGTGGGGTCTTGCCGAGCCGTGGCGCCTCGGCCTTTTGGCCCAGCTGACCCAGGCGGTGCAAGGGCCCAGCCCCCTGGGCTTACCTTCAAGCGCCTGCCATGCTTACCCCCCGGGCACTGAGCCGGTCTCACCTTGCGCCGTTCCTCGGCAGCTTCCAGCTTCTTCTGGATCTCCTCCAGGGAGGGGTCGCGTCGCCGGGGCAGGGAGGCGCTGAATTCGGGGATCCCGTCAAAGGAGGGGGGCTTCAGGATAACTTCGAAGGACTGGCCCGAGGTGCGCTTGTTGAGCTCGATGACCTCCATGTCCGAAATGACGCACCAGGTCAGGTCTACTGCATCTACTGGAGGGAGGGGGGAGATGCTGAGGGGCACTCATGCTCAGAAGCGGCTGAAGTGGGGGCGGGAGAGCCTTCCGGTCCCCACCGGAAAGGAGAGCGTGAGAAAAGCCCTGGCGGAGCATTCTGCCCCGCACCCTGTTTGCGCGCTGGCCAGCAAGCTGCCGGGTGCAAACCCAAATGCAGACCTGGCGCAACGCCCCCCCCCCCCCCCCTCCCCCCCCACCCGGGGGCCCCCCTCCGTCCGGCTCCAGAGCAGCACAGAGCCACCAGGACGAGGACCCCTCGCTGCCTGCGCTTCTTCCTCCAATCCGCTCCCGAGGCACCCGAAGCGATGGCCACCACTCCATCCTGGGGAAGCCAGTTCCACCGTCTCTCCAGGCACCGGGTGCAGGAGGCCCACCTCGGATATGCCCTGCCTCTCCCGCCCGTCAGCCCCGGGAGGCCCCCGCTGAGCTCTAGTACAACTCAGGAGAACCAGACCGTGTTGCCGAACATTCCCCAGGCAATACATCCCAGGGCCCAGGCTGGGCCTGCTGCCAACCAGGCGGAAACATGTCTCCCCATCCAGCATCCTCCCTGCATTGCTGAAGAGGCCCCCGCAGACTCAGAGGAGCATGCAAACGTTTCCTGGCCTCAGGCGCTTCAAATACATGTGTTCAGAATAAAACCAGTGATATCTCCAGTTCAGGACTGGGGCAGCCTGCTCCCCCGGCTCCAAGCGGCAGGGAAGGACATCAACGGTCCTTTTCGCTCCTGGACCCCCCAAGGAAAGCAGGCACGCTGCTTGGAGAGCACGTGGCCCGTGAGGCAGAAATGGCGGCGAGGGGCGAAGAGGCGGCAGAGGGCCTTCTGGGGTGGACGCCTGAAGCACGAAGGGACGTGCGGCAGGCGTACAGCCTTGTAGAAGCGACCGTATGGACCGGGCTGCGTTCTTACACCGACTGAAACCCAGGGCTGGCCGTGGGAAACTGCCCAGCCCGGCCTTGGCGGCAGAGCGCAGGGTGGAAGGGCGAGGGGCCACGCCGGCAACGCGAGTGCGTTCCCTCAAAGGGGGGGGGTGCAACACGCTGCAGGACCAGAATGCCAGAAAGGAAGCCGGGGTGGCCCCCCTTTGCCGCGTGTGGGAGCCCCTGCGCTGTGCTGGCTAGCGTGCGACCATGCATAATTCATAGCACGTCAACTAGATTTATACCGTATTATCATATATAATGAACTACGTGGAAGCCCATCCAGAGCCCTCGGGGAAGGGAGGAATCGCGCGCGCTCTCTTTGTGAAGGTGCTCACGGACAGGAGCTCGGCCGGCGGCGGCAGCCCCAAGCCCACAAGCCCGAGACTGAATGGACTCCTACCTTCGTATTTATAGGATGGCTTGTTTAGGGGGTCGGAGAGGAAGCAAGAGCAGAAGAGGGACACCAGGGGCAGCTCCTTCATTTTTTCTTTGTACGCTGTAAGCAGACAAAAGGGAAAGTTAAAACGCCGTCAGCAATGGATCCTTCCGCCCGTCTCAGGCGGCACCCACACAGGCCCCTCCTCACGCGGAGAGCGCATGCTAAGCATCCGGCTGGATCGAGCCGCCTAGCCTAAATTTCCCCCAATGGCGCCGGATGCCTCCCAGAAGCCCACAGGCAGAAGGTATGAAGGGAACTGTCCTCCCAGGCTGCTCCCGCCCCGAGCCACTGGTTTTCAACGGCACGCTGCTCCCGGAGCTTCCCTCTGGGGAGCCTTCGCATGTTCCCTGCCCTCGCCTGCCACTCTTGAATCTGGGGGGACCGGGGCTCTGGGGGCAAGCGGCTGGATCTGGGGATGCGCAGAGCACAGCCTCATCTCGGATGAGCGCCCGTTGGCACAGCTCAAGCTGCTTGGCCAGGTCTGTGCGGCCACCTGTGTCGTGGATCCTTGCCCGTCCTGTCCGGGCCAGGGAGGCGAGGACTGCCTCCTGCAAGGGGGAGGGTCCCATCCTGCCTCAGAGAGGTGGCGCTGAGGCCACGTTTGCAAGAGCCCTCCCTTGGCCCGGAAGATGCGCATGACTTCAGGCTGGTGGCCAACGTTCATTTCCTGGACCGGGTCCTCGAGGGGCTGGTCGCCGATGAACTCCGGGCGCTCTTGGGTGAGACGGACGGGCTGGACCTGCTTGCGTCTGGGCCAGGCCTGGTGTCGGCAGGGAAGCAGCGCTGGACACCCGCGGGACGACCCGTGCCGGGGGCGAGGCGGGGCAGCGAGGGCTTGCCGACGCTGCCGCACCTCTCCGCACCTCTCGGTGCCGCCAACCGGTGGCCGGCCGAGGGGGGAGGGGGCCGGCGTCGCAGCGGCTCCAGTCCTACGTGGCGGCTCAGCTCCAGAAGGCGGTGCTTGGGGGATGCTGCTCCGCCCCGTGGGGTCTCCAGCATGGAGTCCCTCTGGGGTCGGCTCTGTCCCCCACGCTATTCGCCATGTACGTGGCACCGCTGAGGGGGCTCATCCGGAGGCTCGGAGCACAGGTGCTGGTGACACCCAGCCCTGCCTCACCGTGGCCGTCGGCAGGCGAGGCTGTGGATGTGCCAAACCGGTGGCCGGCAGCAGCAACGGACTGGGTGGGGCTGGCAAACCGATGCTCCGTCCAGACTCGACCGAGACGCTGCTGCTTGGTGGTTCTCCTGACCAGGAGGAGGGAATGCGACCTGGTGTGGAGGGGGCCACCCCCCCTGAAGGAGCAGGTTCAGGGCCCCCTGCCAGCAGAGCTCAGGAGGAGCCAGAGGCTGGTGGCCCAGCTGCATGTCTACCTGCACAGGGACGGCCTGGCTTTAATCGATGCTCTGGCGATCTCTAGATGAGATTGCTGCAATACACTCTACCTGGGGCTACCCCAGGAGATGGTTCAGAAGTGGCAGCTGCTGCAGAATGCGGCACCCGGATTAATTACCGGCAATTACGAGTTCAGACGTGTCAGAACAGTTCTAGCCCGCTGCACCGGCTGCCTGCATGCTTCTGCTCTCAATTCAAGGTGCTGGTTTTGACCTATGAAGCTTGACATGGCTTAGGACCACAATAGCCCAAGCCTAAGCCTCTCTCTTCCTCCGAGTGCCAACTCTGAGGGCAACACAGAGGGTGGCAACCAGCGGGAGAGATTTCCCAGTGGCAGCCCCCCAAATGCTGAATAACCTTCCTACTGCAGCCCACCCGGTGCTGAACCGGCCATCAAGCTGGCCCTCGTTTCTGAGGCTTTCCAGGATTTCCTCTGCCCCTCCGGGGCTTGAAGGGGTCCCTGAGTGTTTACAGAGTCACTCTTATTTACGCCCCTTTGCACGGTTTGTTTGTATCATCCGTTTTCCCCAGGAAGGAAGGGAGGAAGGGAGGGACACGGGCCCGCGGGGTGGGGGCCAGCTCCGGAAAAGAGGCCGGGAGTGTGGCAGCTATGGGCAACTTCGCGCACAGCCGCTGAAGGACTTTGCCCTCCCGCACATCCCATCCTCACGCAAGCGCTGCAGTCGTCGTCCCCCCATGAAATTGGCAACGGATTCAGGAGAGGTGAAAGGGAGGCCTGCTTCCTTACTGAGCCCGCCCTGGACTAGTTTTGCTGTTTAGACTTTTGTAGCATTTTTCAATCTAGGTGTTGGCCAATTTGGTTTTAAATTTTTAGCCAGGATGAATCCATACTTAATATATATTTATCTGTATGATTGTTTGTTTATGATGTTGGAAGCCGTCCCGAGGCTTCTGCGAATGGGACGGCATGCAAAAATTCCAAATAAATGAATGAATAAATAAATTTTGATAGTCCAGTCATTATATTTTTACCATTTGGATACTTTTGTAGGCTTTAATTGTATGAATTGTATTGCCGGGAGCCACCTGGAGTCCCACTCGCTGGGAATTAGGGGGATGTAACTATAAATACAGCAACAGCACACAACGCACAATTTATGTATGGGATTCCCAGCCATCAGCACTGCCTTAAGTGGCTTTAAAAAGGATTAGAAAATGTATGGAAAAATAAGTCTATTAATGGCTATTAGTAATTAATGACCAGTGGGACCTACAACAAATGCTTGCAGTGTGGAGTATCTCCAGTTCTGGGCTCCAGCCAGTCAGGCATGGCCCACCTCATGGCACTCCATTCCGGTTCCCGCCACCCCCAGATTTCTGTCTCTGCACATGCACGGTGTCCAGCAGTATTTTGAACCTTCTAAGGTGGTCTAAGGATAGTTAAAATGGAATTAAAAATTAGTCTCCATTCAGCTCGAGAAGGGAGAGTTGCTCCTAAAGAGAGGTTCCTCTTCTACAAAGATGGGTAGAAGGTTTCTCTTCTACAAAGATGCAGCTGGTCACTTCCTCTTGAACCCAGATGGTGCCATTTTAGCTAAGGCAGGCCTGGCATTTGCAGAGTGAGGTCAACCGTTTGCTATTCTAGCAGGAGAGCCAAACCTCTGTCAGCACAGGAGCTAAATTCAATTTCAGGAAAGTCTCAGGGGCCAAAGACCAAGCTTGCTGGGACCAAATCGCGAAACCTTCCAGCGTGTTTTAGCTCACAGCTCTTACTGCCCAGAACGGAGCCTCAGGAGTGGTTTTTAAGCCTTTTAGGAAAGGGAAAACATGCAAAAACCGGGACGCCACCAAGGGGGGGCAGTTCAAGAGAAGGGGCGAGGATACTGACTTCTATCGAACTTGGGATTTTTTCTATAATTGGCTGGAGAAACGGGCGTAAACTTAGAGATGTTTTCAAATTATTATAAATTGATCTGAATTTGACTTTAGAATGTTAAAAAGTATGTAGTAGGAGGTTGACCCAGTAAATATGTGATGTTTGATGTTTTTAGTGTTAGTTTAAAATTTTAATAAAAAATTTATTTAAAAAGAGAGAGAGAGAAGGGGCGTGCCCTTCTGGAAATCCTTGCCGGCCAGAGTGGGGCGCCAAGCCAGCCGACGGCTCTGCACCCCCGCCGTGCAGAAGTGGCTTGGAACCTCTGTGTCTGGAGGCTGCGGGGTGGGGGTCTCTGGCCTTCATGCCCTGCTTTTCGGCTTCCTGACGTGGGCTGATGCTGGCCGGCCTCAGTGGCCTTGGGTCGGATCCAGCAAAAGCTCTTCTTAAGGGCTGCTTTGCGGCGGAGCAGCAACCGGGGCGGGATCTCTCTACCTGCCAGCGTCATGGTGCCTGCTGTTCCAAGCCTCCTGCTGCTCGGCGGGCGTCCCAGCGGGCGACGGTCGGGTCCGGCGGACGGAGGGCCCTGGCGCAAACTGCAGAGACAAACAAGCAGGCATGCATGCCGGTGAAGCTGGTTCCCGCTTCCAGGGAAAGGGGGCAAATGCAGTCCCCAGCACTGCAGCCCATGTGCCACCAGAACTCGCCCTGAGGAACAAAGGAGGCCACCCCCGGCCTCCCACTGCACCGGACGTGGCTAGTGAGAGCCGTTCACTCTGCCAGCTCAGATTCTGTGCCATGAAAAAGTAGTTC